>NC_081569.1:128730638-129030638 GCF_022355385.1 Mustela nigripes
TGAGATTACTGGGCCTGTCCTTGCTGGTGGTGGCTGTCTGGGAAGAATCGGCCATGGGGGAAATTTCAGTGTGACCCTGCCTGAGACAAGCAGCAGCTTCCCACCTGGCCTCAGTGCCTCCTCCTTGGGTGGGAGTCACTTTCCAGCACTCTTGGTACTCTGTAGTGATTGGTTTCCTTGTCAATCTCCCAGATCCTGTGTCTCCAGGAAGTCCAAGAAGATCATTACTGGGAGCAGCTGGAGCCTTCTCTGCGAATGATGGGTAATGCAGCTCCCTGGCATGCTCACCAGTCTTGCTTCCTCTGGCCCTGTCTGCTCTCTCCGGAAGGCACCAGCTTTTTCTTTTGCCTCAGTAAATCCTCAGTCTCACCTGTGCACTAGCTCCTCTGTATGGGTGAGAGAAAGAATGAGTTCTGCAGTTTTAAGGCAGTTCTGACATTGAGTGCCATTTAATCCTTGAAGTAACTAACCCACCTTGTGGGGCTGAGTTACTGTTATCCCCATTTTTATAGTGAGGAGACTGAGGTTCTGAAAATGTGTGTGACTTGCTCAAGGTCACCCATGCTACAAAGGTAGTAGGTTGTGGAGCTAGGACTCTAATTTGTCTGACTCTAGAATCCATGTTTTTTCTATCCAGTGACACTGCTTCATGCCCTTCTGTCCTCCTTCCCCTTTAGCCACTCCGTCATCTGGTTATAACTGTAAGGGAACCTCTGCAGAGTCAACGAGTTGGCAAGGACAGGAACCCCCTTATGGAGCAGCAGGACAGGAGCAGTGCCATAGGCACACACACCCCGGCTACTGCCACTGGTTGGAGGGATTCAGGCTTGGAGGTCCCTGACCCATGTTCTTGGCCGGGTGTTCCTTGCAGGTTTTACCTGTTTCTACAAGAGGAGGACCGGGTGTAAGACAGATGGCTGTGCTGTCTGCTACAAGCCCACGAGATTCCGTCTGCTCTGTGCCAGCCCCGTGGAGTACTTCCGGCCTGGCTTGGAGCTCCTCAATCGGGACAACGTGGGCTTAGTGTTGCTGCTGCAGCCACTAGTCCCAGAAGGCCTGGGGCAAGTCTCGGTGGCCCCCCTCTGTGTGGCAAATACCCACGTCTTATACAACCCACGCCGGGGTGATGTCAAGCTGGCCCAGATGGCCATTCTCTTGGCCGAAGTGGACAAAGTAGCCAGGTTGTCTGATGGCAGCCATTGCCCCATCATCTTGTGTGGGGACCTGAATTCTGTTCCTGATTCACCTCTCTACAACTTCATCAGGGACGGAGAGCTCCAGTACCATGGGATGCCAGCCTGGAAGGTGAAACGGGAGAGGCCACTGGAGAGTGAGGTGGGGGGATGGGAATGGCCAAGAGAGAGAGTCAGGTGTTGGCAACTTCTGTGGCAGTGACCTCAGCTACACCTTTTCTGGCTCCCACTGGCTTTTTCCTGTTCTGTTGAATAGTGTGTATGCAAGTCTGGAAGCTAGAAATTCCTGGGTGCCTTTGGCATCTGGGAATTCTTTTAGTTTTTATCATTAATTTTTAGTTCGTGAGTAATACAGAAGTGCATCCTTGCAAGAATTCAGACATTGTAAAATAAGACCAAGCCCCCTTTATCACCTACATTCCTTACCTTTTCCTTTAGAGTGAAGTAGTAATTGTTTGAAGTTTGGTGGTGGTGTTCCAGAATATTCTGTGTGCATTTACAGTGATATCTAAGTTCCTGTGATATTGTAATTATAATTTACACTTATTAGGCACTTACTGGGTTCCCGATGCTATTTTAAGCACTTTACTTAAATTAGCTCACTCAACTTTCACAATTTCTATCATCGTTTTCATTTTTTAAGTGAGGAAACTAAGGTGTAGAGAAGTTTGGCGGTTTACTGGCTCTAGGCCATGCAGGTAGCTAGTGGTGGAATCAGGATCCCAGAGTCTTTCCCCTCCAGTACTGTGCTGTGATTGCTTCTGAGAGCTCATATATGATCTACTGTCTGTGTGTTTGTAAACCCATTACTGTATGTTTCGTTCTGTAGCTTGTTCATTTTCGCTCAATGTATATATGGATCTATCTCATTCCTTTTAACTGCTGAATGTTGATAGCATACATATCTCGTAGTTTTATTCCATTTAGCACTGCTGATGGACATTTAGCTTGTAGTGATTTCTTTATATGTCACTTAATCTCCCTGTTCTTCTGTTTGGCCACTGCTGTCCATCTTATCACTTAACTTGTGGCAAGGCGCAGTGGCGAAAGGATACAGAAATGGCTGTGTTATTGTTGAGCACTCTGGGCTTTTATTTTAATAAGGTTACTCAAGTGCCAGCAATGTCCTGGTTCCCATGTGTGCAGAGAAAGGTCTTATCCTGCCAGAAAGCGCTATAATCAAGGAGCTCAGAGAATGGGAAAAAGAATTTACTAAGTGCCTACCATGTGATCAGCACCATTAGGCATAATGATTAAGAGCCAGCCAGTCCTAAGTTCCAGTCGCTGCTCTGCTACCTTGTGCAAGTTACTTAACTTCCTTAAGCCCCATGTGCCTCATCCATACACTAGGGATAAAATGGGACCCATTTCAGAAGGGGGTTTTTTGTTGTTATTTGGCAGATCAAATACAAGAATGCATGGTAAAGTATTTTCTGGTTCCTGCTTCAAAGGAAGCAGTCAGCCATCAGTTGTTATTATCAAGATTCTTAATTGTAGGTGATTATTATTATTATCCCATTTTATATTATTATCCCATTTTATAGTGGAGGATATTGAACCCTGGGGTTAAGTAACTTGCCCAAAGTTACACAGCTAGAAAGTGACCATTAAATCTTCGGTCTGTTTTACTTGAGAGGGCATATTGAAAATGTCTGTCCTTCAAGTGCAGATCGATTGTTTCTATCGCTGTGCTCTCCCTAAGACTCAGCTAGTGTCTTGCACATAGCTGGCATTAACATATTTGTTGTTGTTCGATGACATAAAGGGAGTTTTGCTACACAGGGTAGAGCTATGCAGATGACTGATGTTACCCGATGTTTCCCTGCTACATTCTGTCCGTTCCCAGGCTGCTCATTGGCTTTTACCAAGGATGGTGACGTAGATACGGTAAAATGCTTGGTGCATTTCCCATTTGGTTTGACCCTATGGTTTCCTCATGATGGACTTAAGATGCTAGACCTTGATCCAGAAGATCCAAAGATCGAGATAAAACTTTTTCCCACTGCAAATTAAAGCCCCTGAAAGTTGATACACCCTGTGGAGACTCATGTAGATTTTTCTGAGGTGAAATTCAGGGGACCATATGTTCATACAGTTCTATTCCTTTGACTCACGTACCTTATCTTCTTAGAGCTCCTTTCTGCTTCATGGACATTTCAGTGCTTCTGGTTTTTTAAAAATAAGTTTTAATTAGCATCTTATTTTTAGCAACTTCCCTGAAACTGACGTGTTTTGCTTATATTATGTATATAGTGTGTGAGTGTGTGTGTATCTGCATGTCCCAAATCATGGACTATTTTCTTTTTCCATCTTGGTATCATCATTCCCACCTGCTCTTTCCTTCTAGGTGTCTGGACAGGAAGACTTTTCCCATCAGCTTTACCAGAGGAAGCTGCAGGCTCCACTCTGGCCCAGCTCCCTGGGCGTCACTGACCGCTGTCAGTATTTCTCCTCCTGTCACCCCAAGAGAGCAGGTGAGCCTGTGCCACATTCTTGGTTGGCTGTGCCTCTGTGCCCATTTTGGGAGAAAGCTGGTATTTCAGTGACAAGAGAAAATGTAATTCCCTCAATTCTCTTAGCAAGTTCCTTTGTTTTTCCCACCGCCCTCCTCATGACCTCCCAGTGAAATGAACAACTTTAAATCCTATCTGTTGGAAAATCAGCTGGTCCTCGGAGCCAGGCTTCCTCTATGTCCCTATACTGGAAGCTTCTTGGTATTAAGGCTGCTTCAGCATGTGGCTTCTCTTCCTTTCTCTCACTGTGTGGCTTTTCCTGGTTTGCAGAGAGACTGAAGTATAGCCGAGACTTTCTGCTGCAATTTCGTTTCTGTGACATTGCCTGTCAGCGACCAGTCGGACTGGTTCTTATGGAAGGAGTGACAGATACTAAGCCAGGTAATGGACACTAAGCTTATTTTCTCGGCCTTCTTTCCTCCTTCCCCCTGATATTTGCCAGTTACGTGGTTTCTTAGTCTTTTTGTAGGTATAATTCTCAAGGTCAGCTTCTGGTAATCATGCTTAGAAGGAAGGTCAGTGGAGTTCTGCACCCATACGCAGGCCTAGACGTGTGGCATAGTGAGAACATGGACCAGGAGTCAGGAGACTTGAGCTCCAGTCATGTCTGAGACCTTGAATGAGCCATGGAGCCTTTTTAGGCTTAAGTAGCTAGTGGCCAATGTGTGTACAGCAGATAGGGGAGATGCACATGAGAGGGTTTGAGAGTTGTAAGGTGACAGTGGTCCTGCTGCTGATAAAAAGTTACTCCTACTGAGAACTCCCAGATTGAACATGGCAGAGTATGCTTGACATTTTCCCCTTCTTGTCTCTGAAACCATTCCAGAGCAACAAGGATTGGAAAAAAGCAATGCAAACTCCATCTTTGAGAAAACTAGGAGACTTGAATGTATCTGAAACTGTGGATCATGGCGTAGGTAGAATGGCTGCAGGAAGCACTGGAGGATGTGCAGGTGTGCTGGCGGAAGTATGGAAGGATGTATCTGGGGGCTGTGTTGATCTCAACAAAGACCCAGCGCAGCACATTTCTCCAAAGTGCGGAGTGTACCTTGAGGCACAAAATTTAAAAATTCCTTATTTCATCAGCAAGAATAGTATGCACAGGTTGTGATAGGAGATTCTCTGAACCTGCTTTGGTCTTAATAGGCACTGGAGAAAAGCCTGATAAGGAATCAAGCCCTATTTGCATTAAGTAGTCTGAGTGGCAGGAGGGGCGATGAGATACTTACAGAGCTGCATATCGCTTTTGGCTGGGGAGAAGTAAAGATTAAAAGGACTCATATACAACCCTGTGTCATCAGGAATATTCCTGTTACTTGGAATGCATACCCAGCTCTTCCCTCAGAGAAGCTGTGCAGATAGCTGGTACAGAAAAATCTCAACTAATTCAAAGCCAGGGTGCTTAAAAGGAACCAGCACGAGAGCTGTGCTAGAATATTGCAAGAAAGAAAGCAGAAGGAACAGGAAAAACAAGACAGATAAAGAACGCTTACCTCAAAGATAAAAATTGTTGTCATGTAGCATATGAAAGATTATGATTATTTTCCCATGAATAAAAAAGTGAAGCAATTGCCTTTTTAAAATAAGAGTACAAAAATAATTGCCTTTATAAAATAAGTTCAGACATTGCAGGACATCAGAAGTTGAAATGGAAGCTGCAGAGCCAGGAAAAAATTAAAAGTTTAAAAATCACATAAAATGAAGACAAAATTGGTACAGCATAAGAAGGAATGGGAATAGAGACTGCTGAAGACGGACCAAGAGACAGAAGCCATGAAAGAAAAAGCAAGATAAAAAGGACGTAAAAGATAACAGGGATTAGAAATGATAGTAGTGGAAGATCAGGAGACTCTTAACATACACAAAGTTGGAGTTCACAGAGAAGAAAACCAATATAATGGCACAAAAGAAATGCGTAAAGGTATGATTCAAGGAAAAATTTTCCCTAAGTTAAAAGATTTGAGTCTTCAAATTGAGATAAAGTACCATGTTTCAGTAGTAAATGACATAGGAGAATCAACAATAAGATATCTTACTGAAGTTACTAGAAGCCAGAGACAAAAGAATCCTTTGGGCAGTTGAACCAAAAAGATTGGGCTGCTCTTAAGGGTAAAAATAACCAGGTTGGCTTCAGACTTCTTAACATTATCATTCAACTCTAGAAGACAAGAGGACAAGGCTTCACGGAAGGAAGGTATGATTCAAGATTTCATACTCAACCAAAAGCTCTTGTTGACCAAACTGTGAGAACAACCTAAAATAACCAAGCCATGACTGTATTAGAAGGCCTGATGATAAGCAATTAATTTATTTTTTCTTGTAGGAATTTAGTTTGAATTGGCATTTTGCACAAAGCAAACATTTCAGTGGCTTTATTATTATTTTTTTATTGTGAAGTTAAATCTGTTATGTAGCTCTAGCAATAGCGATTATGGTAATGACCCCCATGTGTGAAGCAGCTACCATGCTCCAGGAACTGAGAGAGCTGCTGGTATTAAGTGGACTCAGGCAGGGAAGCAGTGACTTAGTGCTTTAGAATTACAAAATCCTAAAGTTAAGACAGTAGTAGGACCCCACATTTCATGTTAAGAAGAATACATTATTAAAAACCAAACCAAAACAGTATTGTACTTGAAACATAAAACAAGCATTTCAATTTAATACAAAATGAAAACTTTAAAACATATACTGATGATCACTTTGTAAGTAGAATCATTATGTAGGGGGAAAATATCCAATTCACTAGCAGTGCAAAATAATTAGCAGTATTTTCAAAATTGAGATTAAATTTGGGTAAACACTGATCCACCATAAGTGTACTTACCATCTATCACTGTACAAAATTATTACAGTATTACTCTGTTCCCTGTGTTGCATTTTTCATACCTATGATTTACTTACTTTATAACTGGAATTTTGTACCTCTTAATCAACTTCACCTATTTTGCCTCTCCTTTACCTCCTCTCCTCCATCAACCACTGATTTGTTCTCTGTATTTATGAGTCTGTTTCTATTTTGTTCTTTGTTTTGATTTTTAGATTTCACATGCAAATGAAATCATATGGTATTTGTCTTTCTTGTAAGTTATTTCACTCATAGTGCCCTCTAGGTCCACCTATGTTGTCACAAATGGCAAGATTTCATTCTTTTTTATGGCTGAGTAATATTCCGTGTGTGTGTGTGTGTGTGTGTGTGTGTGTGTGTACGTACATTCTATGTTCTTCATCCATTCATCTGTTGATGGACCCTAGGGCTGCTTCCATATCTGTGCTAATGTAAATGAGGCTCCAGTAAACATTGGGGTGCTTGTATCTTTCTGAAATTGTGTTTTTATTTTCTTTGGGTAATTATCCAGAAGTGGAATTACTAGGTCATATGGTATTTCTATTTTTAATTTTTTGAGGACCTTTCATACTGTTTTCCACAGTTACTGGTTTATATTCCCACCATGAATAGAAAGTCTTAAGTGTAATAAGGAGATCATAATATGTGGTCTCTTATCTAGAAGATGTGTTAGCAAATAATATTTCCAGTCTAATACTAGAGTCATGCAACCCAACATTGCACAGTGCACAAAGGTTCCCTTTTCTCCACATTGTTTTTAACACTTGTTCTTGTCTTTTTGATACTAGCCATTCTGACTACATTCTGATATGAAGTGATATCTCATTGTGGCTTTGATTTTTGTTTCCCTGATGATTAGTGATATTGAGCATCTTTCCATGTTTTTGTTGGCCATCTGTATGTCTTCTTTGGAAAAGTGTTTATCTCATGAATGTCTTTTAAAGACTCCAGATGTAAAAATGTGCCACCATTTTTAGAACATGAGTAGAAAGACTTAAGTGCAATAAGACCATATGTGATCTTTCTTTCTAGAAGATGTATTTAGATGTGGTAACAAATAATATTTCCAGTCTAATACTAGAGTCATGCAGCCTACCAGTGCACATCAGAACTTTCCAACTTGACCGTGACACTGATTTAACAGGCAGCATGTGATATGTGTGCAAAAGGAGCTGCAGTGCTAGGTCATGATGGCTGATATTGCATTGAGCAGAGAACTCTGCATTGCCCGGGTTGTGCAATAAAAAGATCGTGATTCTCACTCTCCCCAACTCCCTTTGTGGGGGAATATTTCGTAAGAACAGAATCCAAATTTTAAGTCCCCTTCTTAAAAATATTTTCAATTACTAATGATTTCTTCTTTCCAGTATCGTCTTAAAGATCCTGAAAGAGGGTTACTGATTTTCTTTCTAATGACCACTTGCCTGTTTCCATCAACTCTGGACCTTCAGGTGTTTTAACAAATAACCAAAAAACCATGTGCCCAATAAAGTACATTATAGAAAAACCGATGGCTAATAGACGATTTTTGTAACCACTATTTACAAACTGACCAGATGGCCACAGACCAAAAGCTGTCTGATCCGTTGTCTAACCAGGAAAGTTCTGAATCAAGCTTCTCCACTGGCCTGTGCCAGAATACAATTTATCCTCTTCCCAAGTACTTGCAGAAGAGCTTGCTTGTTTGACCGCAGCTCTGGTAGAGGCAGCTATGGCCCATGTGCTCATCTGGTCTGGTGGGGCATGTGTGTGACTGCTAGAACAGTGCTGTTTGTACACAGTGCGGCTTGGACAGAACCGCATGTTGAGGGAAACCGCGTGTTTAGTATCCTGCTGCTCACTGAGATTTTTCTTGTGTATCATAATGTAAAAAACACAACTCAAAACGAAGATATTAGCATTATAAATATTTAAGCTTCCAATAACATTACATCAACAACCATCAAGTGAAAGTGCAGGCATAACAACGAACAGTATTCAGAAAGTAACTAACAGTAAAGGGTTTTAATTCTTCTGTCTTAGCCTACAACAGATCAAGTAGAAAAAAGATCACTAAGAATATGGAAGACTGTAATAATGTGTATATGGTAAATCTGATTGATGCATATCAAACTCTGAATACTGAAAGCAGAGGAAAGACATATTTTTAAGTATTCATAGGAAATTCTTAAGAATTAGACCACCAAAAAAAAAAAAAACTCCATAAATCTCAAACAATAGAAGTTATACAGCCTTTCTTTGATTACACATGCAGTAAAAATAGAAATTAGAAACAAAAAAGAAAACATTATCATCTAGTTAGCTAGAAAACTTCAAACAACTTTTGAGTCAAAGGTGAAATTTAAGCTAAAATTGCAGAATATCTAGAAAATAATAATAATGAAAGTACCATGTATTTGTGGGATGTAATTAAAACTGTTCAGCGAAAAGTTTAGTGGAATATTTAGAATCACAGAATTACATGAATAGATAAGGTAAAAGTAAGTAAATTACTGGGCAAAAAAACAGCTGTCAATTAGTTAGACCCTTTATCTAAGCTATTTTGAAGGGCAGGGAAGGAACAAGGGAATGTATCCAGATGCAGAATAATTAATAGGATTATAAGGGGGTTCTTTTCCCACCTGAGTGAAATTGAGATGGCATATATTAATTTTAGAAAATGTATTTTAGTAAAGTTGGTTACAGAGGAGAGACATAATCCAAGTAGGGAAGAAATACATAAAGTTCTCAGCTATGTAGTCCTACAAAAACACCAGACTCAGACTGTTTGGAGAATGTCATCAAACCTTCAAAGAACTTGTAATTTCATTACTACTTAAATTATTACAGTGCACAGAAGAAGAAAGGAGCTGATTATTTTTATGCAACAAGTATTTTGACCCTGATACCTGACAACAGTTATACAGAAAAAACTATCAACACTAAAATTCTCCACTTATGAATACCGATGCAAAAAAATTTAAATAGAAGATCAGGAAGCAATCTAGCAGCACATTGAAAGAGCAGTAAATCATGACCAAATGGAGTATATCAGAAATACAAAGATTGTTTAATATTGGGAATTCTACTCATGTAACTTAACATACTAATATATATGAAATCTATTAAGATATACAAAGTGCATCCTATAGATGTCCAAGAGACTGTTATAAAATCAACATCTATTCTAGATTCTTTTTAAAAGACCCCCCTACCCTTAAATTAAGGAAAAACTAGATACAGGCATACCATGTTTTATTGTGGTTCACTTTATTGTGCTTTGCAGACATTATATTTTTTACAAATTGAAGGTTTGTGGCAACCTTACAGTGAGCAAGTCTATTAGCGCAATTTTTCCAACACCGTTTGTTCACTTTGTATCTGTCACATTTTGATTATTCTTGTGATATTTCCTACTCTTTCATTATTATTATATCTGTTATGGTGATTGGTGATCTTTGATATTATTATAAGAATTGTTTTGGAGTGTCATGAGCCACACCCATGTAAGACGGCAAACTTAATCATCAAATGTTTCGTGTGTTCTGATGGCTCCACCGACCAGCCATTCCCCTGCCTTTCTCTCACCCTCTTCTTAGGCCTCCCTGTTCCCTGAGACAAAACAATATTGAAGTTAGGCCAATTAGTAACCCTACAATGGCCTCTAAGCGTTCAAGTGAAAGGAAGAGTCGCATCTCTCCCACTAAATCAAAAGCTAGAAATGATTAAGCTTAGTGAGACAGGCAATAGCTAGGCTTCCTGTCCTAAACAGTGAGCCAAGCTGTGAATGCAAAGAAAAAGTTCTTGAAAGAAATGAAAAGTGCTACTCCGGTGATCACATGAATGATAAGAAAGCAAAGCAGCCTTACTGCTGATATGGAGAAAGTTTGGTAGTCTGGCTGGAAGATCAGTTTAGCCACACTTCCTTAAGCCAAAGCCTAGTCCAGAGCAAGGCCCTAACTCTCTTCAATTCTGGGAAGCCTTAGAGGTGAGGGAAGTGCAGAAGAAAAGCCTGAAGTTTGAGGGGTTGGTTCATAGTGTTTAGGGAAAGAGGCCATCTCCATAACGTCAAAGTCCAAGGTGAAGCAGCAAGTTATCCAGAAGATCCAGTGAAAATAATGAATGAAGGTGGCTACACTTAATGGATTTTCAGTGTAGACAGAACAGCCATCTTTTGAAGGAACATGCTGTCTGGGACTTTCATAGCTAGAGAGGAGAAATCAATGCCTGGCTTCAAAGCTTCAAAGGATAGGCTGACTCTCTTGTTAGGGGCTAACACAGCTGGTGACTTTAAGTTGAAGCCAGTGCTCATTCACCATTCCAAAAATCCTAGGGCCCTTCAGAATTATGCTAAAGCTATGAGCTGCCTATACTCTCTCAGTGGAGCAGCAAAGCCTGGCTGAGGGCACATCTGTTTACAACATGATATACTAAATATTTTAAGCCCACTGTTGAAACCTACTGCCCAGAAAAAAAGATTCCTTTCAAAATATTATTGGCAGTGCACCTGGTCACCCAAGACTCTGATATACATGTTCAAGAAGGTTAACATTGTCTGCATGCCTGTTAACATAGTATGCATTGTGAAGCCCGTGGATCAAGGAAGGATTTTGACTTTCAAGTTTTATTATTGAAGAAATACATTTTGTAAGGCTATAGCTTCTGCAGATAGTTGTTCCTCTGATGGATCTGGGCAGAGTGAATTGAAACCTTCTGGAAAGGCTTCCTTACGCAGAGTGAATTGAAACCTTCTGGAAAGGCTTCCTTACTCCAGATGCATCTAAGAACATCTGTGACTCCTGAGAAGATGCCAACATTAATTAACAAGAGTTTGGAAGAAGTTGATTCCAGCTGTCAGGGGTGACTGTGAGGGGTTCGTGACTTCGGTGGAGGATGTAACAGAGATGTGGGGGAAACAGGAAGATAACTAGAAGAGCCATGGAGCCTGGAGATGGGACTGAATTGCTGCAATCTTAGAATAAAACTCGAACTTATGGGGAGTTGCTTTTTTTTTTTTAAGATTTTATTTATTTATTAGAGAGAGAGCATGAGTGGGGAGTTGGGGGAGAGGGACAAGCCAACTCCCCACTGAGTGGGGATTCCCAGGACCCAGAGATCATGACCTGAGCTGAAACCAAAAGTCAAAGCTCAACCGAGCCACATCGGTGCCCCCAAAGGATTTAGAGTATTATATAATCTTAGTTGATAAGGCAGGATCTGGGTATGAGAGGATTGACGCCAATGTTGAAAGAAGTTCTCTGGGAAGAATGCTATCACATGCTACAGAGAAACCATTTATGACCACCACCCTCATTAGTCAGCAGCCATCCATACTGAGGCAAGACCCTCCACCAGCAAAAAGACTACAACTTGCTGAAAGTTCGGGTGATGGTTAGCATTTTTTAGCAAATATTTTTACATTAAGGTATGTACATTTTTTTTTTTTAGACACAATGCTACTACACTCTTAGAAGACTATATTATGGTATAAATATAACTTTTGTATGCACTGGGAAAGCCCCAAAATTCAGTTGACTGGCTTTATTGGGATATTTACTTTCCCGCCATGGTCTGTAATGGAACCCACCTAATCTTTGAGAATGATCTTGGTCTGTCAGAGTGCATGTTGGCAACAATGTGCCATGGATGTGAGGGGCAGGAGGAGGAGAGCGAAGCCACTGCAGGCCTGCAAATTAAAAACCGAAACCAAACCACAGCACTTACTCAGCTCCACGCATCAGCATCTGGCTTAAAGAAGACACTGTAGTAACATTCCTGTCAAAGTCAGGAATAGGACAAGGATGGCCACTCTTGTTTTTCAGCTGTATTCAAAGATGCCAGCCAATGGACAGAAACAGAAATGTGGGTGGGTAAACAGAAGTAACGAAATGGAGGGGAGGGGCTAATTACTTGCTCATGTTTTTAGGTAACTGGTAATCCAAGAGAATCAACTAACAGCTATTATAGGCATTGAGATAATTCTGGAAAGTAGCTGGTATAATATGAATATATAGAAAAACAATAGTTTTGTGTATAAAAATAAGGATATACTTGTTAAGAGATAATAATGAAAAAAAAAAAGACCCTATTTATAATGCCAACAAAAAAGAAAAAAATCAAAAGGGAAAATGTAAAGTATATGAAGGAATATTCTGTTTAATCTGAATTATTAAATTATTTGGCATGAAATTGTCCATAACGTTCCTTTACCCTTTAAAAAAAAAAAAGCTTTATTGTGATGAAATTCATATATCATAAAATATACCCATTTGAAATGTGCAAGCCATTGGCTTTTATTCTATTCAGAATTGAGTATACATCACCACAATCTAATTGTAGAACATTTTCATCCCTCCTGAAAGGAACCCAGTATCTATTAGCCGTCATTGTCCAGTCACCCCTCCCCTTGTGAAACATTAATTGAATATGGCCTTGCAGGTTTCTGAACACTCAGTTCTATTTCATTCACTTTATGTCCATCCTTATGCCAGTACCACAGTGTCTTATTTTAGCTTTGTATAAGTTTGAAATAGAGAAGTTACATCCTATGACTTGGTGGGGTTTCAAGATTATTTTGTTTATTCTGAGTCCCTTTCATTTCTATATGAATTTCAGAATCATCATGTCAGTTTCTGCAAAGAAGCTAGTTGGGGGATTTTTTATAGGGATCTAGAAATCTGTAGATCAGTTTGGGAGGTATTGCCATTTTATTATTATTTTTTAAAAATATTTATTTGACAGAGAGAGATCACAAGTAGGCAGAGAGGCAGGTAGAGAGAGAGGGGGAAACAGGCTCTCCGCTGAGCAGAGATCCCGATCCGGGACTCAATCCCAGGACCCTGAGATCATGACCTGAGCCGAAGGCAGAGGATTAACCCACTGAGCCACCCAGGCGCCCCGGTATTGCCATTTTAGTAACACTATCTTATGATCAATATATATCAGTGTTTTTTTTCATTTATTTAGATCTTTAATTTCTTTCCATGTTTTGTAGTCTTCAGTGTGTAAGCCTTAGGCTTTTGTGAAATTTATTACTATTTTATTCATTTTGATATTGTGTTTTCTTAATTTCATTTTTAGATTTTTACTGCTAGTGTATAGAAATGCAGTTTTTGTATATTAATCTTCTATGTTGCAGTCTTGAGAACTCATTTATTCTAATAGTTTTTTAGTGGATTTCTTATATAAGTGGTTTCTGTATAAGAGATCATGTCATCTTGCATACAGGAAGAGCATTACTTCTTCCCTTCTAATCTGGATGCCTTTTATTTCTTTTTCTTCCATGATTGCCCTGGCTAGGCCTCTCTAAAGTTGAGTGGTGAGAGTGGACATCCTTGTTTTGTTCCTGATCTTAGGGGTAGAGCTTTTAAGTGTGTTGTAAATTAAGTGTGATGTGAGCCCTGGGGTTTTTGTGGATTCTCTTTATCTGGTTGGAGAAGTTTTCTTCTTCTTCTTCTTTTCAAAGATTTTATTTATTCATTTGACAGAGAGAGACAGCAAGAGAGGGAACACAAGCAGGAGGAGTGGGAGAGTGAGAAGCAGGCTTCCTGCTGAGCAAGGAGCCTGATGGTAGGGCTCAATCCAGGATCCTGGGATCTTGACCTGAGCCAAAGGCAGATGCCTAATGACTGAGCCACCCAAGCACCCCAAGAAGTTCTCTTCTGTGTTTAGTTTTTAATGTTGCTTTTCCCCCCATAAAGCAGTGTTGAATTTTGTCAAATGGTTTTTCTGTGTGTGTTCAGACGATCATGTGGTTTTTATCCATTAGTAATCTAGTAATATACTATATTACATTAATTGATTTTTCAGATGCTAAACCAGCCTTACATACCTAGGATAAATTGTACATGGTCATAGTATATAATCATTTTTTATTTTGCTGGATTTGGTTTGCTGATACATTGTTTTGGTGTTCTGAGACTTAATTTTCAACATGGGGAAGGAGGGTGTTTATACTTGATTCAGTTCTGACACCATCTACCCAGAGATCGCACAGGTGAAATAAAGGCTCAGTCCTGTAAGACTTGCCCCACTTCCCAACTTCAGACACCAATCACAAGCCCACCCTGTGCTTCCAGCAACCTCCCGCTTGGACTTTAGATTCCAGTCACAAGTCCAGGTTATTAACTGTACTTTCTGACCAACTGGCTGTTAAAAATCAGAGGTTCCCATGAGTCTTTCCTTCCTTGGGTTTAATTAAGTTGCTGTAACAGCTCACAAAACTGAGAGAAACATTTTACTCATTAGATTACCTGTTTATTATAAAAGGATAAAACTTAGGAACAAGCCAGATGGAAGAGATGCATAGGACAATGTATTTGGGAAGTTTCCATGCTCTCTGTAGGCCCCATTCTCCCCAAATCTCCATGTAGTTACCAGTCCAGAAGTTCTCTGAAGGCTTTGCTACATAGGCAGTGTTGATTAAATCATTGGCTATTGGTGAGTCAAGCTCCAGCCCACTTCCTTCCCAGGAAGTTTAGGGAACTGGGACAGAAATTTCCAACCCTCTAATAGCAGGTTGGTTCTTCTGGTAACCAGCCCTCATCTTTAGGTGATTTCCAAAAGTCACCTCATAATATAACAAAAGACACCTTTATCACTCTGATCTCTTGAGAAATTCTAAGGGTTTTGGGAGCTATGAGTCAGGAGCTGTGGACAAGACCAAATATATATTTATTTCTTATAAACTATGTCATAGTCATTGAAGAATTTTGCATGGACATTCACAGGGGATATTCTATAGTGTTCTTTGTGATGTTTTTGTCTAATTTTGATTAACACCTCACAGCATGAGTTGAGAAGTGTCCCATCTTAATTTTTAGAAGTGTTTATGAAGTATCTGTATTACTACTTCTTTAAATGTTTGGCAGAATTAACCAATAAAGCCATCTAGTCCTGGGCTTTTCTCTGTGGGAACTTTTTAAATTATTAATTTAATTTCTTTACTTGCTTAAAGTATTCAGATTGTCTATTTTTTCTCAAATCAGTTTTCATAGTTTGTGTCTTTTTATTTTATTTTTTTAATTTTATTTATTTATTTGACAGAGAGAGAGAGATCACAAGTAGCCAGAGAGGCTGGCAGAGGGTGGGGGGGAAGGAGGCTTCTCACTGAGCAGAGAGCCCGATGTGGGGCTCCATCCCAGGACCCTGGGATCATGACCTGAGCCAAAGGCAGAGGGTTTAACCTGCTGAGCCACCCAGGCACCCCTGTATCTTTTTAGAAATTTGTTCATTTCATCTAAGTTATCAAATTTGTTGGTATATAGTTGTTTATATTATTCTCATAATTTAAAAATTTCTGTAGGGTTGCTAGTGGTGGCCCTTCTTCCATTCTTAGTTTTAGTAACTTAGTAACTTGGGCCTTCTTTTTTTTTTTTTTGGTCAGTCTAGCAAGGGTTTGTCAGTTTTGTTGATCCTTTTTACCCTGTTGTCTTAGTTGGTTTGGGCTATTATAACAAAATATCACAGCCTAGATGGTTTATAAACAACAGAAATTTATTTCTCACAGTTCTGGAGCTGGAAGTCTAAGATCAGAGTGCCAGAATGGTCCAATTCTGGTGAGGGCCCTCTTCTGAGTTGTTGAGTGCTAATTTCTTGTGTCCTCATAGGGCAGAAAGAGGGTGAGGGAGCTCTCTGAGATCCAAGCCTCTTGTAAGGGCATTAATCCTATGCCCAAAGGCTCCACCCTCATGACCTAATTACCTCCCAAAGGCCCACCTTTCACTGGGCCCACCATTTCACTGGGGGGTGGGATTTCAGTGTACTTTGGGGAGACACAAACATTCAGTCCGTAACACTTATTAATGTCAGTGGGATCTGTAATAATATCCCCTCTTTCTTTCCTGATACTGTGTATCTTTTTTCTTTGTGTGTTTTTGTGTGTGTACTTATTTTTGTGTATTTAAGAATGTATACATACATATTACATTGTGTGCATACATATGTATGTATACTACACACATACATATATACATACACAGCAGATGGTATGTGATAGAAAATCTCTGAAGGAATATACCAGGGATTTGGTAACACTGGTTGCTTCTGGAAAGGGAAATTGAGTGACAGGAGTCCCGGAATGGGAGGGAGACTTTTCACTGATATTTTTCTCTACATTTTGATTTTTGTACCATGTGACTCTATTACCTAACAAAATAAATTTATTTCTAAAGAATAAATTTAAATAAACTATTTAAAAAGGTGCTGGGCCCTACTGGGTATTTACCCCAAAGATACAGATGTGGTGAAAAAAAGGGCCATCTGTACCCCAATGTTTATAGCAGCAATGGCCACGGTTGTCAAACTGTGGAAAGAACCAAGATGCCCTTCAACGGACGAATGGATAAGGAAGATGTGGTCCATATACACTATGGAGTATTATGCCTCCATGAGAAAGGATGAATACCCAACTTTTGTAGCAACATGGACGGGACTGGAGGAGATTATGCTGAGTGAAACAAGTCAAGCAGAGAGAGTCAATTATCATATGGCTTCATTTATTTGTGGAGCATAACAAATAGCATGGAGGACATGGGGAGTTAGAGAGGAGAAGGGAGTTGAGGGAAATTGGAAGGGGAGGTGAACCCTGAGAGACCATGGACTCTGAAAAACAATCTGAGGGTTTTGAAGGGGCCGGGGGTCGGTGGGTGGGAGGTTGGAGGAGCCAGGTGGTGGGTATTGGAGAGGGCACGGATTGCATGGAGCACTGGGTGTGGTGCAAAAACAATGAATACTGTTACTGTTAAGCTGAAAATAAATTTAAAAAATTTAAAAAAAAACTGCTTAGCAAGGAAGAAATGTCTGTGTTCAAGGTCTCTGTCTGCCTTCCTACAAAGTTGATCCATTGTTTTCTTTGTCCCATCACCTCTTCTCTTATCCTTTCCCCTTTTGGAGCAATCTGGAACAAGGATCTGAGAGGGGTCCCAGGGTGCAAGGTCCTGGCCCTGCTTCACTCTCTGGGAATAAAAAAATCTCTTCTCTCTGGTTTTCTACAGAGCGACCTGCTGACTGGGCCCCGTCTGTCCTTGAGGAAGACACTCTGGAGCCTGAGCCTGTCTTCCCCAGGTGATCTTCCTTCCGGTTCCCTGCAGCCTGCTTTCCAGCCCCCATCTGGGTGAATGAGAGAGATTCTCATTGGCTTTCCTCAGGCTGATTTGGGGGGCAATTTTGCTGAGGTCTCTCTTCTCCTAATACGTGCTAAGCTTTTGGAAGGGCTGGTGGGCAGAGGCCAGAGGTGACCCACCTAGGTTCTTGCAGATGAAGAACCCATGCACATTTCCTCAGGGGGTGAGGCTTCACAGAAGAACTTGCTGACCCCTGGACAGGGTACATTAGGTATACTTCACCAGGTAATGAGAGGAGAGTGGGATGGGGGTGGGGTGAGGAAGGTCAGGGGACTGTGTATAAATGTGTCTATTTCTAGGCTGATTTTAGCTAAGACCATCTGCCTCTTATTAGCATGGGAAGGAATTTGCTGAGATAGAGTTAGTTGGGATTGGCCCTTGAAAAAACTATAAAACCCATAGAGGAAGTGACTTTGAGAAAAGGTCAATAATGTTTGTTGACTGATCTCTTCCTCTTCATCCCTGCAGGACTGTAGGCACCATCCAGCACTGCCTTCACCTGACCTCAGTATATACTCATTTCCTGCCCCAGCATGGCCGCCCAGAGGTCACCACAATGCCCCTGGGTCTTGGAACGACAGTGGATTACATCTTCTTCTCAGCTGAGTCCTGCGAGAATGGGAACAGAACGGGTAAGCCTGGTGGATCCTGGGTTCATAGAAGCCACCTCAGAAGTCCCTGGGAACAGCTGATGGTGAAGGTCAGGCATTTGGTCACATGGCTTGGGCTGCTGGGACCAGACTCTCCGAAGAGCAGATTTCATATCTACCTGGCACCAGTCATCCTCATCGTAATTCCCTTATTAGGCCACTCGCCTGCCTTTATATCTTCGCAGCTTCAGAGAGAGGTGGGCAGAACCAGCCTTATCTCTATTTAGGAGGTAAAAATAGAGCACCAGGAAGTTAGTGGACTTTGAATGTGGCAGCCATTTGGTGAGGGACTTGGTTAGGTTAGAGACCCTGTTTCTTGTTTCTTCACCCTCTACCAGCAGTCACAGTGTGGCAGCCTACCGGCCTCATGGCTGGTTGGTTGTTTAAAGCATGTCTTTTAAAATGTTTGAATTGATTCCCTATGTTTAAAAAAATCAAATTTTATGTAGAAAACCTGGATTTCCAGCTTTTCTTGGAAAGTCCAAAGTTTTCATAGATGCTGGGCCTGGGCACCCATTCTTTGGTTGCCACAGTCTCCCGGAACCCACCCTGCTCCATTCAATGATACATCCCAGGGTATCTCAGAAAGGGAGGCCTCAGCCAGAGGCAGCTGGGAGAGGTAAGGGGTGGCGGGGCAGCCAAGGAGATGCAGCCTCCATAAAGCATAGCTCCCACAGGCCCCAGTCCCCCCATGCAGTGGCCCTGGCTGCTTTCTCACTCTCACTGGCTTCTGCTTTGTTGCCCCAGATCGCAGGCTGGATCAAGATGGGACTCTCAAGCTTCTGGGCCGTCTCTCCCTCCTCTCTGAAGAGATTCTCTGGGCTGCCAACGGCTTGCCCAACCCCTTCTGCTCTTCAGACCACCTCTGCCTGCTGGCCAGCTTTGGGATGGAAGTCACCGCCCCATGACGGGGTTCCCGGGGGAAGAGAGCTTCTCTTCCAGAAGAGCTCACTGGGTCAGAGACTGTGGAAATACCCCATACTTCTGGAAACTTGGATCCGAGAAACTTACATCCCCTCCCCTCCCCCCTTTTCCCCCATTTCCCTTTTCGCATGGTTAGATTTTCTCCAGGCCCGTCCGCGTTCTCTGCCTGTGGTCCCTGCCCTGCCCCAACCTCTTCCTAATCCTGTGCCACATACTCAGTGGCCCTGGGAGAGGCAGAAGGGGGGCTCCCCTTTCATTCCATGTATCCAGTGCTCCCCCTTAATTTTTAATTACCAGGGTTGCGGGAGCTATTGATCTCATTGGTTATTTGCTTTCAGGCCGTTTCTTGATGGTATCTTCTAACCCAGTCTTCTTTCCGCTTTCATGACCTCTGGGCCCAGCCCTCTTGCCAGACACACACATGTGAGGTGTGTAGCGTGCATGTGTCCTCTCAGTGGGGGACTGCTCTGTATGGCCATGCCTGCCTCCGACCAGCCCACTTTCCACACTGGGGCTGTCGACCTCTTCACAGGTCGAGAGCATGACCTGGTAGCTGTGTGTTGGCAGGCAGCGGCAGGGCCGTGGGCCCTCCTCCCCTCTTATCCTCTGTGTCTCATGAGGCGTTCGTCATGCCACCCGGGCCATACTCCTCATCTGGCCGCGGGGAATGAATGGGCCTCATAGCCTGTAACAGCAGCTTCAGGGATGCACTACCTGCCCCAGCAGCCTCTGAGCCTCCAACCCAGAGCTCCCACAGCCCTGGCATGCTTTCTCGAGGGCTCTTCCCTTTTTCCAGGCCGCTGTGAGAGATGTGCAAGTATGAAGCCCTGTGTGGGGTCAGTGGACTGAAATAGGGAGTTTGAGGTTTAAAAGGACAAGAAAGTACCTTCAGGAAACTCTTGTCTTACTGTATTCTGCCCCACGCAGAACTGGGGGGCTGGGAGGCCTGCTGGGGGTAAGAGCAGGCAGGCTGTGCGGCCACACTTCAGCTGGGACTCAAGACCTCAGGGACTTGTTCTCCTTCCTCTGCACTCCTCAGAAGCTCTACAGTTCCTTTCCTCCCACCACTTTTTACCTCGCTGCTTCCCCTATTCCTGTCCATTTTCTCCTAAAACAGTCTGATGTGTGGCTCAGGCCAGACCCTCTCTGCAGAAGGTAGCCTTGGGCAAAACCTGTCCAAGCATTCGAGGTGGCAGTGCTGGGTTAGTTCTGGCCGGCAAGGCCTCAGCTGCTCATTGCCAGTGCTTTTCCTCCTAGTACAGGGCCACCCTGGCCTATTTGGGGTGCCCTTTGCCCACATGTATCACCTGCATGCCTTAATCTTTCATAGCTGGGGTGTGGCCTGGGTCTTCTGGGCCAGCAGCTCCTCATACCTCCCCCAACTCAGAGTAGCTGCTGGTCCTTGTAGATTAGCCTTGCTGTTGCCCCGCTCGGCCTCCGGAATGGGACTGAAGGGTATGGCAGAGAGGCTGGAATTAGGGACAGTTAGCCAGAGGTTCTCTCCCCCTTTTTTAAAAAGCCAAAGACCCAGCCTGAATTCTGCTGCTGTGTTCATGGTTATAAGCTTTCCATGCCCAGATACTGGGGAATTTATATGTGCGTGTATATGTTTGAACACTGTATCCTGGGTGCTGGGCATGTGCCTGTCTGAGCCCCAGGCCCACCTGTCCACACCCCGCCCATCGCTCATTCTGTTCGTCTCTCCCCGGGCACCTCCTGAGATAGTCTTAAGTCTGTGTCCTATTGGTTTTCAGGACTGTGGCCCATCACTGTTCTCTTCTGCCAGGAAATGCAGTTTAAGACGGCTCAAGATGGCGGAGGGCAGGAGTTTTATAGGTGATCTTTTTCTTGTTTTCTTATTTGTTTCTGTTTTGGAAATGAAATGGGAGTTTTAAGTGGTCATTTAAGCTCTCTTTTCCGAATAAAGGTTTACCATTTCCCCCCTATTGTTGATCATTTTGTTAGGATCCTGAAGGGCAAGGGGGAGAGAAGGCCTGGAGAGTGAGGTGGGCGAGAGGAAGAGACCAGTCCTGGGCGGACCCGTCAGGTCCTAAAGCTTTGCCTGAGAAAGGTGTAATCGCCCTGTGATAACTGGCACCTATCCCTGCTGCGCTGAGGCCTGCGAGGAACAGGGGCTGAAGAAGCCGCCTTCCTTGCCTTTTGTTGGGGTCCAGCTCTCTTCTCCCTCCTCACCACGCTAGAGAACAGCTCTTTCAGCTGCTTTCATTCCCATTCCGTCGGCCCCCATACCTTCCCCTGGTCCACATGCATTTCAGGAGGGTCTGTACGGAACGTGGGGTGAGCAGCGCTTTCCTGCTCAAAGCCACGACAGCCGCGTGAGGCACGACATGTGCCTGCCGGTTGCCTCTTGTTCAATGCCTATTTCTGATCATCTTGTCTGCACGCTGGAGTCAGAGCTGGACTGTGCCCATCTGTTGCTGGAAAGGTTTCCCTCCTGGGCCTCATTCTGCTGGTACTTTCATCTTCCTCCCGCCTCCCCCTGCAGCACGTCTATGAAGCCCACATGCCCATGGGAAGCCCTGACACGAGGTGTGGCTTCCTGCCTTGCCTGAATCAGCCTCTGAGAATCTGAATTATTTAAAGTTACCTGGTGCTTCTGTGGAACCACCTGGGCTGGGATTCAGCCAAAAGAAAACAGCTAGGGATAAGGAACACCACTTGTCATGTTGGCTTGGTCATTTGGTGACTGGGGGTAAGTTCATTCCTTCCTGGGTTTATATCTTGGTGAATTAAAGTAATAATCTTTTCCACTTGTGAGGAATTTTCAGACCTGAAATTGTGCCGATTGGGCTTTGGCAAGCAAGGGATGCTAAGACTTGAAGAGTATCATTGGTAGGCGTAGTTCTCGCCAGCCTGGCTGTGTGGTTTGCCTGTGGGCGAAGCATTATTTTGCAGCTCTGAGCTTTGAGGTGTATCCTCAGAGCCCCTTTCCTGGCCTGGAGGCTTTCCTGAGTCATGGAACATTTGCACAGACTTTTATTAAGTTCAAACAGTGCTTCCACACCCACTGTCAGTTGACCACACCATGTGGCAGCAGTGCCGGCCTTCACGTATTACCTTTATTTACATCTGAGGAAACCCAGTTCCCACAGAGGTAGATTGAAGATCTCCTTTGCTTTATTCCTTGACACCCCACACGCCTCAGAACACAGCCTCTCCCGGAGTAGGAGAGACAGGTTATCTTGTAAGGAAAGACCCATGTTGGGTGGGCCTGGGAGAAGGGAACTCACCAACTGGTCTGCTGCTGGTTTTTGTCTTTAAACTTTGTTTTCTCTTCCCAGTTCTTGCCCTGGGGTAACAACTAACCAGAGGGTGGTTTTTTGATTGGGTATGTAATGCACAGTGTGGCCTCTCTTCTCCCAGGAGTCAGAGGGGGCCCCTTCCTCTAGTTTCTACCTGAGGAGAGAGAGGACCTTCGGCCCAGCACTTCCAGCCTCATCCTGGTGCGCCTCCCCCTTCCTGAGCAAATGCACGAAACCAAACTATTCTAGGCAGGGACCAGCCAGATGAGAGCCTGGTAGGGCCCAGCTTCCACCCCCGTTAGGAGAGTGTGAACCGAGTGTGTTTCCAAGGCGACTCTGCCCCATGCCTCCTCAGGTCCTCTGCTGCTGAGGCCATACACAGCTGTGGAGAGAAGACTAGAGTCTCTTCACTTATATTCTGGGAGGTACCATCTTTCCCATGACCAAGCCCTTTCTTATTGGGGGTTGGAGGTAGTGCATATCCCCAGAGAGCTGTCCCTCTGGCCAACCTGAGGTGACCCATCTCCACTACCTGTCAAGCCTCAGCAGCTGGTCCCATAGCCCCTTGGCAAACACTAAGAGTTAGCAGGCAGCTCAGGTCGGGGCCATTTGCTTGGGTCTTTGCTATGACCACCTCTTCTTGTCACCACTGACCACCACTCTGGAGGGCAGAGACTGACAGATGGGTGTGACAAGGATTTTGACCTCTCCCTGTTGAGGGCTCCAAGAAATGCCACCTGCATCTGAAAGTCCAACACAAATCAATCCTATGCCTAAATGAGGCTGGGACATGCTGAGAGCCTGGAGGAAACAGGGCAGCAGGAAATGAGGTACCCCCCCACCCTGACACACACACACCATAAGTTGAGTCTGGATCCTCCCGGGAGTCCATGATGATATTTACCTGTGAATTCTAAGCAGTGTCCACAGTGAGCCTGCTGAACTCATGATGGACTCTGGTCCCAGCACGGACCCCCCTCATTTGTACACCAGCAATCCAGTGGTCCCACTGTGAATAAGCCCTATCACT
Organism: Mustela nigripes; assembly: GCF_022355385.1. Classification (NCBI taxonomy): domain Eukaryota; kingdom Metazoa; phylum Chordata; class Mammalia; order Carnivora; family Mustelidae; genus Mustela; species Mustela nigripes. The sequence continues at coordinate 128,754,159 of NC_081569.1, forward strand.
GTAGTCTACCCACAGACCCCTGACTGGGTATTTTAGCTGGACTTGAATGTGTACAGTATAATGTTGCCTTTTGGTAAAGGTGTACAATCCACATTATTCACAGATTCTGGTTACCTTTTACCGAGGGGGTTTTTTGGGGTATCACTTAAATCAGACTTAAATGAGCCTGTAAGGAACAAAACTGCCTCTCTATAAAATACAGTCTGAGACATCCATGGATTTCAACAGACTGCTTCCCTTCCTGGCTGCCATGATTTACCACCATACCCCCGGAAGTGAGGGATTCTTGCTGGTTAGCACAGGACCTAATGGGAATCGGCCGGAAGGAGGAGGCAATACCCCACCTCTTCTGACAAGTTCAGGTGTTACTCTCAGCCGAAGGGACGGAGAGCAGAGGAAAGAAGGGTACATGTGAAAACTAAGGCTGTGGGTCTAAGAGCTATTTCTGTGCAAGTCCGGTTGCCATGGTTGGGCTAGTCTTAAACATGGGAAGGGGCCTGGAGCGGGAGCAGGGGTGATGGGTGGAACCAGATGTGTTCTCCAGACCGGTGGCTGTAGCCACCATGGATTCCATGCTGAGACTGTGGGCAACCGTGCTGAGGAGGGATTTCAGATCCCTGTTGCTGTGCTTTCCTGAAATAACCTTTCCTCCTAGGGGAGTACTCCTTCTTCCTCCCCTGTCCCTGGGGGACTGCTGGGAACCAGGATGGGAGGAACAGATGCTGGCCCGCAGGGCTCAAGCTGGCTGTGTGAAGGGGAAGGGTTTGTTTACAGCCAGCAGGAAAGATCTCCCAGGTTGGGGTTAACAAGAGCAGAGTGGCTCAGGCAGGCCGAAGGGGATAGTCTGGGACCCCAGAAGTTTCACAATGACTACAGGAGCCTCAAGGTTTCCTGTTGGCTGGTTTGGGGCTCCCCTCACTTCTGGCCAGGTTCTTCCTGGAGCCACTGAGGCTGACTGGTGGGTGGGGTGGGCTCCAGCCTCAGCATCCAGGGGAAAGGAGACCAGGCTTCCATGTGGTTTCTGCCCGGCCCATGCAACCGGAGCCGGGGAGCTTTTATTCATTTCAGGGAAAAAGTGAGCACAGCGATGAGAGGGGTGTAAAAGTGAGAGAGGAGGGAGCAATACTGACACGGGAAGAGCAGGAGGGACAAAGTCTGGTCCCACAGCCCAACACAAAGCTTGAGGGAGGGGTGGCCCCCATCACCAGGCCGCTGGGCCACGCACACCGGAGAGAAAGGGGAACTTGGGACTCAGGAGCAGTAGGATGTGGCAAGGGGGTCAACACTGATGGGCTTGCAGCTAGCACCACAGCAGACTGCCCGGCCTGGGGCGGGCCCCCTCCCACCCTTCAGCTGGTTCCTCAGCGGGAGCGAACGGAGTCTTCAGCACAGGGGTGCTGGGGCACAAAGAACACAGTATGCTGGCCTGCCTTGCACTTGCCTGCAGTTCAAGGCCAGAGGGATGGGCTGGGGATGTTGGTGCATCGAAGCCAGAAAGACACTCAGGCAGGAGACCTAGGTGCACGCGGACACATGGGCCTCTGGGCATGCTGCTGACCAAAACTGGACCCCATCTCAGAGCCAGAAGGTCGAGTTCGAGATGGAAGGAATAGGGCGTGTGCGGACAGAGGGGGCCAGAAAACAGACACAGCTGGCTTATGGCCCTTTCTGCTCCTCGGGATCCCCGCTCCAGGCTTTGTGACTCCCCGGCCAGGGGGCTGCTACCCTCCCCACGTGTCCATGCCCAGGAAGGGTGAGGTCTGGCATGATGGGTGAGGGGAACGTGACTGTGTTGAGGCCATGGGAGGGAAAGGACTGGCAGTTAGGTGGGCAGGAAGGCTCTCTACACCCAGCTTCCCAGTGTTGGGTGCTGGCACTGAGCACGAGGAGGTGGGCTTTGGGGAGCACTCACTGCCACCCCTACCCTTCATCAAGCAGCTTTTTCTGACCTCACCTTGGGGCCTCCTCGGCCAGCAGCCCTGCAACTCCTGGGGGCAGAGGAGCCCACTGAGTGCTGGAAGGCAGTCCTGAGTCAGGAGCCAGGCCCCTGTTCCTCACAGGAAGTAGGATGAGGTGAAACCAAGGATGGTGACTAAGGCCCCAAAGTCCCTTCCTCTGCCTCCCCAGAAACTCTGCAGTCAGGCCAGCCCCGGGGAGCGGAGCCTGTGTAAACACGCTCAGGAGGGGAGGAGGGCTTGCTACATAGGAGAAAATGTTAAAAATAAATTAAAAAGCACCGCTGTATCCTGTGGTGGCCTTCACAGGCCCGAGGTCTCAGCGAGGAGAGGTGTGCTGGGGGCTCCCAGCTCAGGGTGATCAGCTCCCTCCTGCGGGCAGCAACAGGGGTGGGCCTCATTCCACTTCCTTCTCCCAGACCGCTGTGGGATGGAGCCTGTGGGCTGAGCAGGTTCCTCCTGTCTCCCTGACCCCAATCCCCTAACACTCGTCTTCCCTCGAGCCCTGGGGTCTACAGGGGCGTCTGAGTCCCCTCCCCTGCTGATGAGTGGCCTGCACGAGGTACCCACACGTAGACCCGGGAAAGGCCTTGTTCGTCTTCAGCAGCACACCTCCCCAGGTGAGCCGTCGCTGCCTCAGGCCAATGTGGGGAACGTGAGGACCACCACCCCACGCCCTGAGAACCAGGATGGTGAGTCAGGGGTCACAACGGCCCTGGAATCGGCCTGGCTGGGGTACAGTCCGGGGGCAGGTTAGGTGCCTCCGCAGGGCCTGGTGAACCCTGAGGAACCCGAGGGACTGCCCAGCTGGCTTCCTGCTGGGCCTGGCTCCGGGCCCAAGCTGCTGGTGTGAAGAGCTGCCAGCCTCCGGTGCTAACCTGACGGGCACTCGCATTAGCAAGAGCATCCTGTCTCCCTCCCTCCCTCTTTTCTCCGGTTCGCTCACCCCACCCGTCTCCCCGGTCTCCACTCCACCCCTGCTGGTAACCCTAGTGGGTCTCTGGTCTGCAAGGAGACTAAGGAAGACAGACATGGGCCAGCTGCCCTCTCTGCGAGCAGCTTCTGTGGCAAGGACCCTGCCCTGGCCCAGCCTGCCCTGGGAAGCCTAGAACTTTCACGATTTCCACCTCAAAGCCTCTCCATGGACTTCTACCTACCCAGCACAAGCGTGCTCTACCTCAGATTACAAACTGGCATCCTCTTTCATGTTGGGTTTTTAAGTTTTCTGAACTGATTGCCAACATTTAAAAGTCAGGATATGTCACACAAAAATCCAGAGTTCTGGCTTCTGGGGGAAAAAAATTCAGACTATCTGGTGAGGCAGGGCCCCTCTCTGAGAACAGCGGAGCAGGAGTAGCCGCTTCAGTGGCCACAGTGCCCACCCAGCCCTGCAGCCCCCCTTTGAGCCCCCGCCTGGCCCTGAGGGCGTGTGAGCTTACCACTCTGGTTCTGATCCTCCCTTTTCCAGGGCCCAGGCCCTGGCTGAATCACAGCCTCTTGGTGAGAAGAAACCTTACCGGTCATCATACCCAGCTGCCTTTCCATCACCTGAATCCGCTCTACAGCTTCCCAACAAGTAGCTGTGCAGGCTTTGCTTGGACACTGCCAGCAGCTGAGAACTCACTATTCCCCAAGCACCCTGATTCTCAACGCTCCCCACATCCTTCTCTCACTTACACTCCCCTGTCCCCAGCCTCTGCTCCTCTGTGTGGCCAGCTGCACACTTGTCCTACCACCACCTTGTTGCTTCAGCCTCTAGAACCTTCTCCCAACCCTGCCAACTTCTTTCCACTTCTCACTCGCCCGCCAGGTATCTCACACTCGACAGGCAGGCTGTGCAGACTCCCAGCTGTTCAGATTCTTCCCTGACAAGCCGTGATCATCAAGGGTACCCCCAAACCTAGATGGGCTGCTGCATGTGGGGAGATAGGCCTGAGGCACAGGCATCCTGATCGGGTCTTCTTTTCACAGCAAGGAGGCGAGTAGCAGTGCCTCCTCCCAACCCTTGGGGACTGCCAGGGGATAGCCCCAGGCCTGACTGTCCCACTCTATCCCCAGCCACAGTTCCTGGACCCACCAGGTTGGCTCAGTCCCTACAGTCACACTGAGCTCAGTGCAGTTCTGGGCCTTTGGCAAAGCCCAGCCCCTCTGCAGGGAGCCCCCTAGCTCCAGCAACAGGCAGAACTGGACTAAGCAAGTTTGGACCAGGTAGGGGCCAGGGAGCTCTCCCCACAGAGGTCTCTCCTGGGCTCTCCTACAGCCCGCACAGCACTGTCCATGGGCCACAAGGGCACGAGGGCTCTCCCGGGCCCTGGGCTCTGCTCTTGGGGCAGATGTGGCCTTGTGCCAAGATCCTGATACTGGCTATACAGCCCTTTCCCAGGATGATCTCTACCCTGCTTCCCGTTCCCTGGGTCAAGATTCTGCCATAGCAGGCAGAACTGGAGGAACCCCTCCATCCCTCCTGCCGCAGGCTAAGTGGGGCTGGGAGATTTCCCACAGACTGGATGGATTCAAGTCCCAGATAGACACCGGCAGAGCCAGCAACCCCTCCTTGCCCAGCCTTGTGGGACTTAGATCTCCTAAGCACTGGCCTTCTGGCGATGGGCAGATCCATTAGTTTTTTAAGCTTTCCCCAAACACTTTAAACTTCAGTTATTGGGTTAAAAACTCCAAATAAAATACTAACTGCTTCTTGGCCCAAAGTTAGGGGTCTTGGCCCAGTGAGAGGGGCAGCAGCTTGGGTGGCTGAGCTGAGACAGGCTCTTCCTGCTGCCTCTTGCCCTGCCCCCCCATCATCAGCCCCTCCCTCCCCACGAACGAGGCTGGCTCTGGCAGATGGATGCTGGCCCCCGGAAGTGGCAAGGCTGGCGTACTGCCCCATGCCTCACACCCGAATCTGGTACCCATTGAGGTCTGGCATGGCTTTGGGCTCAGGAGGCTTCTTCTCACCCGATGGCCTGCAGGGAAACAAGAATGGAGAAGGGGTAGGGATGAGTGGCTTGGGGGGGGGGGGGGGGGGAGGAAGGGACAAAGAGTGGCTGCTTCTGGGAGCTCCCCCTCCATTCTTCAAGGTGCCCTAGAGGCAGCAGCGAAGTCCATGTGGGAGTGTGCTCCTGGAACCCATGCTGCGTGTGGTCCTGCTCTTTCCTAGAGGCCCCCATCTCCAGGAGCTAGCAGGAACAGCTCAACTGTGTAGCCCTCTGCACTGGGAACCGGTTCCCTACCAGAGCCTCCCGGGTGGAAGGGATTAACACTGCCCACGGGAGGCCTGCTTGTGCTCCTTAATCATCTCGGAGCTGTGGCTCCTGATAATATTAGAGCAAGAGCCAGACCTACCAGTAGGAGAGAAAGGAGAGGAGGCAGTCTAGTATTTTAATGGGATGTTTCTGCCATCTAGATGGAGGCAAACACCAGAGTTGCAGGGCAACAGTTAGGTTCAAAACCACCCACCAGCTGCCATCTGATGTTAACCTTTCCCTGGGAGAGCTTACTGTCTGGTGGGAGCCCACCCATCACCACCTCCGTCCCACCTAACCCTAACCCTAACCCATGGGGTAGCCAGTGGGCCAGGGCATGTGGTTTTCCCCGGGGAAATGGGACAGCAATCCACCAACCCACATCGTCTCCCTCTGGGGAGGAGAGACAAAAAAGGGAAGGGTGACAAAAGGGTGAGAGAGAGACAGGGATCTAGAAGATGGGAGGGAAAAGCTGCCTTCAGGCTCCCCCAGGCACGACCCCATCACCCCATCCCTCACCGCCTTTCGCTGCGGCTGTTCCTGCGGTGGGGGCTGGACTGGCCCCTCTGCGGGGAGGAAACGTCCTTCTTCCGGTCCTTGGTGGGAGAGGGAGGGCCGGTCCCTTTGCCAATCTTGGTGTGGAGGAAGAAACAAAGACACACTTAGGGCTTCCCAGAGTCCCTCCTGCCCGAGGCTGCCCTGTTTCCCAGGGGTCATCCCAAACCTGTTTCCTAGGAACTAAAGCTGCCTGGGCAAGGGTTCCCCAGCCGGGCAGCTTGCACTTAGAGGGAAGATGCTGAGCTTCGTGATACTTTAAGAAGCCCTGGAGAAAAGGGCCATTTACCCATGCCACGTAGGTGCAACAGCTGGGGAAGAAGCCTTTGTGTTCTGGGCCAGGAACCTAACAGTCCAGGGGGGTGGGGGGCACTGGTAATCTCAAGCCACACAGAAGCTCAGACTGACAGTCATGAATGATTAAGGAAAATGAGAAAAGCAAATGAAACATCTTTCATATGACATGATCAGCTTGACCTGAATTTTCAAAACATGGGGTATATGATGGGGGTGCTGGAGAGGGGCAGGTAAGGTGGGGAGTCCTTAGCACCAAACAGATTGGGAATCACAGTGCCAAAGAATAGGAAAATCTTAGGGCACCTGGTGGCTCAGTGGGTTAAAGCCTCTGCCTTTGGTTCAAGTTATGATCCCAGGCTCCTGGGATCAAGCCCCACTTCAGGCTCCCTGCTGAGCAGGGAGCCTGCTTCCCCGCCCCCCTCTCTCTGCCTACCTCTCTACCTGTTTGTGATCTCTGTCAAATAAATAAAAATCTGAAAAAAAAAAAAAAAAAAAAGAATAGGAAACTCTTGGCTCCGATTCTAGGTCCAACCTGCTCCCTTGAAGGCCTGGTAGGACTCCAGCAACAGGAGTCGCTGGAGGAGGGGGAGGAACCCCCACCGCCCCACCTTAGTTGCACAGGGTCACTGCAGCTGGCTTCTACCCTGGACAAGGGTAGTGCCTGGGGCCTGGCAAAGCAGGGCAGCTGAACTCTGACCCACCCTGCGGGGGGCACTGAGGGCACCTGTGACATGCCTGCATTCCCCATCTCGAGACTGAGTGCCTGTCCGATCTCATCGCCTTGAGCAAGCGCTTGGGCTCCCTTGTACCTCAGTTTCCTGCCCTGGAAACAGAGCTTCTACCTGCCACTAGCTGCCTCCTGGGCTCCACAGTGACTGACCAGTGGGGAAGGGCTGAACACCCAGAAGGGGCCAGGCAGGCACCAGGGGAGGCACCCCAGTCCAGGGGGACCCAAAGAGAGGCTAAGATTCTGCCCACTGTAAGGCTGGGGGTGGGTGAGCTTCTCAGCATCTCAGCCCACCGGCTGGGGTACAACAGCCCCTCACCGTCCTGCTCACCGCAGGCGGGAAAGAGGCAGAAGGGACGGCCACCCTCATGGTCTTCCCATGGTATGACTTTCTTCCTGTTTCTGACTTCCCCCTAGTCCTTTATTGAAGCAGGATTTGGGAGGTCAAGGGTCAGGACATGCAGGACTGATGGTGGCTCCTTACACCTGCCCCTACCTTTCCCTCCAGGCAGCTCCTGATTTCCCAACCAACTGCTCCACCCAAGGGTCGCACCCCTGCCCTTCTCCCCAGGTTGCAGGCTCACCCTCCATCCACACCCAGCTCAGCAGCTGCTTCCTTCCAGAGCCTTCCCTGGCCTGCCCACCCGAGGGAACCTGGGGGCAAGGGTGGCCACGTAGACTCTTCACCCTCATCACGGCCCTTGAGACTCACTCCACCTCTGCTGGGGTGAGGGCCAAGGTGAGGGGGTTGGTGGCCTTCCCTGGTGATGTGGCACACGAGGAAGAGGCAGCCCTTCCACTTGAAGAGCTGGGGGGGCGGCGCTCCCCACCCCGGTGCCCGCACTGACCTTGAGCCGCATGTCACGGGCGTGGCGCTCCAGCTCCTTGCGGAAGTCCTCGCGGCCCAGCCTCTCCACATCCAGCACCGAGTGCTTCCACTCGATCTGCTCCACGCTGTGCGGGTCGTGGGACACGCACTGGCCCAGCTTCACCTTCTTGAGCACGTGCCAGCAGCGGCCATAGGCGGCCTCGTAGTCCAGCACGAGCTCGCTGAGCGTGCGGAAGGCCGGCGGCTTGTACATCAGGTCCTCGCGCCGGCTCATGCCCAGCGCCCCGTAGCGGCCACCGAAGTTCACCCCCAGCACGATGTGGCGGAAGTAGTTCCCTGAGAAGTAGGTCTTGAAGCTGATGGGGAAGCGCTCCAGGGTGGGCATGCTGTTGGTGAGGTAACTGGGCCCGCCAGCCCCGCTAAGGAAACAGCCAGCAGAGGCACAGGGGCCACCCCCCGCAACCTGACCCCGACCCTGACCCCAACCCCGACCTCGGGACCCACAGCCCAGGGGGGCCCTCCACCCTGGCTCCCAAGGGCGACCCCTGCGACTGGTCCCAACGGCATCCTGTCCTCCTGCCCGGAGCCAGGCATGCAGTAGGTGCTCAATAAAGTAACCTGTAGGGTCAGGGCTCTCAGTCATTCAAGGCCGCTAGGATGTCAAGGGGGCTCCCGAACTATCAACAGCTCACAGTGAGCTCCCCGCTGCAAACTGCAGGGCTCCCCACAGCTCTGGTGGCTAAAGGAGGGAGGAGGAGGCCCCCGCCGCACCACTGTCTCCCTCCTGCTGTCAGCCACACGCATGTCCCCTCACCCACCCCCCACTCGCTCTCAGACACATTCTCTCACCTTCCCTCTCTCTCTCACACTTCCTCCCCCACGCAGACGGTTCTGTTCTCTCTCTCGCTGCTGCTCCCCAGTCCACACGTGCTTGCCCACTGCCCTCACACAGCCAAGCTCCCGGGGCCCAGGAGGCCGGCATGGCCTGGGCCAGCTGCCCGCTCTGGCCTCTCACCCCGCCCGCCGCACTCATTCAGTCTCTCCGTCCTTCCTTTCCCACTCAGGACCTTCTGCTCAGCTCTTCCCTTCGACCAGAGGCCCGCCTCCTGCCCACCTTAGCCTGCCCCTCTCCTGCCTTAGGCCCAGCGGTCACGGCTGACCTCGCCTTCTCATGCGAGTGGGCTCTTCTGTTTCTTTCCTCCATGACACGCTCACCGCGAACTGTAATGATTTGACTTCTTGGTCTGCTGGCTTATCTTTGTGTCCCCTGCCAGAACGCAAACTTCTGAGAACAGGGACCTTGCCTGCTCACGTTTCTTGATGCCTGTCTGGGGCTCAGCCCAGAGCCAAGGACCCAACAGTACTTTGTGAGCAAATGAGCCGAAGGAGATGAACGGGTAAAAGCTTGGAGCAGGTGCCCCGGAGAGGCCCTGTGCCAAGTGTCCTCCACGCACTGACTTGTTTGGTTTCCCTAATAACCTTGCAAGGCAGGCACGCCCAGTGCGCCCTTTGACAGAGAAGGGCCCTGAGGGGCTAGCTTGGGGTCACACAGTAAGAGGCAGAGCTAGGATTCAGGTCCAGATCCACCTGTTCCCACAGTCCGTGCTCTCAGTCACTATGGAACTTACTGAGCCCGAATCCATGCGAGGGCCTGAGGGTGCAGAGATGAACAAGGCAGGCACCCAGGGCGCCCCAAGGACGAGGCACAGGAGCAAACTCAGTACAGCACCCGCCGTGTGTGCGGCAAGCTGGGGGGCTGTGGCTGTTCTGTGGTGGCCAGAGGGAGGGGCCCCAGACCAGATGAGAGCTGCTCTTGTCATCTTCCTGTCCAGGAGACCCCGGGTAAACTCTGAAAGGCCTCTGGGACTGTGGGATCCTGCCTGGGCCAGCTTTAGGTGAGCTCTGGAGGGAGGAAGCAGAGTCCCCCTCCCTTCCCTCCTACAGTGTGGGTGGGAGCCTCCTGAAGAAGACAATGTGGGGTCCCAAAGGGGGTGCTGGCAACGGCCCCAAGTGTGCAGGCTGGCCTCAGGCACATCCCCTCCAAGAATCCTTTGGACAGGGCCATGCTCTCAGGCTCTACTGAGCGGGCCTGCCTGTCAGCAAACCATCACCACAGTGGAGTGAGCTCTGGGGGCCTCTGAGGGAGGGGGCTAAGGAGGCGCCCCTGGGTTCTTGGTGTATAATTTAAGATAGGTGTGTCTATGAGGGGTTGGGGGGTGGTTCCCCCTGGATCACAGTCTTCCCTGGAGAAGCTGTGCTCCTGGCCTGACTATCACGTTCTCCTCCCTAGGGAGTGGAGTCCTTGTTCTGGTAGGCAGCTCGTCCTCGTCCTCTAAGCCAGGCACCCATACCGGGGGTAGGGGGGGAGACAGAATACTTAAGGTGCTATGGGAAGCAGGAGACGGGACAGCTGGCTGGGCAGGGATGAATCAAGACTGGCAAGACTGAGTGATGGGCATGTGGGATTCATTACCATGTTCCGTTTGTACAGGCTTAACATTTTCTGTCATGAAGCAAAACCAAAGGCTGTATCTAAGGCACAGACGAATTCGAGCAGAGAACAGGCCATGAACACCTGTCTCCCTCCTGCTCCGACTCGGGGCTGGGCTGTCCTGCCTCACTCCCCTGGTGACCTAGCTATAGGCCTCAGTCTGCCCTCTGGATGGGGGTGACCCAGAAACTCTGCCTTTTTAAAGAGGCATTTTTGTTTCAAAGACCCCATCCATCATTTCCACGAATCAATGTGTCCTGGAAATGCCAGCGTTTGGGCATTCAAACGGCTTCTCCCAGACTGTCTGGTTCTCAGAAATGGCACGACAGCCTTTGTAAGACTATATGCCCAGATTTGGGGTTCAGAGAACACAGTCATGGTGTCTACAAGATTCAAAAAAGACCTGCCTAAGGGTGTCCAGGTGGCTCAGTCAGTTAAGCATCTGTCTTCGGCTCAGATCAGGATCCCAGGAACGGATAGAGCCTGGCGCTGAGCCCCCTGCTCAGGAGGGAGCCTGCCTCTCCCTCTCCTCTCACCACTTATGCTCTCTCTCAGTCTCTCTCTCAAATAAATAAAATCTGTGGGGTGGGGGGAGATTGGCCTAATACGCCTGGAAAGTCAGCAACTGAGGTGTTGGGGACTGAGTCCCCCAAGAGCTCCTTCACTTTGGGACCAAGTTCAAGACGGCTGGGAGGGCCTCAGAGCTCATTCAGCCCTCCGCCTCCCAAGGAGGAAGCTGGAGCCCAGAGAGGTGAGCTCACCTGCTCCTAGTCTCTGAGGGCCAAGGAAGGATACATTCCCAGGATCACGGCTTCCAGGCATTTGATTGGCAGAGCCTCTTTGGTCATTTCCTTGGCCAGGTCCATCAGCCTGGGGGAAGGGAGTCAGAATGATGATGAGGATGAGGATACAGCCTCCAGTCCCTTCCAGTGGGGGAGGGTCAGCAGGAAGAAGCAGGGGTCTAGAAGTGCTACAGAACAGAGCGCCCCAGCTCAGGCCCAGCCCAACCTCCAACCCAATCTGTCCTGAGCCTGAGGGGTGGGAGAAGAGGCAGGCACTAAAGATAAAGGAGGAGGCCCCATCTCCCTTTCCTTTCCTCCTCCCACCCCAGACTTTCCCACTCCAAAGACTTCTGGGAGAGGGAAGCATGAATGGGGGAGGTGCGTTGGTAGGCAGGTCTTTGACACCCGCGGGGCTGGGGGCCTTCTATGAGGATGGTGTTTGCGGGAGCCAGTGGGAAAGCATGCCAAGGATGCTGGGACCTTGGCATTGCTCTTGTCCCTTTCGGAGCACAGTGACTCTTGACTCAACCATGGCTTCTCCAAAGAGCTTGTAATTGATTACAACTGTCCCCCGCAGCTGGCCAACTGCCCGGAGCCTAGACACAGGCTCTCAGGCAGTTAGTGACAACCCAGCCTGTTCCAGAACTTGCAATTCAGGCCACTTTGGGACAGACTATCCCTGAGGCCTCAGGGGAAGGAGGAGGTTCCTTCCTCATTAAGTGCTGCTCCCAGGCTGGCTTTGCCCAGGAGGGTGCTGGATTCCTCCATCGTCCTGAGGCTGGAGCGGGGCCCCCAGCACCCAGCAGCCACAGGACAGTAAGAGCAAGCTCTTCGGTTAGAGAGGCTGGATTCTACCCAGGGCTTTGGAGAAGGGGTAATGAAGACATTTAGCAAACAGACCATTTTAAGTATTTTTCTTAAGAAAGCAAACATGGACAGATTATACATGGAAAAAGATGTAAAATTCACATTAATTTTTAAAACACGGGGTTTTAGGGGTGCCTGGGTGGCTCAGTTAAGTGGCTGCCTTCAGCTCAGGTCATTGGTCCTGGGATTGAGCCCCACAGCAGGCTCCTTGATCAGCAGAGAGCCTGCTTCTCCTTCTCCCTCTGCTTGCCAGTGTACCTACTTGAGCTCACTTGCTCTCTGTCTCTGTCTCTCTAATAAATAAATAAAACAGGGTTTTATACTTTGGGCTGAGCCACCAGACCCAGCAGTGGCATTCACTCTTCACCCCTGTGCCTTCGGGGCTTCTTTGGGGGTAAAACCAGCTAGGCACCTACAGGGACTGGCGGAACGGGAAGTGACAGATGCAGCGCTCTCTCCAGTTTCTCAGACACTGGCCTTGTACTAAAGGACTAGAAGAGCATCTAATAAGGCCAACAGGGCAGCGGACAGGCCCCTGCAACAGGGCGTACGTGGACAGTTGCAGGGAAAGGAGAGAATGGGAGGCCTGGCTCTCTCCTGCTAAGCTCACCTCTTAATTTAAAAAAAAAAAAAAAGAGAGAGAGAGAGAGAAAGATGAGGCTAGACATCTACCTGGGACACCCTCTGTCATCACCAAGGCAAGGTGGGGGGCTGCCCATCACTCTCCCAGCTCAGCAAGGATCTTGGGGTTTCCTTTCCATCAAGGGAGCCCTGGATATTCATCCTGGGCAAGATTTCCCCCTTTATGACCACCTCCGAGCCCCACGGTGGTATTTGCCCCCACTCGCTGGCTCCCCAGGGAAGTGTCCCTGTGCCTGTCTCTCCCCAGGCACTCCACCCTGGCTGGGGGCACTGTTAGCCTGGGTGCTCCCCAAACTTACCCTGTCAGAGGTCTGCTCTTCTTAATTTCAAAGAACTGTGTCCCCGTGTGATTGTACCTGCGGGTACCAGTTAAGGGTTTCCTAGCTGGGTCTGGAAGAGCTACATCCCTCTGTCCCCACCCCTACCCCAGACCGCAGGCCCGGCACTCCCGGGGTACAGACTGGATAAGAACCCCCACGAAGTGCTGTCACAAGGCACTCGACACTGGAATATTGGAAAGGGGAGGACGCCAGGCCAGCCGGGGCTGGGAGACGGAGCACACGGCTCTCTGCAGCTGGTCATTTTCCAACCAGCTGAGGAGCAATGTGCATGGACAGGAGGCTGGAGTGGGGGTCCCAGTGCAGCTCAACAGCCAGGAGCTGCTCCTGAGTCAACTGCCTTTCCCAGTTCGGGCTCCAGCGTCCCCATTGGGACAATGGAAGGGCTGGGCCTCATTGCCTGTAATGAGTCTGTCTTTCTTCCTGCTCAGGCCCCAGGCCTGGTCCTTCCATCCCTGTCACATCTGCCACTGGAAAGTCCTAGGGAGAGGACGCAGGACACACAGCTCTGGGCGGGCAAAGGGGGTGGAGAGGCCCAGAGCAGGGATACTGAGGAATCGGGCTTGCGCAGCCTGGGGTCAGGTTTTTCCATGCTAGGCAGCTGGCCTCTTATAAGGGAAGAAAAAGGCAAAGAACTAGGAGAATGTTCCAAGCTGTAGAAGCTACTTCCTGGAGCATAACACCCTTTTTCTCCTCCACTGGCCTCCGCCTACCTTTTTTAAACCGGCTGTTAAACAGCCCCAAGGGAGCTTCCCCTCTCTCTTCCTGCTGGTCTGGATGGCCAGCAGAGGAGGAGGTCTGTGCTGGGGGAATCTAGGCCTGACGATCTCAACATCTCAACGGCAGGTCCCTCAAGAGACATTTACGTGTCACCCGGAGGATGGGGAAGTGGGTGGTGGAGAGGCCAGAGCGGGTCCGGCCCTCTTCCGATAAAACCCTCACACAGCCCGGCTGTGCTGAGCACTGGACAGTGCCTGTGAACGGCACTCGGGTGTGGACTGTGGAACTGGCCACTCTGCTGATGCTTCTCCAGCCCTGTCTGAGGACGGCCTGCCTTGGCCTCTGGACCAGCAAGCCAGCCAGAGCGTGGCTGTGACCCTGAACCCGGGAGGATACTGCAGCTCCCTGATGTAGCGCTGCACGGCTTCCAGGCGCTCAGGGACAGGCGTAGAGGGCAGGAACGTAGGCACACTCGGTATGGGAATCTAGGAGCAGAGAAAGGGCTCAGGTCAGAAGAGGGAGACTCACCCTGGGGCTTCCAGCCCACCTGCCTGCCACCCAGGACTCGCCCCCAGGGAAGCCGCCACCTGGAGACAGATTCCGCCTTCCCTCCTGTCCTGACCCTTTGTCCTTGGCAACTCCTTCCAGAGATTGTGGTCAAACCACCGCCAACCCCCACCACCTCCTGGCCAAGGCCATTTCTCTCCCTCCTGGCACTTGACAGCATTCCTGATTTGGAGCCTCTGCTGATGTTTAGATTTTATGCTTCTTCCATAATTTTAGGAAAACACAGGTTGGCTCCCCAGCTGTTTTGAATCTTCAATATTCATTAACTTCCAGGCTTAACAAGAATGTCAATATTGGGGTTGAGTTCATTTGCATTCGGGGTTTGCTCTGGTTCAAGTGTGGGATCAAAGTGGATCTACCTGGTGTCCCTTCCTGTCCCCCTGCCCTCCAGGGCCCTGCCTGGGCTGGGGAGCGCTCCAGAGCCCAGTATCACGGGCCTTCCAGCTGCAGTCTGAAATGCTGAGGTGGTCGCTGCTGGAGGAACAGGTTTGGGGACAGGTCTTGCCGGGGACCTACTTGCCATGGCCTAGGTGCTTTGGAGGGGTTTCGTGGATGCCCAGGAGCCCCTTTCTCAGGCCGGGGGGCCTGAATTCTTGCAGTTTGGCTGCAACAAGTCAGTGAGGCAGAGGTGGCCAAGAGGAGTGCCAGCTAGGGTTGTCTGGGGTTATGAAACACACTTGTTTAGGTAGAAGAACCGGACTTCCCGGACAAGGCCTACCTGTCTGGGCTCCCCCTTGGCCACCAGGACATCTTGCTGGGAGGTGGCCTCAGGCTCCTCACGGAGAGGTCTCCCTGCCGCCATGCCTCCACCCCCACTTCCTTCCAGGGCATACAAAGACCACCCAGCAGGCTGGGGCTGCCGAGAGTCTCAGGCTGCATGGACAGGGGTATGGGTGAGCCAAAGGGCAAAGCAGGAACCCTGTCTGGGAACTTGGCCTAGGGCTGGGGAGGGAGAGGTTCTCCCCGTCATGAGATGCTGAGCCCACAGGGCACAGCCTTCTAAATTACAGGGCTACGATGTCTGGGGCTCTAATGTGGAGGGAGGGGTCATGCCAGTGATCACTGAACACCCTCATGTGGGTGCCCCTGCTGACAGGGGGACAAAGGACCGCCTCGGACAGACCCCTACTCACGCCAAAGGGTGAAGAGGCAGGAGGGAAGACCCCGCTGGCAGAGTCCAGAGGAACAGCTCTGCATGAACTTCCTGTCTCTTCCTTGCTGGTCCCCTCCTTCCTGTCTGGGCAGTCCCAAGCAGCTGACACCTCTCTCTGGAGGAAGCTACTTCCCCTTTCATATCACACGGCTGCCCAAACTGACGTGGCCACTTACAGTCACCAGGGGGATAGGAGTCCCAAGATTGGGCATGGCGGGGGTGGGGGGGCATTCTCCCACTTCCTGCCTGACCACTGTGAGCCTGATGAGCTCCAGAACTCTGAGGGCCTGGCCTAGCCTTCCCTGATCAGGATATGGGGGGAGGGGAAGAGGGAGAGGAACTGGAGAATTCCTTCGCAGTGTACCATGAACAGCAGGGTGCCTGACCTCCTCAGGTGGAAGGTCTCTGAGAGGCAAGTGGGTCATCCCCTTCTCTAGTGAGGCCATCCAGGGGCTTCCAGGGGTTTTGGACAGAGACTGAAAAAATGCCCTCGCTTGAGCCACTCCAAACAAGGAGGGAGCTCCAGTCGGTGAGAGGGTCCCTCACCGATGCTTACCAGAGCCAGCCTTGGGTCAGGGCATCGGCTGCCCTGACAGAGAACCTAGGGATTGGTTACTCTGGGAGACGGAAATGACTCCAGGAGAGGCAGAGAAAGATGTGGGATTCACAAGCGGGGCCTCAAAGGCCCCCACCACTGAGGCTTGGCTGGAAGGAGCCGTGTGGCCAGCTGCATGACTCACATTATGTGTTAACTAGTATAGACAGGGCCGACGCCATTCTGAATGTTCCCATACACACTCATTTGCTCAAACACACACACACACACACACACACACACACACACACAGATTCTGTACACCCAAATGGCCTGGCCTGATTTAGGACTGGAACCTGATTTTGCACCCTGAGCCTCACCTGTAAAGCAGGAGCCAGGAAGTGTCAAGGGGTAGTTAAGTGAGGTATGTGGCAGTGAGTGGTGTCTGCTACCCAGATCCTTCCAGGACAACTCCTCCTCCACTACCAAGGCCAAAGGTCACCCTTGATCCACGATCCCCTGAAGTCCTGAACTCTACCAAGACAGTCTCCCTGGTGGAGCCCATTTCAACCAGCACAACAGGGAAGCTTCCGGGAGGCAGAACAGCCCACAGATGAAGGTGTAGACCAGACCAGCATGATCCAAATCCCAGCTCTGCCATTTCCCATCTGGCATCAAGTTCCTGAACATCTCTCTGTGCCTCAGAGGCCTCATCTGTGAAATGGGCACTGTAACAGAACCAACCTCACAGCCTAAAGGAGATGCTGCACATTGAGGCCTTAGAACAGGGACTGGCATATGGCCAAGGTTCGATTCCTGTCCAGCATCACTACCATGTGGGCCAAAGTGACTGGTCAGCATGTGCTGATGCTGGCCGTGTTACCTCTTTGGAGGAGATGTCCAGACTCCCATTCTGTAGGAGCTCTGTGGCCAGAGCCATGGTCAGAAGACCTTCAGCAGCTGGCACTGGGAGGAGGGACCACTGAGCATTTAAAGATGGTGGCAGCTTGGAACATCAAGGAGAGATTCTTAGGTAAGGACACACGGTGTGCCCGCACCTGACATCCTTTTAGAAGTGGGCTGTCCTTCAATGAACTGTATCATCCTCTAAAGGCTGTTCTCCCAAAGCAAAGTGGGGGTGGTGGCTGCTGCACCCCGGGCAGTGCTCCATTTGCGAGGTGCACCTACTCCATGCTCACCTTTTCACACGCTCCACTTCAACAATTCCTCCTGAAATCCCTCGGACACCGCTGTGGCAACTGTCCCCATTTTACAGCTGAGGACACTGAGGCACAAGGAGGCTGCGTGCCTTCCTCACACAAAAACAGTTATGAGAGAATCAGGATTTGCATGTGCTGGATTTTTCTGCCCAGCACTTTGTATCACACTGCTACACTGGGGGGCTCCCAGGCTGAGCCAAGGGGCAGGGGCCGGACTGGGAGCACAAAGCGGGAAGGCAGGCGGGCAGGATGTGGTGGGGACTGTGGCCTGTCAGGGGAGGGGAACGAGTCCTCAGGGCCAGCTGCCAGCTGCTATGTGGGATCGCAGATTCTCTGTTCCCGGATCGTCTCATTTTCTGAAAAGGTGCCCAAAATCTGGATCTTTATATGAAATCTCCCAATTCTACATTTTGGCTCCAGCGATCTTTTAAAACAGTGCGCCATCCCAACAAAATAGCTCTTGGGCCCGCCATGATGTGAGAGAGTGCCTCTATGCGACCTCCAGGGGCACGGCCACTCAGGGAGGGGCCAGCCCAGGGGTCGGTCGTCTCTGCTGCTGGCACCAACCCCCAGTGCCTCCCAGACTCTAGGGCTCCTTTCTATTCTGGGCTAAGGTCCAAGTGGAACCTCGTAGGGATGTGCAGCTTCTCTGTCTGTGACCTTTGTCCCGTGGCGTAAGGAGGGCGAGACTGAAATTTTTCCAGGCTGCTCACAAAACCCCATCCACTTCACTGGACGGTCAGTCACAACACCCCCTCCACACCTGGCCAGGAGCTTCATTCCTTCATGGGTGTCCTTCCTAGACATGAAGGCTGAAGATGGCAAGATGACACTACAGACTAGTCGCTAACGAATTTGCAGATTTTTTTTAGTCTTCGGGAGTGGTAACAGTTTTGCAGGGAACCATTCACACTTTCCCACAGCCCGATTTAGACATAAGCAAGGTGGTTGGGGAGCTGTCTGCCAACCCCCCCGCTTGCTGCTGTGGGAGAAGCGTTGGGCTCTGGCCCTCCTGGAGCTGACCCCGTGGGAAATCGAGCCTCCCCTCCTGACGGAAGATGTGCAGAGAGGTAACAAACATCCGCTAACAACCACCGGCTTCAGACTACTGTCTGTTAAATGCTTTGACACATAGTCTCTCACTGAATTTTCCCCACAGTCCACTCCATCGCACAGGTGAGAAAACAAGCCCACACAGGTTGAGGGTCTGCTTGAGTTCACCTGGGGAGATGGGCGATCAAAACGAACATTCATATCTTTTGACGCAATGCTTCCTTTCCAGGAATTTATGCCAAGGAAATAATCAGAGACGGACCCCCAAATGTATGTTTTAGAATGTTCACCACGTGTTCATCTTAAGAATCAAATATTAGAAACAATATCCAATCACAGGGGATTAGCCTCATAAGTTCCAAGTTTCTACATAGGACGATAATGTAGCCATACATAATCAATCCACATTTTATCTCCCCTGGAAATATGAGGGTGTTGCTTAACCTTCAACCTCTGAATTCCCTTTTCCCAGAAGACAGTTTCTGATGGCTCTACCAATAACTTGGTGAAAATGAAACAAAACAGGCTGTCTTCCTGTCTAATCTACGTGAAGGGCCGCTGTCTCTAGCTCCCTACTCACCTGAGGAGGCACGACTAAACACTGGGCTTGACCTTTGCCCCGAGTGCTTTTCTTGGGCATTTCTGCATTGGGGAGAGTGTTTCCTTAGTCTCAACTGTAATGCCAAAAAACCCCAAAACTGTGCATGTGAAAACCACAAGCACTCTTTTACCCAGCAAATACATGCCTGTGCCTGCCCTGTGCCAGATGCACAGAAGGTCCTGGAAAGACAAAGATGAATGAAACACAGCCTCAGCCGTCCTGGGGAACACAACTGAAGGACAGCCATCCCGGGGCCAGCTCTACATGGAAAGATGATTTAACTTTACTCTTCTCCACAGGCCCTTTTCGGACTGGCCTTGCCTCCAGCAGAGCAGAGGACATGGAACCAGAAGACCTGTGTCTCGAGTCCTGGCTCCATGGTTACTTACTAGCTGTGGGACCCTGAGTTCCTGCCTGAGTTCCCATCTGTAAAAATGGGACCTCAAAGCCCACTCGTTCCGCAAGGCTGTCAGAGAACTCAGAGGGATGAGGCACGAAAATATTTTCTCAATATCTGAAGCCCTGTATCCTCCTTAGTCCTTCATTATCTCTCTGCCCACAGTTCACTGGCTTAACAAATAAGATGTAAGCCACACTGGTGCACTTTTTAATCTGCTGCCCGGCTCACAAAACATGGGTATTTAAAAAGAGATGTCTGGCTCAGTCAGAAGAGCATGCGACTTTTGATCTCGAGGTCATGAGTTCAAGCCCCACTGGGGTGCAGAGATGACTTAAATAAATAAACTTAAAAAAAAAAAATAAAAAGAGATGGAAGAGCTCCTGCTGGAAACAGGGTATGCAGACCTCACAGAACCTCAGTGGCAGCTGAAAGAAAATTCTTCCGGACAGGTACAATCTATCTGTGTTTTCAAAGTGTTACCATGCCAGCGGTCCCCTACCCCACAAAGGAAAGCGTGGTTTTGTTTTCCCAGCCCCAACCTGACTAAAGCCTGGATACTAACCCCCCTCCCCCAAGCCACACACATACCCATCCCTCACCTTGGGCAGGTCTGTGGCCCCACGGATCCGTTGGGCCACCTTCTCTCCATCGGGGTGGATCTTGGCCACGTGCTTCCACATCCTTTCCCAGGTGGCCTCGTCCACAGGCAGCCCACCCCGGTTGACAAAGAAGGGGATGCCTCCATCTCGCAGGTCCTCTTCGCCTTCCTCTTCTGGCTCATCATCTCTCTGGGCTGAGGCCCCTTCGCTGGTCTCCGGACGTCTGACCCCAGAGGGGGTGACAGAGGCAGTGGGGGCAGCGCCGCTGCTGCCACCCCCCGCCACTTTCTTCCCTCCGGGCATCCCCAAATCCTTGATGGGGGTGGGAGTATGTATCAGGAGGCAGGAAAAAAATAGGTGGCTTACTGGGGGCCTCCCACACACCAGCTGCAGAGATAACACATGGCCAAACAGAGCGTAAGGCGCCTTTAAGAAACCAGGGCGTGGCTCCTGTACAATAAAATACTACTCGATAAGGAAAAAAAAAAAAATCAGTGCCTCAACGTGAAGTAGGGGATAGAGAGGTGGTTGTCTGGGGTCAGCCTTAGAGGCTCTGTTCTTTTTGTGAAACGGAATAAAGAGAACACACCCCAAGTTGGCAGCCTTCTCAAAGCTCCCCCATTTGACAGCGAGAACAATGACGGCGGCAGTCTGGGCTTGCAGAAAGAAAAGTCGGAGGGAAACTGAGGCCAAACAGCTCCGACCTGCGGCCACAGAGGGTCAAGGCACCGGTGCTCAGGCCGACCGGGCTCCCCAAGTCCCAGTTTTGGAGAGAACAGATTTCTCTGCAAAATATCGCACGCTCAAGGCAGCGTGCGCTCCGGGGAGTACCGAGGCGACTCCTGGCCGCATCAGCGCGGAGCCGGGACCCCCGAACCGGAGGGTGGCGAGGAGGCGCGCTTTCTTCGATGCGACGAGCCGGGGAGCCAAGACTCGCAGCTGGCGGGGCGCGGGGAGGGGGCGCGCGCCGACGCGCTCATTCCACGCCCGCGGCCAACTCCCCGCACAAAGTGGGCTTTGTCTCGGGCCCCCGTCCCCTCACCCCCGGGAAACAGCAGCGCAGCTCCCAGAGGGGGAAGGGCGCGGCGGGGAGCGCCAAGGCCTCGCCGGTCCCCAGCCGGGCGCGCCTCAGCGGGCGGACAGCGGGCACTCGGCGCCGCTCAGCGCCAGCCGAGCCATCGCGGGGCGCGGGTCCCGTTTCCGGGCCCGGGGTTCAGCGGGGCCGACTCGGGCGGCGCGCAGAGGCCAGGCTGAGGTCACCGAGCGGCGGGCTCCGGCCGCGCGGTCGCAGCCTCGGAGTGGCTGCGGCATGGGCGGTGGCGCGGCCGGCCTGGGTGAAGGATGCTCCGCGGCTGTCCGCTCGCGCTCCCGCTGTCCCGGCTGGGATGGGGCGGGGTGGCGGCGGGGGGGGATGGACCGCCGGACGGGGAGGGCTCGAGGCTCGCGCAGCCACAGCTCGCGGATGGAGCTGGAGGCGAGTGACAAAGCCTCGGCGAGCGACAAAGCCTCGGCGAGCGCGGGCTGCGCTAGTCCCCGGAGAGCAGCCCGCCGGGCGCGGGGTCCACGCGCAGGTCGCGGCTCGGCTGTTCCGCAGGCTTGGGCCGCCGCCGCCCCCGCCGCCCCAGGGCCCTGCTGCCTCCGGCCGCGAGCGTCCCCTGCTCGCCCGCCGCCCACCGGGCTAGACTCCCGTCCGCGCCGCGCATGCGCTCGGTCCCCCACTTAAAGGGCCAGCGCTTTACCG
Source organism: Mustela nigripes (assembly GCF_022355385.1). Lineage (NCBI taxonomy): Eukaryota > Metazoa > Chordata > Mammalia > Carnivora > Mustelidae > Mustela > Mustela nigripes. The sequence goes on from NC_081569.1 coordinate 128,775,470, forward strand.
CCGGGCCCTCCGCCGCCCGCCCCCCGCCCCGCGTCCCAAGTTATCTCCAGGAGGCAGGAGGTCGTCTGCTCCGCTCCCACCTCTTTCTCCGGGCGCAGCGAAGCCGGCGCGGAGCCGCGGAGGAAGTTCACAGCGTGCGGCGCAGAGCGCTAACTGCACGGAGGTTCCGGGCTCGGGAGGTCCGCGGTCGGGAATTTCCTAAAGGAAGCACCTCGCAGGGGCCCTCGGGGGGTCGGCGCGAGAGCTCTGGCTTGGAGGACCGGGTTCTAGACAGGAGTCAGAGTCCGATTTCCCGCGGGACATCCTCCAGATCGCTTCCCTCAGTGGGCCTCGGTTTCCCGAGCTATCAGCCGAGCTCGTCGCACCCGGTGAGCGCAGTCCTCCTGGCGTGCGAGCTCCCTAAAGGAGGACATCTGGGGGTTAGGGTCCGACCTCTGGAAGAGAAAGGGTTAAAAGCCAACCAGTTCCACCCCGAGTGGAGACCAGTGGGAGGGGGATGCGCGGAGTTTGCCCCTAGTTGGCTTCCCTGGACCCTGGCGGTGGGCATCCCCGCACCGCGGGCAGAGGGGCTGCTGCGCCCCAGGGTTTGGGGACCACGCGACCCGTGGGAGTGTGAGGTGACGGTCCTGCAAGGTCCAGCCGGCTCAGAAGAAGGGGGAAATACGGCTTGCATGACTGCAGAGACTCAAGGCAACCTTTACTTCCCTTCCACAGAGCAGTAATGGGGAATAGGTGCCAACAGGAAGCCGAGGGAAAGAACTTTCCAAAGGAGACTGATAGCCTGGGGTGGTTTAAGACATGTGGTCTCCTTTCTCCCCCCAGGAGTTAGTATGAATGCGGCGGCAGGGAGGTGGGGTGGTCGAGCAGATTTCTGGGCTCTGGCCTGCCTACCTGCAGGTGCTGATTGCTTAGGTCAGTAATTGCTGCATTTCTCACCACCCCTCTCTGACAAGCTGAGGTTTCTACACCTGGGCTGGAGCAGCGGCGGCCTTGGAGAATCCGGAATTGCTCAGTGGTTCCTCCTCTGTTCCCTAAAGTTATCCCTCATGTCTGAACTTCCTAGGTCCCCTGAGCTCCAGTAGCTGCCTCCAGGATCAGAAACCAAGGGTGATAAGTGATGGAAAGAGTCATGGGACTTCAAGAAAGCTAGTGAAGAGGAGATCCTCTTAAGCTCACTGAGGCTAGAAGACTCGGAGCATGAAAACCTCCAGGCACCTTCAACCTTAACCTACTCATTGCATGGATGGGGAATTTGAGTCTCAGAGAGCAAGTCCTTTAAGCTCACACAGCAAATAACTTGAACTGAAGCCTTATTTCTTGAGACACTTGCCTTTCCACCCGGCACTTGGCCTCTTGCCCTAGCTAAGTGGTTGTGGTAGTTTAAACATGTTTGCAAGCTTTTTTTTAAAGATTTTATTTAGGGACACCTGGTTGGCCCAGTCGGTTAAGCCACTGCCTTCAGCTCAGATCATGATCCCGAGGTGCTGGGATGGAGTCCTGTCCCTGGGCTCCTTGCTCGGCGGGGAGCCTGCTTCTCTCTCTGCCTCTGCCTGCAGCTCTGCCTGCTTGTGCTCTCTCTCTCCCGCCGACAAATAAATAAATAAATAAAATCTTAAAAAAAAAAAAAAGATTTTATTTATTTATTTGACAGATCACAAGTAGACAGACAGGCAGGGGGTGGGGGAAGCAGGCTCCCGGCTGAGCAGCAAGCCCTATGTGGAGCTTGATCCCAGGTCCCCAAGATCATGACCTGAGTCAAAGGCAGAGGCTTTAATCCACTGAGCCACCCAGGCGCCCCTGTTTGCAAGCTCTTTACTGCTTCTCTTTCCAAAAGATGTTGGCTTATTCCCCTCCCCGTGACTGTGGGCTTGACTTAGCTGTTCGCTTGCAATGAGCAGAACAAGGTGGAGGTGATGCTACGTAGCTCTTAAGCCAAAGTCATAGAAAGGAGACAGTCTTTCTGTCTCTTTCTTCCTTTCCCAGGACAGCCACCCTGAAGCCTAGCCACCATGCTGTGAGGAAGCCCAGGCCACATGGAGAGAGGACAGGAGGCTCTCCAGGAAGGCTCTCAGTTCCCAGCCAGCCTCACTCATCAGATAAGTGGTGAGCTGGGGTTATTCCATCATAGGCTTTGAGTCGTCTAGACAAGGTCGCAGACAAGGAGCAGAGATAAGCCCACCTTGCGATGCCCTGTCTGAATTTCTCTCCCATGGAAAATGAGAGATAAGAAGGGATCGTTGTTTTAAGTCAGTAAGTTTTGGGGTATTTTGTTATGCAGCATTAGATGATTAATTCTGTGAAATGACACTTCCTGAAATGGCAAGAAATAAAATGCACTTGGAGTCCTTATTCGAACATTCAACACAGAGTAGTTATTGAGTACCTTTTAGGTGCCTGGCTCTGTAGGAGGCCCTGGGGATTCGGTGTGAATAAGAGGAGCGTGAGCTTTGCCCTGGAAAGGCTTACAGTCTCTACCACTGGAGGAAGTGGTTAAACATGATTCTAGTAAAGCGCTTGGCCAGAGGCTCAGACCAGGAAGCTATGGGAGTGTATACCTGGGGCAACTTGCCAGTTAAGTGAGTTGCTGGGGAAAGAAGAAATGAATTGGGTATAAGGCCAGCATGGTTTAGCCTGGGGAGTTTTCTGGGATATATTTGTAGAAGGAGGAGGAGACAGGTGTCAGGCAAGGTGGGAGGGATATACAAATAGATGAGAAAATGGTGAAACTAGGGAGGGACGTGTCTTAATCTCATTTTAGCAGAAAGCTGAGAAAGGACAAGAGCTTGTGAACGGGGGCCCAGATCCTGGATCCTGCATCAAAACCTCCCATGCTTCCCCATACCTGTATCTAGGAAACAAGACCTCTGGTGACACTTAGGACACTCCCTCATTTGGCTCTAAGCTCTTATGACTAATATTTCTTTTGCTGCCTTTACAAAAACTCTCGAAGAAATTTGGTTGAGTTAATTTCCATTTTGCAGATGCAGAAATGATGCCCAGGGAAGCTAGGCAGCTTAAGTACCCAGTTTGGGAACCGGCATGTCAGGGGTGCTGGGTACCCAGTTTGGGAACCGGCATGTCAGGGGTGCTTGGATGATGAGAAGGATGATGAAGATAATGATGCCTAGGTCACATCGTATCTCACTTATTATTGTCACCCTGGGGAGTAATGTTCTGGAAACTAATACACAGTGTCTTAGGGAATCAACATTGGTATTAATCTGCACCAACTCATTTTCTTGCAACCCTGAAGCTACAGTCAGTTTCCTGGAAAGGAGAGTCTGGTTGACTGAGCTGCGGTTCTGGACCTACCCCTTGGCTGGAAGAGGGCAGGACAACTCCATGAACTGCCCCCCCCCCCCGCCCCCGCCAAGACCACAGGTAGTAGGAGCAGGGGACTGCCCTAAATGAAAATAGGGCCCTGTTAGTCAAAGAGGGGCATGGAGGGGCACAGCTAGAGGTATGTTAGTGAAAGGCAGACACTCTATGTCTGCGCTGTTCAGTAAGGTGGCCAGAAGTGACATGTGGCTGTTTGATTTATATGACATAAAATTAAAAATCCAGTTCTCAGTCACACTAACCACATTTCAAGTGCTCAGGAGCCACATGTGGCTTATAGCTACTGGATTGGATGGCACAGATTATAGAACATTTCCATCAATGCAGAAATTTTTATTGGGTAGCACTGCTCCAGGATTCTCATTTGCAATTCACCTGTTTCTTTTCTTCTTTTACTTCATACACTGTGAATAGGGAAATAGTAAAAACAAAACAAAACAAAAAACGTGGGTTAGAATCTTCATTAATTTATCCATCAAACATATACTAAGTGTCTACTTTGAATCATACGCTGTTGTAAGCACCAGGATGTCGAGAGGGGCTTTGGAGAGGTCCTGGTCCAGTGGATCTCATGTTAGAATCATCAGAGAGCTCTTGGAAGTACTGATATCCAGGCTCTAGCCAGCAGAGACCCTGCTGAAAGTGGTTTGGGATGGGGCTGGCAGACCCTCAGGTTGGAAAAGCTCCCCAGGTGATGTGAATGTGTTGCTGTGCTGGGGAACCATGACAGTCTGGTCAGGCTAGGGAAGTGATTTGCCTCAGACAATCTGAAAACCTGAGTGTGTGTGCGTGTGTGTGTGTGTGTGTGTGTGTGTGTGTCTGACCTCTGGGTCCTTATGACAACATCAGAACTCTCCATGGATGTGGCATCTATCTGATCAAATGCAAAATTCTTAGGGAAAAACAAGCCAACTCTTCCTTAACTCAAAGAGAATCCAGTTCCCTTTAAAGAAAGTGGTGAAGGGACTTCTGGTTTTAAATCACTTCTTTCTCAAACTGTTTGCATGTTTGGTGCCTGGACCTGCCTTATTCAGCAAGGTGGGGAGATCCTTATAAAACGACTGCATGTTTTGAGTACCTCGTGTAAGTCAGGCACTTCATACGCAGTTTCATTTCATCCTCAGGACAAAGTATTACAAAGTGAGTTTTGGTGACACCAGTTTATAGAGCAGCAAACTAAGATGCGAAGAGGGTAAGGATCCTAATTTGCCCAAGCTGGTACAGCTGGGATCCCAACTCCAGATATCTGGCTCCTTCCCTTTCGCCACCCAGCACCTACCCCGTCCGTAGCCAAGAGTGCAGGGCAGCCCGCAGACAGAGGCATTGTGCTCCATCTGCGGAGGGAAGAAAGCTCTGTGAGGTGACCTGCAGTCCTTCGTGTGTCAGGGATCACGCTGGAGCTGATGTGACCCAAGCACTGTGTTTGGTGAGGGTACCGGAGGGGACTGGGAGTGGAGTTCTCCTTCCAAGTAATCGTCGCGTCTGGATTCCTTTTACCAAGGGATTTGGAGGAAGCAGCTAAGGACTGTGTTGTACCTGGAACAGTGAGCTCTTAGACACTTGGCAATTATGATATATGCTTGGTGGAAGCATTGTCTGTTCCTAGCCTGGATCCCCGTGGGCTTGCAAAATGTCTGTGTCACCATGTATCGTTGTAATCTGAGTCCCTGCCTGATACTTCCTGAGCTGCCTGGCCTAGCCTGAGGGGGGTCTGGGAAGGGACAGGACTCATTGTGTCCATTCCAAACGACTTGAACAGTGGAGGAGATATGTCTCCCCTGCCATTCTCTGCGGGCCACCTTATATAGTAATAAGAGCTCCTGGCCTTGGAGAACAGGAAGGGCTGCCCTTGGAATGCCTCAGGGCTTGTCTGTGTGGCATTCAGCAGATCTCTGTGGGAGCCAAGCCACGACTGGCCATAGAAAGAGCATAGAATATCACAGCCAAAAAGACTCTTAGAGATCTTTCCGGGTTTCATTTCACAGATGGGAAACTGAGGCGCAGTGAGCTAATAGGACTTACTTTGAATTATAGCCAGTTAGAGGCAGGGATCACACAGTCAGGTCTCTCTTGTGGCCCAGTATGTTTTTCCTAATGACTTCACTAGCAGAGCAGAAGGGGTAGTAGATGAACTTCTGAAAGCTCTTGGGTGGCAAGAGGCAGAGACTGTATTTTCGAATTTGCTTCCAGGTGTGGCCGGGCTGTGTCGGTAGCTGGGTGTGGACTGGGTGTGTGTTTAGGAAGTCTCCATCCAATCTGAAGGATCGGAGGGTGACCCTTCTCATTTTTCAGGCAGATTACACGCACCCAGACTTGTGTCCTTCCCGTTCGGAAACTGGCATTTCCTTTGACTTTCTTCTGCGTGCCCTAGGGTAGGTGTTCTGCAGGTGGTGGATTATTGAGTTGGTCCACAAGGAATGGCTGGGCCACGGACGTTGCTCCCAAGCAGTGGCCAAGACTCTGGCAGTCCCAGAAGGAACCAAAAGCCCAGTGTCAGCCTCCGCACTCAGTGGAAGGGCCTGAGACTTGGTGACAGGGAGACATGGAGGTTGAGATGATGGTGTATCCTGAAGTCTAAGTCAAAGTGATTTAGGGGCGCCTGGGTGGCTCAGTGGGTTAAAGCCTCTGCCTTCGGCTCAGGTCATGATCTCATGGTCTTGGGATCGAGCCCCACATCGGGCTCTCTGCTCAGCAGGGAGCCTGCTTCCTCCTCTCTCTGACTGCCTCTCTGCCGACTTGTGATCTCTGTCTGTCAAATAAATAAAATCTTTTTTTAAAAAAGTTACTTAAAGTGGTGGGGCCATGTATAGGTCCCTGAGATGGGCTGGGCTCCTTTCTTAATCCTTGGCTTCCAGGAAAGACTTCACTTTTTGTCCAAAAATTTCTGAGCACCTGCTACGTGCATGGTATAGCCGATGCAGACATATGCAGGACATCACGTGACCTTCTGGGTTGTACCTAGCAAGAGGTGTCCCGATAACTTGGTGGGAACTTGCCGCATGCCACGGGTTCTGCACAGCATTCTATGTAAACCCTGCCCTTAAGCTTGCAAATAAGGATTCTAATTCTCCATTTTTCAAATGAGGAAATGATCTCAGAGAAGCTAAATGACTATCTCTGGGTTTTAGCCAGCTGGTGGCTGAGCCTGGGGTCAGAAGCTGGGCCCTTCCCACTGTACCGGGATGCTACCAGCTAACTAGATACCTGGCAGGGTCAGGCCAGTGGCCCAACACAAGGTTAAACAGGGTGTTTGCAGAATGCAGAGAAGAGAGAGCTTCATTTTAATTTGGGCAACAGCGTTTGGCTGTGGGCACCATGGACCCTTGGGGCCGCAAGGTCCTGTGCTGTGGGGGGTGCCCTGTGCCTGGCGGGGTGCTGAGCAGCTTCCGGGGCCTCTCCCAAGGAGACAGCAGTAGCAAGTCCCCTGTTGTGACTCCCAGCACAGAATCACAGGTTGTAAGAGAGAAATTGTCTTCCGCCTGGGCCTATGAGAATCCTGTAGGAAAGACAAGGATTTGGGCAACTGCAGACAGGAGGAAAACACTCATTGGCTTCGTGACTTTTTCCATTGGACAAAGAGTTACCACGTAGGTTTTCTACTTTGTTCTTCCCCCACCCCGGCCCCGTGGCTTGCTTGCGTCAGCACACAAAGCAAACAGCCACATCAGGTTGCCATGGGACCACGGTGCACAAGGGGGCCCTCGATGGATTGCAGGTGTCCTTGGGAGCCGGGTCCTTCCTGGCCTCTGTTTGTTCAGCCTGAGCTGAATGCCTCATTTTCATCTTCCGGCCAGTATTCCCTTTCTGGGGGTGGGTGCGCGGGGCGGTGGTGGGGTGGGGTGGTGGCTCTTAGAGAATCTGTTGCACCATCAGCCGTCACCACCACCCCTTACACTCCTCCAGCACTCATTTGGAGTGTGGCTCTATGTTAAGGGTTTTATAATGGGTAACTCATCTAGCCTAGCCCTTACAGCACCCTGAGAGGAAGGGCTCCTTACCATCCCCATTCCTTGGGGGAGATGGCAGCCAGCCAGACGATGGGGAAGCAACATGCCCTAGTTCATGCTTATGCAAAGTGGCAGAGGTAGGATTTGAACCCAGGTCTTGCTGAGTCGCCTCTCTTAACCTCTGTATGCTACTGCCTCCTAAGAATGTCCTTCCCTCATTTGGCAGCCCACTGGGCTTTATGGGCCCGTGGGATGAGTTCCCAGGAGAACCGTGGGCAGCAGCCAGCCCCAGAATGCTTGGTGGTGGTTGGCGGGGGTGGTGGTGAGGGCTGTGAAGGCTGTGGGAGGGCGGATGGTGTTTCTGGTGGTGCTGGTGGATGCTCCCCTAGCAAAGGGCAATTATTGGGTCTGTGTGGTGCTTGGCTATCAGAGGGCTTCCTGTGAATGGGGCAAAGCGCCCAGTCAGGCTACAAGACAAATGGGGGACATATGGACTCTAGATCAGCGCACAATGGGCTCGTTATTTTGCATCTGCCAGCAATGAAATCACACTCTATTATAGCAGGAGGCACAGAATAAATAAGCCCAATATTTGGGGCTGGGTTCTTGAAGTTGTTTTATCTGTGTCCTCCCTTTTCTTGGGGATCATGGTCCCTTTAGGACCATTCATTTTGAAGCTTGAGCATTTTAGCTGCCACCGAGTCAGACGAGCGGGTGCAAACAGACTCTAGATGAAACTCTTAAAGACATCTTGACATCCACGTTCTTTCTAGTTCACAAAGGACCCTGGTTCCAACCCTTTGTGCTGCAGGGAGAGACAGGGAGGGAGTGATGGGAAAGGACACTCTGAGGCGTCCCTGGAGATGAGAGAGAAGGGTGACTTGACCTGCTCTCATCCATCCCAGACAGGCTGTGGTACAGACCACATGAGGTCAGGGTCCAAGGTTGCAGGAGAGTCAGGAATAGAGCAATTGTCTTGATAGCGTTTGCTGGGTGTCCTAAAGCAGTGCTTCTCGAACGTGAGTGTGTCTCAGATCCAGGGGGCTCCTCGCCACGCAAACGGTTAGACTCCCCCCTCAGGGTTTCCACCAGGGTTGAGCAGAGGATCTGGAGCTCTTTCAGCCAGGCTTCCTGTTTCTGCCCACCTCCACCCTCACTTCCCAAGGTGTCGGTGCCTCACATTTGGGGCAAGTTGCGTTTCTTCTTGGATTTCCCCAGCGTGATTTTAGTCTTTCATTTTCCCTACTAGCTAAGCCATTTGCTAATTGACCATCTACTCTTCCGCTTCCAAAATTTTGTGGACATCCTTTCTCTCTAGTTGCTTTGTCATCATGGGTTTATGATCCTCCCCCCACCCCTTTAAAAAACCCACATCCCTTTATTGTCATTTTAGTGTAGTTTCGGAAGGGAACGGAGCACACCACATCCATTATCTTGCCTCTGGAGCCCCCGAACGGCACTCGGGGACGTGTTGTGGCCTGGTTATCACAGTGCCTCTTTCATAAGTGAGGAAACAGACTCAGAATCTACTGGACCAGAATCTCCTTTTGCAGATCTCATTCCCTATTCCAGGCTCTTTGCCCAAGAAAAATCATTCTAACATATTCTGGTTTTGCCAAGCCCTTTGGCAGAGTTTCTCATCCAGTTTGACAGAGCAGGCAAGGCAGGTGTCCGTCTCTGCTTTATGACCATGAAGACTGATCAGGAAGGGGAAGGCACTTGCCCAGGATAACACAGGCTTAATATGCTTTGAGGCCACTGTTTCTAGGTTTGCACCCAGGGCTCGCTCTTCTGCTGACTTCAGGTTAGCCTTAAAGACATCTCCAGATAATAAAACATCTAATTACTCAACAAATATTTATTGCCTACTATGTCCCTGAAACCCCACCAGGTTCTGGGCTTATCAGAGGGAACAAGTTAACTGGGAGCGGCCCACGCCTCCCGTGGCTTCTCCGTTCCTGTCCCTCATCTCAGAGGTTGCCGCTAGACACTTCCGTGCCTGCTGATGGACTCTTTTTGTCTGCGTCTGAGGAGCCAGGGCTTTAAAACCCTGGTGGGACCCTCAGCTAATGAGGATGGGAGTGGATAGGTAAATCTTGAGCTTCCTTGCCCCTCGGGGGGACAGGGTACTTCTGAGGCACATTATCTACAGTCTCTATGAGGGTCTCCCAGGACCGAGCCTCAGCTGCCCACAGTGGTAAGTGTCTCATTAACAAACTATGGCCTTCCTTCTTCGCTGTCACTGCCCTGTTTGCTCACCAATGCTTCCTGGGATCACTTCCTCAATAAGCAAGCTATTCTCAAATCCTTACCTTGAGGTCCCCTTTTTGGGGGAACCCAAACTAACCAACCCCCCAGGCTTCTAAAATCCTTTCAATTTGTAGCTGATGGTCCTGTTGCCTGCTGTTCCCTGCCATCCCCGAGGGCACAGACACCTCTCCCCACAGTGATGCAAGCTGCAAGAAAACAGGACCTTTCACTGTGCCGTTCATTGCTGGGTCTCTGGTGTTTAAAACAGTGTCTGGCCCATGGTCAGTGCTCAATAAATGTTTGCTGATTCAATGAATACCGATCATTGCTACCTTGATCAAGAGGGGGATCCAAGAGACTGGAGTGGAATGATGTGGGGGTAGATCACAGCAAGGTCTTTCTCTTTCTTGTGTGTTTTATAAACAGTGTTTGTGTCCTGAAGGCTTCCTTCTGGTTCATTCTGGCCATTTTCTCCTCTAGAGGTGGAAAGAGGTGAGCCCTGGGCCTGTGTCGGTGGCAGGCAGGGCTTGGCAGGTGGAGGAGGGAGCCTCTGAGGCTGGGCTCAGAGCAGGGGGTGTGAATCACTAGTTCAGACTCAGGCACTAAGAGTGAGTATCAGCATTGCCAGATCCCAGGAAGAGGCCAGGCTTGGCTTTTGTCTGTTCTGCAGATGAGAATTTCTTTGAAGAGGGGATACAGCACCTCAGCTCCCATTGAGGAATGGTCTAGGCTAATTTTTGGCAACAGTGTCAGGAGCTTGGAGATTGAGTGAGATCTTGTATAGAGGGTATCCAGTCCCTGAGTTTTGATTGAACGATGGGCTTTTTCGAAAAACTGCCCCCCACCCCCAGGTCATTTGGTGGCTCTTGGATAAAATTAAAATTCAGATTGAGAACTTGTTTTTTTTTTGTTGTTGTTGTTGTTGTTGTTGTTTTGTTAGAGTTTATTCCAGGTCAGTAACTCTCCTCTTGGCCTCTGATGTCACTGTTTTTTTGGCTGTTCGGGCTGGATAGCCTCAGCCTCTTGGTTAATCAATAGACACTGGGAAAAATGCCTTAAGGGGGTGTGTAGATTGGCTTTCCAATCTACATGTGTTCAGTAATGTCGGTGAGAAAGAATATCTCTAGTTTATATAATGTTTTACATTTTGCAAAGTACTTTCTCCAGACATTATTTCCTTTAATTAATCTTTTTATTTTTTAAAAAAATATTTTATTTATTTATTTGACAGAGATATCACAAGTAAGCAGAGAGACAGGCAGAGAGAGAGGGGAAAGCAGGCTCCCTGCTGAGCAGAGAGCCCGATGTGGGGCTCGATCCTAGGACCCTGAGATCATGACCTGAGCTGAAGGCAGAGGCTTAACCCACTGAGCCACCCAGGTGCCCCAATTACTCTTTTTAGTATTTACCCATATAATCACCTAAAGATATCGCATATCCATGGCTAGATTTAATGGAGTGTGTGCATGACCTCTTCCCTGGAAAGAACAAATCATTATTGAAAGAAATTGAAGAAACTTAAATGCAGGGAGGGCTAGACCATGTTCATAGATTGGAAAACTCGGTACTGCAAAGATGTCAATTCTCTCCAAGTCACTTTTTTGATTCAGTGTAAACCCAATAAAAAGACTAGCAGGTTCTGTTTTGTGGAAATTGACAAGCTGATTCCAAAATTCAAATGGAGGGGTGCCTGAGTGGCTCAGTGGATTAAGCCTCTGCCTTCGGCTCAGGTCATGATCTCAGGGTCCTGGAATCGAGCCCCAAGTTGGGCTCTCTATTCAGCAGGGAGTCTGCCCCCGCCCACCTGCCTGCCTCTCTGCCTACTTGTGATCTCTGTTTGTGAAATAAGTAAATAAATTTTTTTTTAAAGATTCTATTTATTTGTTTGACAGACAGAGATCACAAGTAGGAAGAGAGGCAGGCAAAGAGAGAGGAAGCAAAGCAGGCTCAGGCATCTTGCAATAATCTTAAATAAAGTCTTTCTTTCCTGTCTAACTTTTGAATGGAATCAGTTTAAATTTAATAATTCTTGGATGGAAGATGTATTTGCCATCTATATGACTTTGTTTTCTTTTTTTGTTTTGTTTTGTTTTCTTTTTTCTTTTAAAGATTTTATTTATTTATTTGACAGATTGAGATCACAAGTAGGCAGAGACGAAAGCTCCCTGCTGAGCAGAGAGCTTGACGAGGGGCTTGATCCCAGGACTCTGAGATCATGACCTAAGCCGAAGGCAGAGGCTTTAACCCACTGAGCCACCCAGGTGCCCCAGTTAATAAAATCTTAAAAAAATAAAATTCATATGGAAATTCAAATAGCTAAGCACAATAATAAAGACAATCTAGAAGAAGCAAATGCTGGAAGATGTATGCAGGAAGAATCAAGTATTACGAAGCTCTAGTGCATAGGACAGTGAGGTGTTCCTCCTATGGCCCCCCTTTATTTTAAGTTTTCCTTGTTTGTGTGGTTCTGAAGGCTGGGATGGAGACAGTGGGAAGCACAGAGGTGCAGTATACATCTCTGTTTCTTTGTTTCTTTCAGTTGTTTCAAGTAGGCTGGAGTAAGTCTTACGGCTGGGTTCATGCTATACAACACCCATCACCAGTGACCCAAGGGCTCCTGCGGGAGTTTTAGGCAGTCCATTCTCCACACAGTCCTTTCCTTAAGGCTCTGAGATGGCTTCCCATTGGAGTAAGGACGTAGTCCCAGCTCCCAAACCGATTGAAATAAGATGGTCCTTCATGTCTGGTCCCTGCCTGTCACTCTAACCCAGCCTTCTGCCATTCCCATCAACCCTTTTGGTTGTCTTCAGTTCCTTAGGACTCCTAGACTCTAAACGTAGATTCTGGGCATTAGTCTGCACACTGTTCTTCCTCCAGACCCTCCCCTTTCCCTGCTCCGTCCACTCCTACTTACCTTCCATGTCTGGGTTTACCTTTTCTTTCCTTGGGAAGCCTGGATCCCCAGCTCCTTAGACTGGTGCCGCCCCCTGGCCATACATTCTTGACACACTCATGGCTTCTCCCTTTTCAAGGCACTCTGCACCTTGTTCAGAATCTCTCCTTCCAGCAGCATGAGAACAGGGACTGTGTCTGTCTTGCTCACCACTGTGTCGCCTGCTCCTAGAATAATCTGTGGCAAAGAGTAGATGCCTAATCAATATTTATTAAACACATGAATAAATAAATGAATGTATAAATTAAAAATCCATACTCAAAAGGCTGACTTTATAAAATCAAACCTATTAAATTTTGGCAAACTTCACAGTTTGGCAAAGAGCACGGGTTTACGATGTCCTGGGCCACGGATGAGGCTGTAGAAGGTTAGTTGCCTATTTACCAAGCCTGCCGTCCAGAGAGCGTGGCTGGACCATGGCCGACCATCTGTGCCCCTGGAGAAATAAAGCCAGTGTGGGTTGGTCGTGTCCTCCCTGGGAATAAAGAACAAGGCATGAACCCCTTCTCTTTGGTAAGCCAGAGAGCGACTTTGTTCTGAAAACTAGAGGTTTCATCTCCTTGGTTGGTTCTTGCAGGAAATCACTGGGTGGGCTGGATCAGCAGAGCCACAGATGATGGGCTGTATCGGGTGGGGAGATTTTAACGCCCTAGAGGGGGTTGCCTCCAAAAGCTGCCTTTACTCTCGGTATTATGTGTAAGCATTGCATAAAATGGACCTTTTTTTTTTTTTTTTTTTTTAATGTTTACCCACCTCTTGTTCAAATGGTTTTTCATTACAGTAGTAGAATAAATCTTAGGGTATGGAAAATTTAGAGAACACAGATGAGCCAGAAGGAAATAAAAATCCAGTGATTCCATTACTCACAATTGAGGGCCAAGTCATCGGATGGCCTCTGGAGGCACAGAGCCTGGCGCCCATGAATATAATCATTTTAATTTCTCTTAACATGAGAAGAAACAAATGAATATAATAATAATGAACATAGAACAATGAATCCAGCCTGGACCGTGTTATCTTTATACCACTGCCACTATGAAATATAATTTTTAACATTTTTTTTGTGGGAGAAGGGGCCATGAAGGCAAAAGTGCTTAACACCCATGAAAATCAGAATGCATCCCTGGCAGAAATAACCACTCTTAATATTTTGTTGTATATCCTCCCAGTGTTCCTATACCCTGTACATGCAACACGCATTTAGACATATACAGGTTTATGTCATTGCTACAAAAATGGGATCATATTTGCTAAAATATATGTATATTTATGTCCTTGTTTCAAAAATCTGAGCATATTTGCTCATTTGTTTTAGCAATGCATTGCTCATGTCTTTCCATGTTATCAAATATTCTTCTGAAGTGCTTGTCAGTGTTTTATTTTTAATTAGAAAAGTAGCGCTCGTAGGGCTGTTGGGTGGCCCAGTCAGCGGAGCATGACTTGGTTTCAGCTCAGGTTGTGATCTCAGGGTCTTGGGAACGAGCCCTGCGTGGGGCTCTCCACTTAGTATGGCGTCTGCTTCAGATTCTCTCTCCCTCTCCCCCTCCCACTGGTGCATGCTCTCCTCTCTGTCTCTCAAATGAATAAATAAATAAATCTTACCAAAAAAAGGTAGTACCCATTACATCATTCTTTTTTTTTTTTTAAGATTTTAAAATTATTTATTTGACAGAGAGCGAGCACAAGCTGTGGGAGCATCAGGCAGAGGAAGAGGGAGAAGCAGGCTCCCCACCAAGAGGAGTGCTAGACGTGGGGCTTGATTCCAGGATCCTGGGACCATGACCTGAGCCAGGCAGATGCTTAACTACTGAGCCACCTAGGCATCCCCATAACATCATTCTTAATGCCTGTATAGTGTTCCAAAGAGTGGATGTATTGTAATATATTTAACTAACCCATTTTTGCTGTTTGTAGGGTTTTGCTATTAAAACAGTAAGATGACCATCATTCTAGGAAGATCATTCATCTGTGATTCTTCCATGGGAATAAATCTATAGATAATTTTGAAACTTGATACATTATGCATAACTTCACAGTGAAAGAGTACCAGTGTGGTATGGGTCGTTTATGATAGCTTAACTCATCCTGGCACCTTCTCTTACCATTAATGACACTGTAGTGGCCTCTCCTTGGTTTAGGGTGGACATCTCTGAGTGTGTGAGCACTGGAAGTCTCGGGAACCACCATGTCCTCTGGTCTCTACTCTGTGTTCGAGACCTGTGTGGAAGCTCGGTGACTCTGTCAGATGAACAAATGGGTGGATGGGTAGTTGGTGCGAGTGCGAGTCCGCAAACTCCGATTTTTGGAACTATTACATTTCTCTGTATTCTTTAAATCAACGTGGGTTTCTCTCACCTGTTGAATTGGTGGGAAGTTAAGTTTCAGTGGTTATTGCCTTTCCCCTTAGCACTCTGCTTCCTTCAGGTTATAGAAATATCTTAACACCTTAAGCATTAAAGCCTCATCTGAAATACTCTGCCAGTGTTGATCCCACTGGCCTCTCTGAGACCCCTGTGTCTTGGTTCCATGTTCCCTTTAGGCTGCTGCCCCTATGCCGCATTTAGGGCCAGAGACTTTTTTGTTCTTTCTTTCTTTCTTTCTTTCTTTCTTTTTTTTTAAGATTTTATTTATTTTGACAGAGACAAGAGAGGGAACACAAGCAGGGAGAGTAGGAGAAGCAGGCTTCCCGCTGAGCAGGAAGTCTGATGTGGGGCTTGAACCTGGGACCCTGGGATGATGACCTGAGCAGAAAGCAGATGCTTAATGACTGAGGCACCCAGGCGCCTCTGGGGCCAGGGAGTCTTGAGAAGACTTAAAGTTTTGGTGTCAGGGACTCAGCCCACCTAGATGTACCCGACAGCCAACAGTCGCTTCAGATCTTGCCAGAAAGAGGTGCATGATTCCACACTGCAGGCTGGGGGTTTCTCTTCTGCCCTTTGCTATCCTCACTCCCCTCTTGGTGTAGCACACCGCTCTTCACTGCATTCCCTTACTTCTTGCCCTCCCTTGCCTTACCCCCCAAATAGTGAAGGAGACATTGACTACAAGCTCTTGTGCCTTCCGCTTTCCAAAATCCAGAAGGCAAGCAGTTCCAAAGGGCCTGGCTGTCTGCTGGAAAGCAGAGGGAGGGCAGCTACGGAGAAGCGCAAACCCAAGTTCATCTCAAATGATTCTGGTGCAGACGGACTCGTGAAGGCATGTCTCATTTGGGATTGAGCTACGTGGGAGTGAGACTCTTGGAAATGGTTTGATGTTGAGAGGAAGCCAGTGTTTTCTGAAGCCTTTGTTTTGGCAGTGTCTGACCTACATCTGCATTTCTTGCAGTTTCTTACAAAGAAACTTCCTTCTGAGAGTCAAAATGTATCAACTGAAGTTATTTTCCACAGGAGGGAAATGTTTGCAAGTCAGCCTTTGTTAGCCTAAAGAACATTGTTTTGTCCACAGTGGTTGCAATAGTATTTCCTTTGGGAAGCCTACTGAAGCCAACTTTGATGTTGGAAACAAATGTTTGGGCGCTAACAATGGCGTCCAAGGATTACAACTTCTTCTGGCTCTTTAGTGTAATTTATTGTAGTGTGATGAGAGTAAGTTTCTTCAGGCTTGAGCAAGGACAGCTGCTTTGGCTGGCCAGGGTCATGTTGAGAGCCAGTAATGTATAGTTCAACAGGAGGAGCATGTTCCTTAGAGCTGGGCTGCCCATGTTTCTGTTCCTCACTTGGCCACTTCCGAGCTGGAATCTTCAGCAAGCTAAGTTAACTGTTCTGAATCTCAGTTTCTGCATCTATAAAATGAACAATGATAGTATTACTTCCTATGATTGTTACAATGATTGAAGAATTAATGTCATAAACAGCACTTAGAGAAATCCAGTAAGGGTCATAGCTTAGTTAATGGTATTGTATCTGTGTAAATTTCTTGGTTTTGATCATTCTACCCTGATTATATAGGATGTTTTTACTGAAGGAAGCTGGGCCAGGGATACACAGAAATATTCTATAGTATTTCTCTGTGAGGCTAAAGTATTTCAAAATACCAACTTAGGAAAAAGCACTTAGAGGAACTATATTTGATGGGGTCATTCTTTGAATAAGGTTTGTCTTCGACCAGAGACTGTGAGCTCTCTCAAGTTAGGGATCATGACTGGTTTTCTTCCCTAGTGCAGTGCCTGGCACACAGTAGGTCTTCAATAAATATTTGTTGAGTGAATGAATAAAAAAGAAGTTGCGATGCCAAAGGTACTGGCCAAAGGGTACCAAAGCGACCAGACAGAGAACCCAGTTCTCACGTTTGGGGGTGAGAAGAGGTGAGAGGGCCATGCATTGGTTTTTAGCAGAGCATTTCCCACACAGGTGTGCCCATAAAGTCAAGGCATTCAGTAGGAGCAGTTCAGAGCCAGAGGTGACCCCAAGAACGGGATGAATCAATACTATCTGGATCGTGGGTGGCTCAGTGAACCCAACTGACAGTTTTAATAAATAAACGTAGAACGTAGTTGGGGAGGCATAACTTTACCTCTACCTTCTTAGGGTTTCTGGCTGCTCCTGAGTATTAAATTGACATAAAAAAGATTAACAGGAGAGAAACATACAGAGTTTTTGCATGGATCTGGAAGCCCCCAGAGGAAAATGAAGACCCAAAGGGCAGATTGGACCAAGTGCTTATATACTAGCTTGATCAGAGAGTAGTAATTATGGAAAAGTAACTAAAACACTCAGGGAGACTAGAGGAAGATAAGTTACTTTAAAAAGATCTGTTTGTACAGATTTCTTTCTGCCTCCACGCCCTGTCTCTGGGGATGATAATGTTTCTTTCCTCCTGGGGCTAGGGAGGGCAGCTTTCACATGAGAGTCTGAACTTCTGGTTCCCAGAAAAGGGGAGGTCAGAATGACTTTTTTGCATCTGCTCTTCTTCAGGTGTCTTTAGCTCAAAATAGTCCTTACACCATCGTGGCATTTGGGATAATGTATTCTGCCAGCTTTCACCAACTTCTTCCGTACTCAAATGTTAAATGTAATCTTGATTGCTTCAATGCTGTTCCAATCTAAGGGGTGCTAGAAGGCGACCTATTTAGCGAGAATCTACTGGGAAACTGGCAAAGAGGGTCAAACTCAGGAAGTAAGCCATGTTGCTGGGGGAGGATCAGAGTCACACTGAGTAAGCGATGGTCAGAGCGTCACAGAGTTTAAGGGGATAACACTATGATTTGGAAGTATTCTAGAAATTGAGAGATCCTCTGACATATTTATGGCTTGAAGAAACACAAGAGGCTTTGTTTTGAATTAGGTTCAGACAGAGCGTTAAATAAAGATTTTGCAAACAATTCTGAGGCAAAACTTAAAATGCCTGGGGCACCTGGGTGGCTCAGTCGGTTAAGTGTCTGCCTTAGGCTCAGGCCATGATCCTGGGGTCATGGGATCATATCTCACATCAGGCTGCCTGCGCAGCAGGGAGCCTGCTTCTCTCTCTTCCTCTACCTGCTGCTCCCCACTGCTTGTGCTTGCGCATGCTCCCTCTTTGTCAAACAAATAAGTAAATAAACGAACAAATAAATAAATAAAAATCGTTTAAAAACCCCAAAATGTAAAAGGCCTGAAAGCATTTCCTGGAAGCTTTTCACAATGCCTGAATTACATTCTGTCCATACTAGATACAATACAAAAATCTTTGTGTAGAGTTTTTTTGTAAAAGGCAAACACTTACAATTTAGTTTCACTTCGATATATATCATGTCATTGGGGAGGATTGGCTCTGTGACACATATTCTACAGCTCGCAGAAGTGGATGGGGTCATTTCACCTGCATATGTCTTAGTTCCCCCAAGTAGGCACTTGGTCTTTGAAGCCATGACTGTGCGTGGGACTGTGGGTCTATTTTTGGTACTCTCCACCCTACCCCCTCATACTATACTGTTCTGCAAATAGTTGCTAGATGTTTAAAAGCTCTCCACTGTGCTCTGTTAGATATCTAGTCTTCCCAATCGGTTGCATTTTGAAGCATTCTTAGAGGAACTGTTGTAAAAGAGAGATGTGTTCATTGCACCAAATACAAAAGGTACAGAAAAGTGTAAAGAAAATAAAAATCAATAATAATTCCACCATATAGCGATAATCACTGCTGGCAGCTTTACACATAACCTAGACTCAGAGATGTTTTTCTGCACATGATGGAATTTATGTGATATCAAGATAATCACCTGTTTTTTCTTTTTTCTGATTATTGCCTAGAGAATTCCTTTCTTAAGTGCAGTGTCATCTTTAATGACTTCGCAATATATACTGGCAGGCTATAATGTCAACCCTTATTGTGGAACATTTAGGGTATGTCTGTATTTTCTCTATCATGTGTTATAATTCGGTAGATATCTTTGGATGTTCTGAGGAAAAACTCCCAGGAGTGGAGTTGCTGTTACTTTTAGTCTAAAACTTGTTTATATTCTAAGTTGTTTAATTTTGAAGGACATTGAGCATAATGTCCAAGGCTTAGATGTCTCTGTATCCTTTACAGATTCCAGCTTTGCAGGGGTGGGGGTATTAGAAATGGTTGGGACTGTGAGTTGTAGAACATCTACAAAAGAAGAGCTCGTTTCAGAAAGCCACCTAATTATCTCACCTCATTAGGAAGTCTGGGTGCAGACAGTTCAGGGGTTGGTGGAACAGCTCAGCGATGTCACCAAGGGCCCAGCTCCCCTCATTCCATCGTCAGCACGCTCCCTGTCCTCAGGCTTGCCACCTCATGGTGGGGAGTGACTATCTTAGTAACAGGCGTGGTATCTTCCCACTCCGCATCCAGATGGGAAGACATTTCCCAAAAGCTACTTGGGAGAATTGTCCTTCTCTTTTGGTGGCCAGAACTGGGTCATAAGGCTGCTTCCAGCTACAAGGAAGGCTGGGAAGGCAAGTCTTTGGCATTTTGACCCCTCCCTTACGAGGCAAGCTCATGGGAAGAAGGAGTCGGGGCTGACCTCTTGGGTGAGCCACCACAAATGGGGTACAGTGCCAGGACTCAAAATAGTCCCTGAGTTGGGATCCAGATTGTCTCCTTTCTCATCTCCTCATCACCTCTCAGGAAGGAACGTGAGTTCTTGGAGCATCACAGTAGCTGGGGGACCTTCCGGGACAAAATGGCTGTGAAGGACAAAGACTCTCCGTGATCATATTTGAGTCAGGTTCTCTGAGTGCTCTTCTTGACCAGGTCTCGACCTTGGCCCTGTCCTTGCTGGGTCTGCATAGCCCAGTTACAGTAGCAGGAACCCTGCCAGATCAGTTTGGAGAGAATCTCCCCACGCTTGATGTTTGGTCACCCAGGTTATTACCTTCAGCAAGGATCCTGTGAAGTGGGTTAAGCAAGAACCCCTTGGCCTTGAAGTTTCCTCCTAGAAATGCCCACCCTCCAACCTGCTCCTTGACTATACACCCCACCTGTTCTTGTTGGGTTTGGAGCTGAGTCCCATCTCTCTCCCCTCTTGTAACAGTCTTGATACCTATTGCGACAGCCTTAAATAAAATCTTCCTTACCATTTGAACAAATGCCAGAGCAATTTTTTCTTGAGCAGTTATGGTGCCATGACTTCCTTCTCAAACATTTGGTGGGGCTTCCTTGTTTGTGTGGGTGTCCTCCAGGGTCTGAGACCGGGGAGGTGGCATCAGGGCTGCTCAGGGATTGCGGACGACTTGGGTCACCTCTGTTTTTAAAGGTCCTCTGTCAGTTAAAAAAACAAAGAGCAGAACTCAAACAACACTATAAAATTTGTGATTTATTTGAAATGTTTGTCTTCCACAGATTAGGCCATTAACACTGGCCACAGTCCTCAGTGAAGTTGTGAACGGTACCAGCTGAAGGGCATCACGGCTGCAGTCGTTCAAGATGGCGACACCCTTCAAGTTGAAGGTGGAGCGTTGTCTTTAAAACACAGGTCTGTGCTTCTCAGCATTTCATTTGGAGCTCTAAATTTGAGGGGATCGTGCACGCCGCCCTCCTGAGCCCCTGTGAGAGGCCCAGCCAGGCAAAAGTCGACCCACAGCCCTGAGGACACAGGTGCCACAGTTCATAATTAGTTACTCATTGTGTTTTCTCTTCTTGGGTTTTTCCTTCCCCACCAGTTCCCACCTCCATTCTCTTAGATCCCTTCTTTCCCTCCCCCTTTTTCCTTCCTTCCTTCCCTTCTTTGAAAGTCTGGAGTCTGAGATCTGGAGGGCAGCCAGCAGGGGGCAGGGAACACCTGTGGAGTCAGACCAGGGTCCACCAGCTGCTGGGGTTGGGGGTGGAGGCAGTGAGGCTGCATGTGCTCCCTGCCTCCCTCCCTCCAAAAGACGCCCCCCCCCCCCCGCTTAACCTCCTCCATTTGCTGGGGAGATCAGGGTTTATTTTAAATGCAACGAGGGCATCCATCATTCCTGCATCATTTTTGCTCCAGACTGCTCTTTGTGGAAGGGTTCCTTACAACCCCAGGGTAGGAAGTCACCCTCTAGAGTGGGCAGGAGTTTGGTCAGGAGTTTGATCAGTCTGGGCTGAGAGGGAAGAGATGCTGTCCTCTTGACCCAGTTCTGGGGAGAAAGCCTTGTCAGCTCTGACTGTCTGCTCCTCTATCTACAGGAACAGCTTCCCACTTTTTTTTTTTTAAAGTTTTGGGGTCATAATGATGCCAAGACCTATGTATGCCTGACCATTTGGTCCAGGGAATGGTCCCCCAGCTCACTCCTGAGCAGTCCCTCCATCTCGTCCATGTGGTCCTGGGGAGGTGTGGGGGCTCTCTGCTGCTCTGTGGCATGGGGACCTGTTTCGTTCTCAATGTCTCCCCCCAGCACCCCCCCCCAAGTCCAGAAAAACCTCTGCTCCATGTTTTGGTTGTCACTTACAGGCTTCTGTGTTGTTTGCAAGTGTTGAGAGGTCAGAGGGGAGGCTGGGGATTCTCAGACTGGTCTCTGCTTTCTGCCCTCTCATTGCTTTCTTGAGGAAGGAATGTGGAGCTCAGGATCTGCTTCCCAGCGGCAGGTGGCAAAGGGGGCAGATATCTGAAACTGTGACCTGGCCCCTGAGCGTGTGTCCCAAGCCACAGAGCCCAGCATGCAGGAAGTGATTGTTCAAAGTGACTGGGCTAGGGAGAGAAGGTGCATGTCCAAGGCCACTGGCCGGGAGCTGCAGAACTTGGATTCAGACCGTGTCCTGGCTGACCGCCTCTGTGCCTCCCCACGACCTCATCCATAAGGGAAGGAAGGGATTAGATCATGTCCTGAACTCCTGCCAGCCCCCAAACTCTAGATTTTGTACCACATAGGCAAAAGGAAAAGAGTATTTCTGCTGTCATCCCACGGAACTAGAGCAGGAAGGAAACCTTCCTGAATAATTCAGGCTCACATACAAAGTTGCCTCCAAATAGCTTTTCCTGCTGTTGAATGGGGTCTCCTCTACATCACCCAACAGTGCGATGAGACGTTGGGACCGAGCTCCATGCTCGCTGTGGCAGGGGGGGATCACCGTTCTGCAAGGCCTCTGTGTCTCTCCCAGGGAGGACAGAGTTGGGGTATTTACTGAGACTTCGAAGCCTGGTTTAAGACGGCTGTTTCAAGGGGGTTGTGACGTGTTTGATTAGGAGTGGTAGGGATTACGATGTAATAATTCGTTGGGTTGGTGGACAAAGCAAAGCGTGGATTTCCAGCACGGGGTTCAAAGAGCCTTGGGGGTGTAAACTGTCTTCTGATGCTTCCTAGGAGAGAGAGGATCTGTCTTTCAGGAAGTTCCTGGGATGAACAGTGAAGTCCTTTGCAACTTCCCTTTTTAAAAAAAAGATTTTATTTATTCATTTGACAGAGAGAGGGAAAATAGCAGGGGGAGTGGGAAGGAGAGAAACAGGCTTCCTGCTGAACAGCGAGCCTGATGCGGGGCTCAATCCCAGGACCCTGGGATCATGACCTGAACTGAAGGCAGACGCCTAACAACTGAGCCACCCAGCACTCCCTCTCCTCTTTAAAGATTTTATTTATTTGACAGAGTGAGACACAGGGAGAGAGGGAACACAAGCAGGGGGAGTGGGAGAGGGAGAAGTAGGCTTCCTGCTGAGCAGGGAGCCCAATGCGGTGCTCTATTCCAGGACCCTGGGGTCAGGACCTGATGCAAAGGCAGACGCTTAAAAACTGAGCCACCCAGACCACCCCCTCCCTCTGCCCCGCGCCTTTCAATTTTTGTCTTTCTGGGCAAGGATCTTCTGGAGTACTAGTAAAGTTATTTTGATGACGACAATGGAATAGTAGGGTCGAGTTAATACAGAGCTGTGGGTGGTTTAACTCCCACCCCAAATGCCTTTGTTGTTTGTCTGAACGACAGGGATGTCCCCTCCACCCTGCCGGACCCTGGAGGCTGAGGCAGATGGCCGGATCCATTCTCTCTTACCTTCTTGCATCCGGTTGGCCCCGGGCCACAAGGGAGAGGGGAGGATAGTGAGGTCAGAATACTCATTTCTGTTCTCTCCTTGCTGGGTTGGTTGTTTCCTCTTATTTGAGCTCCTAGCTCCTGTCAGGCGGCCTTCTCAGTCACCTGCCCTGTGCCCTCCACCTGCCCTCTCCCACCTGCAGGAGCCTAGCTACTGTTGACCCTATTCTCTTATTTCTTATTCCCAGGGCTCATATGTCACTTTTCTGAGGGCATTTCTGCAACCCTTTATGCTTTCAATTATTTTCTAAAAGTTTATTTATTTGGGGGGGTCAGGAGAGAGGGAGAGAGAGTCTTAAGCAGGCTCCTTGCTGAGCAGAGAGCCTGACAAGGGGCTCGATCTCACAGCCCTGAGATCACGACCTGAGCCAAAAGCAAGAGTTGGACACTTAGCCAACCGCACCACCCAGGCGCCCCTGCACAATACTTTATTTTTTAATTGATTAATTATTTATCTATTTTTAAAAATTAAATTCAATTTAACATACCCTGTATTATTGGTTTCAGAGGTAGAGTTCAGTGATTCATCAGTCTCATATAACACCCATCAAGTGCCCTCCTTAATGCCCAGCACCCAGTTACCCCACCCCCCCTCCAGCAACCCTCAGCTTGTTTCCTAGGATTAAGAGTCTTTTATGGTTTATCCCCCTCTCTGACGTCATCTTATTTTATTTTTCCTTCCCTTCCCCTATGTTCATCTGTTTTGTTTCTTAAAATCCACATTTGAGTGAAATCATATGGTATTTGTCTTTCTCTGACTGGCTTATCTTGCTTAGCCTAATATCCTCTAGTTCCATCCACACTGTTGCAAGTGGCAAGATTTCATTCTTTTTGATGGCTGTGTAATATTCCATTTTATGTATATCCATTTTATGTATGTCTGTGTACACGCACACACACACACATACCCCACATCTTCTTTATGCCTTCATCTGTCAATGGACATCTGGGCTCTTTCTATAGTTTGGCTATTGTGGGCATTACTGCTATAAACATTGGGGTGAAGGTGTCCCTTCAAATCATTATTTTTGTATCCTTTGGATAAATACCTTATAGTGCAATTGGTAGGTCATAGGTAGCCCTAGTTTTAATTTTTTGAGGGACCTCTGTACTGTTTTCCCGAGTGGCTGCACCAGCTTGCATTCCCACCAGCAGTATAAGAGGGTTCCCCTTTCTCCGCATCCTCGCCAACATCTGTCATTTCCTGACTTGTTAATTTCAGCCATTCTGACCGGTGTGAGGTCCTATCTCATTGTGATTGTGATTTGTATTTCCCTGATGTCGGGTGATGTTGAGCATTTTTTCATGTGTCTGTTGGCCATTTAGATGTCTTCTTCAGAGAAATGTCTGTGCATACCTATTGCCCATTTCTTTCTTTCTTTTTTTAAAGATTTTATTTATTTATTTGAGAGATTGCTGGGGAGAGGGAGCATGAGCAAGGGGAGGGGCAGAGGGAGAAGCAGACTTCCCCTTGAGCAGGGAGCCCAATGTGAGGCTCTGTCCCAGGACCTTGGGATCATGACCTGAGCCGAAGGCAGACGTTTAACCAAATGAGTCACCCAGGCACCCCCTGCCCATTTTTTGACTGGATTTTTTTGGTTGTGGGGTGTTGAGTGTGGTAAGTTCTTTATAGATTTTTGATACAAGCCCTTTATCTGATAAGACATTTGCAAATATCTTCTCCCATTCCATAGTTTGCCTTTTAGTTTTGTCAACAGTTTCCTTTGCTGTACAACACTTTATTTTTAAAGGCAATTGTGTGGAGAGGATAAATGCTGTTGGGGATCAGTGGCTAACCTGAGAACTAGAGAAGAAAGCTAAAACCATGACTCCCACATAGATACAGATAAACACATGTTAAAGACTTCATTTAGCTCATTATTTTTAAAATATTTTTAATTTATTCATTTGAGCGCGCGCGCGAGAGAGAGAGAGAGAGAGAGAGCGAGCACAGAAGCAGCAGGGAGGCTCAGAGCAAGAAGGAGAAGCAGACTCCCCACTGAGCAAAGAGCCGGATGCAGGGTTTGATCCCAGGACCCTGAGATTATAACCTGAGCAAAAGGCAGAGGCCCAACTGACTGAGCCACCTAGTGCCCCTGGCTAGGTTTTTACTAAAGAGCCACTGATATGTTACAATCAGCTCAAATGAGAAGCCAAAGAAGCACAAAGTTATATGGAATAAAAGCATGTTGACACTGGTTTTCTCTTGGGGGTTAGGGAAGGAGGTCAATTAAGCTTCTATACAAGACAGAATTTGTTTGTGCATCTGTAAACAAGAATTATTTGCATTGCTATCAGTTGTCCGTAATGTACAGAGTCATAAAAACTGCTCAAAGGCAATAAAAGGATCCCCCAGCATCATGGTGAGATAACCTGGAAGAGTGTGTTCTGCATGATGCCTAGTTTTCCGCTGAAGCACACATTTTTCCCCACGTGACATTTATAAAGTGCTTAATACTTGCAGGGAGTGATCCATTGCTTTAGAACGGAGAGTCTGCTGGGGGTTTAAGGCCGCTGGCAATGAGCCATCTCCCTCCGTCTGATCACCTGCACGCTGATTACACCCTCCACCAAGAGACGTAGGATATTTACAAACAGACTTCTGTCCTGAGGTTTTCTTTGGGGGAAGAACCAAATGTTCTATTGCTTTATAGAAGTTTGAAAACCCCCAAACATATCCCAATGCTGCATATAATGGAAGAGAAAATGAAGACTCAGAGGGGGAAGTGACTTTCTCTAGGACACACAGCCGGATATGTGATCTCTGGTTGGAAGACAGGCTTTGAGGGCCAAGAAGGCCTTCCTTTGGGCATTATTCGGTGACACAAAGAGCTTTCCTGGAAGGAAGGGCTTAGGAATCAGGCTGTGACAGATGGTTTTCATCTCCTGGGTTCCAGGAAATCTGCTACTATCCTTCTAATCGGATGTTGGGAGCTACAAGCAAACTTGCAATCTACATTATATCATTGTTCAGTATCCCTAATTATACCTTGGAATTTGGCTTAAGTGCAGCATAGAGGATGTTCATTAAGAGTGTGGACAGGGACACTCAGCATTTATAAAATTCTTTACCATAATTTAAGTCCCAGCACTGTTCCGGTGCGTTAAGGAAGTCTGTTAGCTCCCAGCTGAAAGACTGACAAGTTCAGAAAATGGGGACTGGGTGACAGCGTTGGTTTTCTAACATCCGTTTGAATGCAAAGCTTTACAATCTTGTTTTCATCAGCTCAAGGAAGCTCCTCGCTGACTAACATGCAGGGCTCCATCCACCAGAGTTGGAGCTATCTGCCCTGGGCATTTCATAACCAAGCTCAGCTTCCTATCTCTTGGCCATTGTGTTGTCAAAACCCTCATATTCTTGTTTGCATGACCAGTTTACAGAGAAGCTTTGTCTCCACAGACAGACTGTGGCTCCATCTGGCCCTGCCACCAAGAGCCTTGTGATTCCAGATGGAAAAATCCCCATCTCTCCCCCTATTTCCAAAGCAGCTCCCACCCCCATTGCTTTCTCTGCAGCCAAAAGCACAAACCCTCCACGAACCCTCTCTGCAGGGGTGGAAAGATCCACTAATGGGAGAAACAGCTCATCTTTTCTTCCGTCCTTAAACCCTGTGCTGTGTGGACGGAGCACATGCACACATCTGGCTGGACTCCAGGGCAGAGGAGCTGGGGAGGGCTCGCCTTTATCACAGAAGATGTTAAGGCAAAGGGAATTCTCGCTGTCAGGGAAAATAATAACTTCAGGACATGACTGCAGTGATTCGACTGTCTCAACTTTTTTTTTTTTTCTTCAAAAGACATTGTTCAGGAACCCCAAATATTCTGTTGGAAACTTCTGGCGATGGCCAGTTTGCTTTGAGGAGGTTGGAACCAAGCCCCGTGTGTGTGTGTGTGTGTGTGTGTGTGTGTGTGTTTGCACGCATGTGCGCGCGTGTGTGTTTAGAGGAATGAAAAGTAATTGAACTGGTTTTTCTTCCAACAATATCCTCACCCGCCTGCCAAATGAGAAGGAAAGGGAGAGAGGATCAAGATGGGAGAAGGAGAAGATTTCTGAATTTAGGGAGCAAAATTTCAGCTGCCAGCAGAGCTCCTGGGGATATGCCCACTTGTGTGTGGGTCTCTGCTTGTGGTGCCCTCCCCACCCAGAGGTGTCCAGCACCGCATTCTTGCGGTTCATTCCCTCCCCTTTCAGCGACGAGATGGCCAGATTTTTGGTGACCTGTTGATCATGCTGGAGCTGATCTGAGCCCCGAGCTCACAGAGAGCCAGAGAGCTGGGACACGAGAGGGACTGCAGAGGACCTCCCTCCCTGCCACCGCAGGTTCAGATGGTTTCCCCTCCCCACACCCCCCAGAAGACTTGTCACCCACCCCCCCGACCCTGCCCTCCGTCTTGTCTCTGCAAAATCATAGGCCCTCGTTCCTTTCCTCTGAGGTGTTCCTCTGTGTTAATGATGTCCTCCCTGTTGCAATAGCCTGACTAAAATCATCTCCTTCATTCTCCAGTGGATTTTTTCACACCCTGCTGCCCTGTCCAGGGAGTCTGAAATAGCACCCTATGCATATTTGGAGTTAGGAAGGAAAATGACCCTAGAGGGTCTTGGGCAAAATGTGCATGGGACCCAGTGAATGTACTAAATGGAAGGATCCCTTGAAGCATGCACCTGCCTTCTGGCAGTGTGTTTCACTTCGAAACCTCAGAAGCCGTTTGCTTGGGAGGGAGTTTATTAATACGCTAGGAAGCAAACCAGAAATCCACACTGTGTGTATGTGTTTGTGTGTGTGTGTGCATGTTGGGGGACAGTGCAGGAGAGGAGGGGGGAGCAGGAGAGCCGGTGCAGGAGGGGGAGATTTTTGTTCACATTCACAAAGACAGCCGGGAAGCACCCATCACTTCCCATCCAGTGCATTCTCTCCTATGTGGCGCCATGGCCGGATGCTGGCGCGCACAGATTTACCACCTGTCAGGGGTTGTTCTAACAACTTCTGTTGCAGTCTGCTCGAGGAAGTTGGCTTTCAAAATTGGGAAGCTTTTTGGCTTCTTAAATGGAAAAAGACAAGGGCCTCTCTGCCCCTGCTGTAGGAGACACCCCTGGGGGTGGGGGAGCTGGGGTGTGAAAATGCTGCTTTAAAAGATACACAGTGGGACAGTGGCTCAGTGGGCTGGGCCTCTACCTTCGGATCTGGTCATAGTCTCAGGGTCGTGGGATCAAGTCCCGCGTGGGGCTCTCTGCTTGGCGGGGACCCTGCTTCCTCCTCTCTCTCTCTGCCTGCCTCTCTGCCGACTTGTGATTTCTGTTTGTCAAATAAATAAATAAATAAATAAATAAATAAATCTATCTATCTTTGGGTGGGGGAAAGATACATAGTGATGTGGTAACAGCTGCAGGGTTTTTTGTTTTTTTTTTTTTTTTATAAAAGATTTATTTATTTATTTATTTGACAGAGAGAGAGACAGCGAAATGGGGAACACAGACAGGGAGAGTGGGAAGGGGAGAAGTCGGCTTCCTGCTGAGCAGGGAGTCTGATACAGGGCTTGATCCCAGAACTCTGGGACCATGGCCTGAAGCCAAAGGCAGACACTTAATGACTGAGCCACCCCCGTGCCCCATAGTTGCTGGTTTAATTAAAGAAAAACAATACCCATAACCTTATGTCCAAACACAATATGATGGGTGTTTAGTGTTTTCATTTTTATGTATTAGGTTCCACTGTCATATTTTTTATAATTAGTGGCCATTCTGAATTATGTTTTTTTTACTCTTAATGTTATGCCATATAGTCATTTTATTATTACATAATACTATAATATTTAATTCCATTGGGTTCCTGGAGCTTATGTGTTATTGTTAATCCTTTCCCCTGATACTAGACATTAGGATGTCTCTTTTTTTTTTTTTAAAGATTTTATTTATTTATTTGACAGAGAGAAATTACAAGTACACTGATAGGCAGGCAGAGAGAGAGAGAGAAGGAAGCAGGCTCCCTGCTGAGCAGAGAGCCCGATGCGGGACTCGATCCCAGGACCCTGAGATCATGACCTGAGCCGAAGGCAGCGGCTTAACCCACTGAGCCACCCAGGCGCCCCTAGGATGTCTCTTTTATCTTTTTTTTTTTTTTTTTATTGCAGAGACTGTTGAAATTAACATCATCAGATATTTAGCTTTCTGTTTTTGAAGAATGAAAGATAAATAACAGAGAGCTAAGGGGTTAATGAAGCTCACACCTCAGTGGTTCTCAAAGTTTTTGGGTCAGCCTTTACACTTCTCCAAGTGACTGAGGACCCCACAGAGCTTTTGTGTATATGAGATATTTGATATTTGCCTCACTATATTAGAAATTATAACTGAGAAATTCAAAATACTTATTTGAAATAACTATGAAAACCCAGCACATGTTAACATACATTACATATTTTTACAAACAGTAACTGTATTTTCCAACACAAAAGAAAAATTTTGAGAGTGCCGTTTTTACATTTTTACAAATCTTTCTAATGTTTAGTTTATAGATTCTCATACCCACTTGTGCATTCAGTCTTTTATGATATATATATATATATATATATTTTTTTTAAAGATTTTGTTATTTATTTGAAAGAGAGAGAGTGAGAGAGAGCACGAGAGGGGAGAAGGTGAGAGGGAGAAGCCGACTGCCCGTGGAGCTGGGAGCGTGATGTGGGACTTGATCCTGGGACTCTGGGATCATGACCTGAGCCGAAGGAAGGCAGTGGCTTAACCAACTGACCACCTAGGCACGCCTATGATATATTGTTTTGATTGAAGTTTCTAAAGAAAACCTATACTGGGCACCTGGCTGGCTCAGTTAGTAGAGTGTGTGATTCTTGCTCTTGGGGTCATGAGTTCAAGCCCTATGCTGGGCATGAAACCTAATTAAAATTAAAAAAAAAAAAAAGGAGGTCTGCCCTTACACAGACATGTGGTTGGAAAAGGGAAAGGGAACCCTTAGGGGTCCTTGGACTGCGGTTTGAGAACCATTTGCCTAAATCTTCTTGGCACTGTACTAAGCAGTTTTTCTTCCAGGTTTTGCAATTAGAGATTTAGATGATAGTGTAAATTTAACATTCTCTTTTTTGAAGTCAAGGTCTTGGGAAGCTAATTCCTTAGACAAAGTCACCCAGCTGGTTTCAAGGACTCTGCTTTAATTTACTTCAACCACCTCTGATGCTTGATGTGTCCTTCTGCTAGGTATTGTATAAGGCTTGTGGGAGCACAGAGAGGCATAAGGGCTCCCAGACTTTTATAAGACCCAAACTAGTTACACGTCCCACTGCTTGTGGAGTTGTTTTCTCTCTGTAGCATGTTACAGCACCTGCATCATAACGGTGCTCTGCAAAAACGGACACCACCCGCATCATCTCTCTTCCTAGGAAGATTTTCCCATGCCTGTCAGGAGGCTCGGGGGAATAGCAGAAAAACAAGATGGCCTGGGAGAATTTGTGAACCCAGGGTCTACTGACCTCTTGGGCTCTCACTTTTCTTCTTCTATGAATGAAAGAAAATTTAATCGGATTTTTCCTCATCCTTAACATTCTGTGAATCTGAGTGTGTTTGGGTCGTTTGGAGGGTTGGGTTGCTGGAGTGCTCGTTTGGAATCTTTTCTCAATTTGAGACTGAGCAGACTAGGGACTACAGCAGGAGGCCTGCCATCTAGTGGCGAATGTAGATATTGCGCCATTGCTCAACCTGGGGCTGAGCTTGGGAACCAGAGGCCTCTTCTCCCCACCTCATGGCTCATAATTACAGGGGTTTTCACTGTGCCACAGTTACAATACTTGACTGTCCTGGCTACAATACAACAAGTGAAGGGAATACGCTTGTGGTTTGTCAGACAACATGAGAGGGGAGGCCTCTTGCATTTGTAGTTAATTGCTCTGAAATTCTGCCTGCAGGCTTTGCTGTGGCTGCCACATTGCACTTCGGGCAGGCCAACAGGAAGGCTCAAATGATAGGTGTCCATAAGATGCTGTTTCTGCTTCAAGACTTCAGGCTCCAGGGAGGGATGCCAGCTTGAGTATGTCGTTCAAAGGGGGGGGGTGGACCCCCCCCCCCCCCCCGCCCCAACACCAGCCAGTTGACTCTTGGATGTTTACTTTTGGCATGGGACACAATAAAGTACAAAACCCCAGGCAGAGGCTCTGGTATGGGCGGGTCAGAGTTAGGCAGCAGCACTGAGGGCAGGGTTTCAATGGAAGGAGAGGCTGGGGTTCTGGGGGCAGGTGTGTGCAGACTAGGGAAGCAACACAGGCATCCCCCGGCGTCCTGACACTTCTGCCTCCTTCATGCTCCCCCACACAAAGCCTTGCTGTGGTGAATCGGGGAAGGATGACAATCTCCGCACACAACCCAGCCCTCCCTGGTAAAGAGGATAGGAAACTGCACGGCACGAACAAGGGGTGCCCAGCCTTGAGACTAGAAGGGAACCAACCTGAAATACTATGTGCCTTGCCAAAAGCATTTTTATTTTTTAAAGATTTTATGTATTTATTTGAGAGAGAGCGCACACAGGCAGGCAGAGCAGCAAGCAGAGAGAGAGGGAGAAGCAGGCTCTCCACTGAGCAGAGAGCCCAATGCAGGGAACTCGATCCCAGGACCCTGCGATCATGACCTGAGCTGAAGGCAGACACTTAACCCACTGAGCCACCCAGGCATGCACAAAAGCATTTTAAAAAATAAGAATAAAAGGCACATTTGTGTCCAGCCACCTTTTACAGGGATAAAACCAAAATTGGTGGGTGAAATATAAAAGGCTGATTTTCCCTGGCATACTAATAACTAATTTAGGGGTGTCAGAGTGGCTTAGTTGGCTAAAATGGCCGACTCTTGATCTCCGCTCAGGTCTTGATCTCAGGGTCGTGGGATCGAGCCCCACGTGGGGCTCTGTGCTCCTTATGGAGTCTGCTTGAGTTTCTCTCCCCCCTCTCCACTCCCCCCACTTGTTCGTGTTCATTCTCTCTCAAAATGGATCAATAAAATCTTAAAAATAAAAAAATTACTGGGCCAGGCTCTGTGCTGGATGCTGGGGTTAAGGGTGGCAGAAGTGCTCAGTTCCTACCCTGGTAGGATATACAGGCTAGGGATGGAGACATTGAATAGATAATTATGTAGTATACACCCAGGGAGTCTGTGACACCGGTGACACATAGCAGTTAGGGAGAGAGAAAGAGAATGTGTGTGTGTGTGAGGGGGTGTATGCATACATGTGCTTGTGTGTAGGGTGTTTCAGGGAGTAATAAAAGTGTGAAAATGTGGGGACAACAAGGGGCAGGGTACATGCAGAGGACTGAGAGGGAGAGCAGATGAGAGGGAGCTGGAGAGCCAGGCAAGGACCAATGCCCGTGGCTACGCGCTGCCTCTGTCCTCGGACAGAGGGGGGAAAAGAAGAGGGGCATGGCAGATTTGCACTTTGAAAGCTCATTCTGGCAGCGGTGTGCTGGACAGATTGCACGACAGCACAGGAGGGGACAGGAGAAGGCAAAGGGAAGCTAGTCGGGAGGCTGATGTAATCACGCCGGAGCCAGGTGATGGCGGCCTGAGCTGGGGAGAGCGAGGAGAAAGGAGTGGAGACAGGACGGGGATTGCCAGGCCTACCCAGGGGCGGCAGCTCCGGGACTGGGTAGGCTCCGGGAGTGAAGGGCGATGATTGTCAGGACCGTGGCGACTTCTGAGCATGGGGGCCAAGGCACACAGGCTCCTGGTGATTCTGGGCAATGCCTGAAATACTAAGTTGTCCACTTAATATCAGTGAGACAAGACCATTATCGTTGCTAAGATTGAACATACTTGGGGGGTTCTCAGTTATAAACTAAGAAAAGAAATGAAATAGTCTGTATGAATGTTACTAAAGAAAATGATCTTTTTTCCTCTGGTTGGATTGCAAACCCAACCTAATAGCAAGTGATTAAAATTAACAACTATTAAAATTAATAATGGAATTTTGAAAGGTGGCTATGTGGAAGATACGTATGCAGAATCAACAGCTTTACTCTATGCTAACAAACAGAGACATTCCATATTCATGGATAAGACAACTTACTATAAAAATATAAATCCTTTTTTAAGTTAATATATAGGGGCACCTGGGTGGCTTCATTGATAGAGCGTCTGCCTTCAGCTCAGGTCATGATCCCAGGGTTCTGGGATTGAGCCCCACATCGGGCTCCCTGCTCTGTGGGGAGCCTGTTTCTCCCTCTTCATCTGCCTACTGCTCTCCCTGTTTGTACTCTCTCTCTTTCAAATAAATACATAAAATCTTTAAAAAAAATAAAGTTTATATGTAAATTTAATGCTCTTC
Organism: Mustela nigripes; assembly: GCF_022355385.1. Classification (NCBI taxonomy): domain Eukaryota; kingdom Metazoa; phylum Chordata; class Mammalia; order Carnivora; family Mustelidae; genus Mustela; species Mustela nigripes. The sequence continues at coordinate 128,808,697 of NC_081569.1, forward strand.
TAATCAGAATCCCAAGTGTGCATGTTAGTGTGCATGTGTATGAACTTCAGTCCGGATTGATTTATTTGAAAGGCTGACCTTGTTGATTAGGTTGTTTAGATTTCTGTGTCTTCGCTTAACACTTGCCCATTCGATCTGGCTTGTACTGAGAATGGTGTGTTTAATTCTCCCTAGAGCGTATTTCTGTTTTTCTTTGCCTTTCTGCTTTAGATAGGTGGAACGTTCACTCTTCCCACCCAAGGATAATCTCTATCTTTACCTCTGATACCATAGATTAATAATTTTGCCTATTAATAATTAATAGTTTTGTCCTTAAATTAATGGAGTCATATAGCATGTGTGCTTTTGGTTCTGGTTTCTTTTTCAACATTATGTCTGTAATATTGTTGTATAGGTTGTTTATTCTCATTGAGAAGTTTTATCTCTTGTGTTTATATACCACAACTTACAAATCCTTTCTACTAATGATGGACTTCTAGGTAGTTTTGAGTTTGGGGCTCTTGCAGATAGATTTTCTATAATATTCTTATATATATCTTTTGGTCCATAAATCTGTATGCGTGTTTGTTGAGTATATGCCTAGGAGTGGAGTTTCTAGGTTTTAGGGTACCAGTCAACTTTTGAGGTCTTACTCCTAGACATGAAACAGATAGCCACAGTTACCAAACAGCTGAGGAAAGCCTCCCATGTAAGTAAGGTAGGCGCGCGCGCACACACACACACAAACACACACACAGTGCCTGGGTGGCTCAGTTGGTTAAGCGTCCACTTTTAGCTCAGATCATGGTCCCAGGGTCATGGGATCGAGTCCCGCATTGGGCTCCCTGCTCGGTGGGGAGCCTGCTTCTCCCTCTCCCTTGGCTGCTCCCCCCTCTACTTGTACTCTCTACCCCCCGCCCCACACCCCCACCAAATAAATTAATAAAATCTTAAAAAAAATACACAGTGAACAAACAAATACAGGTGTGCCTACTTTCCCTATTAACAGTTCCAAGGGATTTTATTCTGTGGCATGGCCTGGCTCTCTGGTTGTCTTCCTCCTCCATCATGATAAAAATAAACATTGTGGTGGGTCCAGTAGTCACCAGAGTTTTATACATGTAGAGTTTTGGGGCAGATGGGCCATAGTGCTAGTTAGTCATATTTCAACATTTCTTTGGGACCTGGAGGCAGACGGACTATTCCATTTGGGTTTTGGTGTCATATGTATAGAATATTTCTTCAGTTTTGAGGACAACATCTTGGTCACATACAGCACATCACATGCCCCGAAGGCATTGCTGGTTGCATGGAAAAACAGGCTGTTTTTCCAGAACAGGGATGGTTGGAAGGTGGTCTTGTCGATTTTGACCAAGGTGATATTACCTCTGGTTTCCTCAGTTTCATATATGGTCCCGAGGCCTGCGTCATTGGTAGAGATGTCTTCATGGACCCAGAGAAATCTTCACAGGAGGAAGAACTATAGGGAAAACCATGGTTAAAAGCTGCAGTTGGTGGTTGACTGGCTTAGACCTTATTTGAAGTGACATTCACCCCAGACATGTTGTTGGAGTTGATACAGTTATGGTAAAGCTGGTTCTTGTCATGACCATTCCAGAGCCATGTCCTTGAATTAACAGGCCAATGACAGCTCCAAGCTGTTTTAATTTGGTGTCATCTTTGTATATAGAATGGCTAAGGACAAGGGGGGAAGAATGCATGAGGCTCTAATTCAGTGCTTCCTGGCCTGGCTCCAGGGAGAGGTCCTTCTCCCAGTCTCCATTTTTGATGGGATGGTATGGAGAACAAAAGGCTGGCGAAGGCCAATGACACCTCCATTAGCACAGAACCCTGGGGGTGTGAAAGGAATGGCCTCGGATCTGCAGACTTCATACATAGCTACAAACACAGTGCTGGCCCATAGCAATTATTCTAAAGGTGTTGGGAGGGAATGATGGAAGGAAGGACGCTCGCCAGTGACCTCTCTTAGATGGATTAAACTTTGAGAGGGGAAACCTCAAAACTTTATTTTAGGGGTGCCCATTCTTTGGGGTTCCCAAATGTTGGGCCCTTGTTGGGTCATTGTATTAATCAGCTTAGGCTGTCATAACTTAAACAACAGGAATTTATTTTCTCACAGTTTTGGGTACTGGAGGTCCAAGATCAAGGTGTCAGTGGGTTTGGTTCCCCTGAGGCCTCTCTCCTGGGCTTGCAGATGGCCGCCTTCCAGCTGTCTCCACACAGTCTTTTTTCTGCATGTGTGCAGCCCTGGGGTCTCTTCTTTTCCAAAGGACAACAGTCATATTAGATTGGGTCCTACCCATATGAACTCATGTTAATTACCTCTTAGAAGCCCTGTTTCCAAATAAGTCCTATTCTAAGGGATTAGGGCTTCAACATACCGATTTTGAGGGGACACAATCTAGTTAACAGGAGTCATCTGATAAGGAGATGATCTGACTAGGTGATGTGACCACTGGAGAGAAAAGGCGTGGCCAGAGCTCAGAGTCCTCAGGGACCCTGGTTTCTAGGCTACTTGAGTCAGGGTGTCCATGGCCTTGAGTTGTGGTTCTGGGGTTCATGAGCAAACCTCCTGGTAATATGTGTTGAGCAGGATCTCAGGAGCGAGGGGTATAGGGAACAACCCTCTCAGGAGGGCTCCTGGTCCACCTAAGGTAAATGTTGCCAACCATTCTCTAGAGTTTGGACTTAGACTTAGCACCAGGTGAAGTGTAATGATGAAACATGATGATGAAAAGGCAGCTAGCTAGCCTGGTTATAGATTTCCCAGGATTGTCTGCTAGGAATTTAAGTTTTGCTCACTTCACCCACAATGCAAGTATGTTCAATTTTTTTTAAAACAACAGTTAGACTATAAGCTCTGTTAGACAGTAAGCTCCTTAGAACAGAAAGTATAATGAATATACTCTCAACATAAAATCTGCAATTTCTTTGATAGACATTACTCTTCTAGTACCTAATATAAAACTCAATCCATATCAGTCACATAATAAGTATTGTGTATTGAAAGATCAGGAGGGGTTGCGTGTTAGGAAAAAAAGGATAGCAGGAAGTAAACCCCTGGGGAAAAAAGATCAGCCTCATTACTCTATTTAAAGATAAGTAATTCAGAATAGGTATCCCTGCATGCTTCTTAAATTTGCAAATGTAAAATAGTAAAATCCAGTGCTGGTGAAGCTATGAGGAAATAGGCTTATTCACCATACTTGGAAATTAGTATGTATATCACATATATATCAAATAGGCATATATGTAAAGCTGTGCATATTGTATTTTAGTAGAAGAACTGATAGACCATGTTTAATTCGTGCTGTGAGGCTATTGACAAACTGTGATCTGTATTTTTTATATGTTGTGAAATGTATGATTTTTTTTTTTTGCGGAAACAGACAAAAACAAAACACAAGGATGCTGGCTACACATCTTACCAGTACTGGGTCTCTGGTCCCTGGGAGGTGCAATCCTCTGGCATTCTTCCAGTTTCTGTTACAGTTTACATAGTCCATTTTGATGCTTTGGGACATGCATGCTATCAGAGGGTTCCACTGCTTCTTGCCTCTGAGTAAAGGAAAGATTTGGAAATCTCAGGGCCTGGGCAAAGGAACCCTAAGCCCTCTCCATGCTGTGCCTCACCATCTTGCTTTCTGGGCCTGCCTGAGGCTTCAGAATCAGAAAAGTCAAACTGGGCTTTTGGAATTGAGCAATAGCCAAGTGAACTTGGACCAGTCTTAGGACCTCTCTGAGCATTTCTCATCTCAAAAACCAGGGCCTTTGGTTAGATCTGAGGGACCTTAGTTGTTTTCTGGTCCGGTGCCTCAATGACAAACACAGGGACTGTAGCAGCTACTGTCCCTTCCTGAATGCCAGCCATTGCCCCAGGCACTTTATATTGATTTGTTGATTGAAGGATTTGATTCTTTCAACAACCTTATGAAGTCATTAATGTATCCTCTTGATTGTATGGATGTTGAAACCAAGGCTTAGAGAGGTGAGACGATTTGTTCCAGGTCACACAGCTAGCAAGTAGCTGAGCTGGGTTCAAGCTCAGACTGTCTTGACTCCACACCTTTTACCCTGGGAGGCTATGCCAGGGGCTTTCAGACTCTTTTGAGCATGGTGCACAATGAGAAATCATTTTTAACATGATCATCTGCTATGCATACACAGCTGAAATACAAGTTTCACTCAGTATGTGATGCACTTTGGTATGTCCCTGCTCTTCCAAGTCATACCTTTCCAATAAGTCCTGGTTTTGATGCGCTAAACTGATCTCAACTGATTTGAGGACCCTGCCCTACATGAGGAAGGCACTCTACCACTCTATACTACCATGCAGAGACCGTGAGTGGTGTCATATTCAAAGTCACAGATCCGTACATGGCAGAGACGGGTCTAGAACCCTGGTCGCCAGGATCAAAGTCCAGGACGCTTTCCCTGTATCATCCTGGGGGTCTCTGGTGCCTCTTGTGGGTGTGAAATACCCCCAGAAATACCTTTTTTGGGGGAGGCCAGTGGGTCAGAGTGTATTGGGCAGAAGTCAAAGCTTTGCAGAAGCAGTATGTCAAGGGCCCCCCCTTCCCTCACTAAAGACCTATTAAGGTATCCAGTTCCCCTGTCCCCCAGGGATTTGCTCAGGGGAAGGCCCTGGTGCTGGACCAACAGCTCTGCCCTGCAGTCTGGAGTTAGCAGGAAGGGCATCTGGCTTCTTTTCCAGCTCGCCCACATGCTTAGTTAGGGAGTGACCTTTGGCACACATTGAGCACTTATTTTTCCATCACTTTCCAGCTGTTAGAGAAACGTGCATCAGATTCATCAGTTGATGAAGGTGCCCTTATTCAGCTGATCCTAATCCCCAGTCTTTGCCTGGGGACTGAGCCTCCTGGATTCATGTGCTGTCATTTTTGCTATGCTTCTTGCTTCCTCCATCGTCCGAGGTCCATCTGAAGCCCTGCTTCTGCCATGACTTCTTTCCTGACCACTCTGCAGGCACAAATCCTTCCCTTCTCGGAAGAGCTTTATTGTCCTCAGTATGCATGTGTTACAGTCCAGAAACAGTCTTGTTTCACATTATATTTTATTTCATGAAGGTAGAGACCTGGGGTTGCACCCAGGATTACCACTTACTATGTGTCTCGAGAGAGCAAGTCACTTAAACTCTCTTTCCCCATCCCTGAATTGCTACGTTTCAGGGCTCTTATGAGGACTGTAGGAGAAAATGTCTGCGAATGTCCAATATACTGGAAGACCTTTATTCATCCAACAAACATTTATCAAGTCTTTACTATGTGGAGATACTGTGCTTTCCTAATTGAAAAATTAGGAGGCCTAGAGTTGTGTTAAGGACTGTAGGAATAAAGTAGGAGGAGTCTGGTCTTTGCTCCCTGGGGTTTATAAATGAGTTGGTAGGTTAGTGAAATTTGCTTGATACAAGGCAGTGTATGATTAAGTGCAGAAAGGAGCCCTTTCTATAACAGATGTTCAAGAAGCTCAGGGCTCCATATGGGTGGTAAGAAGACGAAATGCCAGGGAAATCAGGATTTTGCTTCATTTAATGCTGTCCCCAGTGCCTGAAGCTATGCCTGGCACCTGTGGGGACCCAAAAAAGAAAAGTGAATAATTAAATGACTTGGAGATACCTTCAATATGTCTGGACACGTTCCTCATATTAGAGAAAACAGAGTCCTGAGGGGGGAACATGGGGACTGATGCCCCCAGGGGGTTAAGTATAGGGGGCGGCTGGGATGACAGCTTCCTGGTCATTTCCTTCAGGGCAATCTCCCCTCTCCCTTGCAGACAGGATGGAAGGATCCATCATAGTACATGGATTTAATGAATTTGTGATAACTTAGGTAAGCGTCAGGCTGCTTTTCCTTTTAAACTATCAAAGGAACCTCCCCCCAAATGATAAGGAATATAAGCAGGATCATATGGGAACTGTTAGTCCATTTGAAAGTAGTTCAAAAATTTTAGCAGCACTCTTTTCAAAATAATCCACTTGCTAATTATAAATTGCTCTTATTATTTTATCACTATTAATTGGCAGCGACAATAGCCTAGTAAGTTCCACACGGGTCTCTCTATAAGCACACTGAATACTCATCTTCAAGGGTTTAAAAACGTTCTGTGTTCACACTGGTGTCTTCCTGAATTGGGAAGTTGAGAAAAAGGCATCTTCCCTTTAATGCCTCTCACTGCACTGCCCCACCCCCCCGGAAATTTAGGAAATGTAAAAAACATAAAAATAGCCCTCAATGCTGACTCCCCACGTAACCCACAATCCCCCATCCCCATGTTACCCACAACCCCCATCCCCATATTATGCACAACCCTCCACCCCATCACCATGTTGCCCACAATTCCACTTTCCTGGGATTACTATTAATCATTTAGTCTAATTACTTCTCGTCTGTTTTCTTTATGCATTCCACTGGTAATATAGTTGAGTTCATCAAGCATGTTTAATTTTGCCCCTTGTTTCTTTACCTAACATTAGAATATAAGTTTTCCCCCTTCATTTCACCTTCTCTGTAGGTCACACACATTCACACCTTCTCTGTAGGTCACATAAACAGTGGCGCAATACTCTTGCACACCACTGGTGAAGGGATTTTAAAACAATGGAAGGGGTTCTCTTAGCTGGAGCAATGGCTTCTCTGACCTTGCAGGTGGCGAACTCACAAGAGTTTTGCAGATGCTTCACTTGGTCTGTAGGGAAAGCTGGTCGTGAGGGCAGGGGGTGACTTTGCGCAGTGTCCTTGGCACTATAGCATCCCCCTTCTCGTGGTTGGCAGGTCCTTCATCACGCAAAGCCTGAAAGAATAGTGCAGTGATTAGGATGAAACCAACAGGGCTTTCTGGGAAAGAGAGGAGCCAATCAGGCAGGGTATAAAACAAACCCTCAAAATATACTCCAGTCAACAGGAAATAGCTGTCCATTAGAACCCTAATGCTTGGAAACTGCAAAAACATTAGCACTTGGTTTTTCTACAAACACTCAGACCAACTTGGGAAAATCACTCCATCCTGTCTTTCTGGGCTTTTGTTACCTCCTCTGGCAAGTGATTGGTGTTTCTCAAACTGGGGTGCCTGGTGGTATGCCATGGATTGATAAGGCACACAGCACATATATGGCCAACTTTTTTGAGCATTAATTTTACTTGGTTACTTAGAACATTATTTTTAATATAAAAGTAAATATGTTTATCTTGGGGAAGAGAATACAAAATATGCTTTTGTTTTATTTTTGTTTTATTTTTTATTTTTTTATTTGTTAATTTTTTATTTTTTATAAACATATATTTTTATCCCCAGGGGTACAGGTCTGTGAATCACCAGGTTTACACACTTCACAGCACTCACCAAAGCACATACCCTCCCCAATGTCCATAATCACACCCCCTTCTCTCAAACCCCCTCCCCCCAGCAACCCTCAGTTTGTTTTGTGAGATGAAGAGTCACTTATGGTTTGTCTCCCTCCCAATCCCATCTTGTTTCATTTATTCTTCTCCTACCCACTTAAGCCCCCATGTTGCATCACCACTTCCTCATATCAGGGAGATCATATGATAGTTGTCTTTCTCTGCTTGACTTATTTCGCTAAGCATGATACGCTCTAGTTCCATCCATGTAGTCGCAAATGGCAAGATTTCATTTCTTTTGATCGCTGCATAGTATTCCATTGTGTATATATACCACATCTTCTTGATCCATTCATCTGTTGATGGACATCTAGGTTCTTTCCATAGTTTGGCTATTGTGGACATTGCTGCTATAAACATTCGGGTGCATGTGTCCCTTTGGATCACTACATTTGTATCTTTAGGGTAAATACCCAATAGTGCAATTGCTGGGTCATAGGGCAGTTCTATTTTCAACATTTTGAGGAACCTCCATGCTGTTTTCCAGAGTGGCTGCACCAGCTTGCATTCCCACCAACAGTGTAGGAGGGTTCCCCTTTCTCCGCATCCTCGCCAGCATCTGTCATTTCCTGACTTGTTGATTTTAGCCATTCTGACTGGTGTGAGGTGATATCTCATTGTGGTTTTGATTTGTATTTCCCTGATGCCGAGTGATATGGAGCACTTTTTCATGTGTCTGTTCGCCATCTGGATGTTTTCTTTGCAGAAATGTCTGTTCATGTCCTCTGCCCATTTCTTGATTGGATTATTTGTTCTTTGTGTGTTGAGTTTGCTAAGTTCTTTATAGATTCTGGACACTAGTCCTTTATCTGATATGTCGTTTGCAAATATCTTCTCCCATTCTGTCAGTTGTCTTTTGATTTTGTTTTAAAGATGAAACACAAGTCTTTAAAAATCAAAATTGGTCAAAACTTCTAGAAATGCTGGGGAAATGCTTTTATTCTTCTCTGCCAGAGGGAGTGCCTCAATTTGAGACGCTCTGGATTGGAGGGTGGCTGAAGATCCTCTCACCTGTGATGTGGGAAACCCCTCTGGGCATAGGTCACAAAGATCTTTCACAGTCACTGTCGACAAGTTCAGCCATTATGGCTGCCGTGTTTTCTAATACTTCAGATTCTCCTTCCCCTTCATCATTTTCCAGCTGGCTGTCTGGCTTTCTTTCTTTCAAGATTTTATTTATTTATTTATTTGACAGAGAGCGAGCACGAGTGGGGGCAAGGGAGGGGCAGAGACAGAGAATATCAAGCAGACTGTCTGGTGAGCACAGGGTCTTACACAGGGCTCTATCTCACAACCCATGACATATGACCTGAGCCAAAACCAAGAGTCAGACACGTAACTGACTGAGCCACCCAGACACCCCAGCTGGCCTCCTTTCTGTCCACTTGTTCCTGCCCCAGGATCTTTGCCCCAGCTGTGTCCCTGCCTGAGATGCTTCTCCTTCCTGTCTTCATGAGATAGGCGGGTCCTCTGCATCTCTCAGGCCTCAGAGGAAATGTCCTCTCCTTTCCTGACCACTGACTAACATACTCCCTGGGCACACATCCCTCATACATTTTTTGTAGTTTTTTTTTTATCAATATCTGGCATTATTTGGTGCATTTGGGGTTGATTTATTTGTTATCTGTCTTCCTCAACCAGAAAGTAAATTCCATGAGAACAGCCAACTCTTTCCCTCTTTCACTGTTTCTCTTGGCACTTAGAACAGCACAGAGTTAGGCCCACAGAAGGCATACTGTAGCTATTGAGTGGATAAGTGAACCAGGCACCTTTAGTGACATTGGCCACTCACTGTGTAAGGGTCTTCAATATGTCAGGACACTGCCTTCCCCAAGCATCCTACAGTATCAGGAGACACCTGTACTGGCCTCAATGGGTGGGATATGGTGACCCCAGAGGACACAGGGTAGTTCTTTCTGAGGCCTCAAGAAATGGAGAGTGTCCTCTACCCTAGTTGGCTGTCACTTTTCTTCAGTTTCTGCTGTTCTGGCCCTTGTGGTCTAAGAAATACTCACATCCAAGTGGTGGGGTGACAGGAGAAGACCCGAGATCAGTCACAGGAACTGCAATCTCCCTTTCTGACTAATCCTTTTTTTGTGCCCCTCCATTCATCAAGCTTCTCTACTCTGTGAGCCCAGCACTGCTCCAGAGCCCTCTGGCTTGAGGCAAATGAGAAGAGAAGACAGAGGTCACCCTTGGGTGCATCTCCCTTTTTGCAACTCCTGTCATGGTCATGAGGTCTTAGGATAGAAGGGCCTTCAGGACAGTTAGCTCACCAAATCCCTTTATTTCTGCATTTAGGAAATGGGTCTTCACCTCACACAGCTTCACACACTTCACACATAGTACTCAGTTTAATTCCCAAATATTTATTGAATGTGGAGGATTGGGCAAGGTAACATGGGTTGGTGGGAGCCACGAAAGTGAAGAGAATATAGTCACAAAATGAATATGAGAAAAGCCAAGTTCACAAATGACTATAACGCAGGACAGAATAAATGAGAACAAGTTGTGAAAACACGGTATTCTTTTGCAGCCTTCCAAGGAGACCAGTTAAAGAAGAGATCTTTATACAGACTGGGGTAGGGACAGCATGAGCTCAGACCCCAGACCCACTCTGTAACTTTGGAAGAGTTATTTCTCCTGTCTGGGTCTAATCTGAGGAAAGAGAAGTTGGATCCCTAACACACTCTTCACACTCAAAAAAATTTTAAAAGTTCTAGAAGAAATTAAGAAGAGGGGAGCCATTCTCAGTAGATCATTAAATTCTAAAACTGTAAAGGAAGAGATTGATACTACCTGATTACAGAGAAATTTAAAAAAAAATCACCATGGGAAAAAATAGTATAAACATGGCCCCAAGACTAGGGACAAAAAAATACATTTGCATATATATGGTGGGCAAAGAGCCAGTTTCCTTCTTTTACAGAGAATATACACAAATCACCTTCGATGGGACTCCCGTTTCCTCATCTGAAACACAGGGGATTGGACGAGTGTTCGCCAAGGCCCCTGCCTTTATTTTCTGAGTCTTCCTGGGAGGCCTGCATTGCTGAGGAATGCCTGGGAAAAGCAGGAATCCCTTAGAGGTATCCCAGGGAGCTCCCTGCTAGTTGACCCCAAGTACTTGGGTATCCCCAAGTCAGAGTGGTTTCTGAGGGGTGGTAAAGTTGTGTAGTATGGGTGTGAAACACGATCAGAGCTGTGCCCACACGACTCTACCTTCCCTCCACCCCCACACTGATGTCCCCTGAAAACTACCTTTCAGCTGAACCTGAAGCTGAAGAAAGCTGTTTGAGTTCATTGATAAGTTCTAGACATAAGACACATTTCTTTCTATTTACTGAGCACGTACTCTGAACCAGCCACTGTTGGATGCCTGCTAGAGAGGGTGAATGACATGCTATTCCTAGCCTCAGGAAGCCCCCACGTCAGGAGAGGAGACCTTCAGGCACACCTGAACTTTCTCATGGTGGCCAACTTGGCTTGGCTTGCCCAGGACTGTCCCACACCCTGACACAATTTGGTAACTGGGATGGTTGGTCACCCTGTTGGGCACCTGCACCATGTGGATGGCGTTTGAGAATGACAGACCTCTGGGCCTTACTCTCAGAGATTCTGACTCAGTGGGGCCTAGACATGGGTGATCCGGAGGATAGCTAGTTTTTGGAGCTACTGATGTGGGCACACAATTAAAACACAGCATGGAAAGTGCTTCAAGGCACATAATGTAGTGGTTGAGAGGCCAGGACTTAAATCTCAGATCTGCTGTTGCTAGCTATATTCCTTTGGGCAGGTAACCCCCTGGGGCTCAGTTTCCTCATCTGTAAAGTGGGTAACAGCAGGACGGATCTCATAGGGTTGTAGATGCAACGAGCTAATACACTAAAGCACGTTGCAGAGATCCTGGTGTATAATGAATCCTCAGAGACTCAGAGAAGAATCCATGTGGGTTTGATGGGCTTTGGGATCCCAGAGTAGGGAGCACATGAGTCTGTGAGGGGAGACCCAGGAATTAGGGAATGGGCCTTTCAGATGGGCTGTGAAGAAGATGTAAGAGTTCCTGAGGCGTCAAGGGGGAAGAGCACATGTAGGAGCGTGAGGTTGGAGAGAGACTGGAATGGCGACGGTGTGTCTGTGCATGCAAGAGAATATGGGATGAGGCTGGGAACTTTCACGGGGCCATGTCCCCAGCCCTTGCACACACAGGGAAGTAGAGATGGCTAGTGACAGCCCCCAAAGTTTATAATCAAGGGGAAATGTTTCAGATTTGTGAGTTAAGGAGATCACATTGGTGGCTGGGGACAGGACAGGTGAGAGGCTGCTGGAATGTTCCAGGTGAGAAGTAACGAAGGCACAAGCTCACTCTGGTCAACGTAGCTGATGGAGGGACAGAGGGTCATCATGCCATCCAGCCCAGTGTGGGCTGGTGAGCCAGACGGCTGCCTTTCCCTCGGCCACATCCCAGGGAGTGACCGTCTCTCTGGCAGCGAGTGCCCCATGCCCCTGTCATCTGGAACTGGCCGGCCCTTTACCCTTCACCCGGGTACTCACCTGGTATCCAACTTGAGGCTGTTGTCACCATTTCATCTCACCATTTCATCTCACCAGCTCACCATTTCATCTCAGCTGGCTCAGTTCCAGTGCACCTGTGGGGGCGTGTCTATTTCCCCCAAGTTTTCATCGAGAGATTAGGAAGAAAGTTTGCATCACATTCCTTGTGATAAAACTCACAAAATCTTTAAACATCTCCATTCCTTCCTCATCTTCCCTTCAGGGAACAGGCACCCCTTTTCTCTGTCTTTTCCCTCCAGACTTAATGGCCCCTAAAGTCTTTTTCCTTCTCCTAAGCAGTCGAACTCTGGGCCCCAGTCTGCTACCTCAGAAGCCAGGCTGTTCGCAGGCCCCCATTTTGGGGTATAGATTAGGACCGTCTTTGTATAGTCCGACACGTGTCATATAAAATGATTTACCAAAGCGTAGGAAAGGACCCCAAAGGAACAACAATAGTGACAACAAAACCTGTTGGCTCTTCTGGGGGCTGGGGAGTGGGGACGTGTTTTTGGACATCTCTGCATGCTCCGGGCTGAGCCTTGCGCTGATGTACAAGACCATTATTTCCACATGGGGTAGGTTTGTCAGAAATGTGTTGATTTATTTTCTCATTTTATTATTTTTTAAGATTTCATTTATTTATTTAACAGAGAGAGAGAGAGTAAGAGAGCTCAGGCAGGGGGAAGGTAGAGAGAAATGGGGAAGCAGGCTCCATGCTGAGCATGGAGCCCAACGTGGGGCTCAATCCCAGAACCCTACCATCATGACCTGAGATCATGACCTGAGCTTAACCAACTGAGCCACCCAGGTGCTCCAGAAATGTGTCAATGTAGAGGAGAACTTATACATTATTTCTGGGAAATGATTTTCTTAAAAACTGGCTTTGGACCTTGTAAATCCCGAGGATGAGCCCCACGCATACCTTAGAACAAACAAGCAAGCAAAACCAATAAATCATAAAATGGAGGAAACGGCCAGGCCAAAGAGCATTTTTCATTTTTTTTTTCCCCCAAAAGAACACAATCACATTTCAGTTTTGTGTTCTGAGAGGCTGATTCATGACCCCTGGAGAGCTGATCCTTGCCTCCCAATAATGCCACGACATTGGGCTCAAAATCAGCTCTGGAGGCGAAGGTAAAGAGTCCTCATCTGGGGCTTCCATCACGGAGGGATTTGTTTCCTGTGACAGTTAATAACAGATGGCCACAAGCTCTGTGGCCTGGCATAGTTCCGGAGGCCAGAAGTGCGACACCAGTATCTTAAACAGAATAACGGCAAATGGCACAACCAGGAAAGCTGTTTGCTACCAAGCTGACAATGTGGTTCCTAATCCGTGAGAACAATACTAAAATCTAATGAGAAAAATGACAAAGGGCATGAAAAAGCAACAAGTAGAGAAGAAATAAAAATGACTGTCAAGATAAAAATCACCCCTTGTAGTCAGAAAAATGCATATTGGAAAAAGATATAGTTTTTGTTCATCCACTAGACAGAAGTTTTAAATAAAAGATGAGTTGTGCAGTGGGAGAGGCTCTCTGAGACGATTTTGTAGGAAAGTGAACTGGTGTTCGTTCTGGAAAGACACCTGGATATAGTCAACCAGAGCCTTTATTTTTTTTTTTTAAGATTTTATTTATTTATTTGACAGATTGGAAGTAGGCAGAGAGGCAGACAGAGAGAGAGGAGGAAGCAGGCTCCCTGCTGAGCAGAGAGCCTAGTGTGGGGCTCGATCCCAGGACCCTGAACGCAGAGGCTTTAACCCACTGAGCCAGGTACCCCCATCCAGAGCCTTTTAAAAAAGGCTTTCTAACCTATTAATTCCCTCCATGTCTTGGAGTCTTTCCTAAGGAAGTGATTTGCCCATCAAGTGAAGATGTCCGTCATGTTGCTTATGATGGTGAAAAGATTGAAAACAGAGAATGAGAGCAGATAAGCACACCAGATAAGGAGTAGGCGCAATATGAAAATATGAAAATCTTGCTTTTGCAGAACATTTAATGACATGGGAAGTGCTAATTCTATAAAATCAAGCGAAGAAAGTGAGATAAAACAGGGCATATGTTAATAGTGAAAAATGTGACTAGAAAAAGGATGGAACGCATTAAGGCACTTTTGTTCAGAGCCGTTTTTATTTGCTTACTTACTTGTTTTTCCTTTCTTTCATCAGACTGGGAGGGCAGGGACTGGGCAGAAGTCAGGCCCTGTCCCACACTAGGCATTCATCCATTGAATGATGGAGTGGGTAGGATTTTGTTTTCTTCTTTATGTCTGATGTTTCCCTAATCTTAAGCAGTAAACATTGTATTGCAACTCTTTCTGTAGCAAATAATAGAAATGGAACTCAAACTAGTTTACACCCCATGCTGGGCTAAATCATGGCCATTCAAAGATATCAGACCCTGTTCCTTGGAAATATTATCTTATTTGCGAAAAGGACCTTTGCAGACGTGATGAAATTAAGGATCTTGTGAGGTGGAGATTATCCTGGAGTATGGGCCATAAATGCCATCGAAAGTGTCTTACTAAGTGGGGGATGGGGAGACTTGACGGGGACAGAAGACAGGACAATGTGAGCGCAGAGGCAGACTGGAGTGGAGTGATGTGACCACCAGCCAATGAATGCCAGCATCTGCCAGAAGCTAGACAAAGCCAGGAACAAAGTCTCCTGTGAACCTCAGCAAGGAGACTTGCCCATTGGACACCATGATTTTGGCCCAGGGATACTGATCTCAGACTTCCGGCCTTCAGACCTGTAAGAGACTACATTTCTGTTATTTCAGGCCACGAAGCTTGTAGTACAAGAAGTTTGTCACAACAGCCACAGGAAACTAATACCCTCCTAACATGTAGAATCTGGGGGGAATCACACGCTAGGAGGCCGTGAATGGAGCGCACTTCAGACATGCTCCAGCAGTATGTCCCACAGGGCCTGTCTTCCCCCACCCCCTGCCTCTGCTTCTCCCTTCTACCCTGGGTAAGCCTTGTCCGTGAGATGAAAACGTGGGGCCATGTGTATAGGACAGCGTGGTGGTGGTGGCGATGAGGGTGGGGAGGGGATATTTCTAGGTTTATATCAGTCCTACAACCCCACGACAGAGTACTTTTTTTCTCCCCATATCCACATAAGGGACATTGAGAGAAATATTCTGATTGGTTTTCTTGGGTTAGGGGCCCAACCTTTGGCCAATCATGGTGGCTATGGGTAGAACTCCCTACCGTGATCGGCAGCCCCACCAGAATCCCACGGAATGTGAGAAGGGTAGTACATCAAAGGAAAGACAGGAAGGTGGGAGCAGGCTGCTATCCTCAGAAAGATGATGAAAGAATATTGGGCAAAGCAACAGAAATCCAGATAAATATGCATGCTCTGTAAATGGAGAACCATACTGTTTCTCAAATCCCATGAGCGTTCTCAGAATCCCTCTGTTACTTTCCATGATCATGGACTTTGAAGCAATGGCAAAGGTCACCCAGACCAGTCTCCTCACTTTACCAGGAGATGAACTTTTCCAAGGTCACACAGCTAGTAGGTTGCAAAGTTGGGGCAGGACCTAGTTCTGATTTGTGGCCCAGTGTACTTTTGACTTCTGTCTCTGTCAGCAGTTAGCACACTCCTATCCTCCAGCACCTGCTACCCTGAATTTGGTCCTAGGGTCCTGGGGTCTTTCTCTCTCTCCCCATCTCTTCATCTCCGCAGGTAGCTGTGGGAAGGATGCACTAAGAATGGGCATTTCAGTCCCAACTCTGCCACTCCTATTGCATGACTTTTGGAGTCAGTTTCTTTACCTATAGATTAGGGATAAGAATTCTTATTGGAAAGCATAGTTGTGTGGACAAAGTGGGATGTCTGAAACCACTGGCACTGTGAACATGTACTGGTCTATACGTGTTTGTTGAGTTTGCGAGCTGGTGATGACTCCTCACTTTCCTAAGATCCCTGTCTATAGGACCTCAGCTCATTCTGATGACTTTCCTTTGCTTCGAACCTGGTTTCAAGCTGTTTGCAACTTTGTCCTTCCTCTCACCATGTGTTAACAAGACTATTCTGCACCTTATCATTTTTTTAAAATATTGACCAAGATCAAACCACCTCAGAATTTTATTTTGTATTTTTTCTGTCATCTGCTACTCATTTCTCCCTGTTGCCATCTAATAAAGGAGCAATATTTCCCTTTATTCCCCCCCTTTTTTGTAGTATCTTTGAAAATTGTGCCTTTATGTACTCAGTTCATAAATTACCTTTCATTTTTTGTTTTGGCTTTCTGGTTTTATCCCCCCTAAGCTTTCATTCTTGTACCTTTTTTCTTTCCTGAAATTCCTTCATTTCTTTAACTTTTTCTTTCCTTGTACCTTACCTTTCTTCCTTTCTTAAAAAATAAATGTTTCTGGTGTAATGCGTTGCTTACAGCAATGCACAGGTTATGGAAAACAATCACTAATTGGTGATGATGACAGTAAATTTGGGGATTTGGGGTTCTCATGAATTCAGTCACTCAGCCTTGAATTTACATCAAAGTTGTGTTGGTTTGATTTAGGGAGGAAACATGTTCTCATCTGAGATTTTTGTTCCAGGCTCCAGGAAGTAGCTCTTTTGGAAAGGTTGTTGGGAAGCCCTCCACTCTCTGGGAAGGCTGGGGAATCGGTGTGGGCAGATACGGAATGAGGCAACCAGAAGTGCAGGGATGATACCACAGACTAGCTCTGGTGACAACAGAGCTGTCACTACTGTTAGACATTAGACAGCCTGTTTGCCTGGCCTCACCATCTGACATGGACACAGGGCTACAGGCACAGTCCCCCTGCTGGCCCTGGAAACTGGGTGTTGTCACCCAGGTGGGATCGCCACAGTCCCCACCTCTCCACATCGGCAGGGGCGAATCCTGTTTCCCCCCAAAACAGCTATCATATTTATAGCAGAAGTTTGGTTATTTGGTAATAAGTGGTGCACTGCATGTTACCTCTATGTCTGTGTGTCCGGTGGGGAGCTATAGGCTGTGTATTCATCATCCCAGGAAGGCAGCTCTCAGTTCACCTCGAGGATGGAATCTGCTTGCTCCAGAAAAATCTAACTTATTCAAGACACACAAATATAAAGCAACTAACTATATCATTGGTCTGTGGAAGCAGGATAGCCAAATAATTTTACTGAGGTCCAAGTACATAAAGACATGGGGCCCTGTTGCCACTCCCAAGTATGCACAGATAGGCGGAGCTTAGCAGTTGCTGGCTAGGGTGTGACAGAGTTGGAGAGGAAGGAATGAAGATGCAGCCCTTTTTACTCTGAGATTTTGCATCATGTTGGAATAGAAAGGGGCAGCCATGATCACCAAGGTGGCAAGAAATAGAACAGGGAAAGATTTTTTTTTAAAGATTTTATTTATTTATTTGACAGACAGAGATCACAAGTAGGCAGAGAGGCAGGCAGAAAGAGCAGGAAGCAGGCTCCCCGAGGAGCAGAGAGCCCGATGCAGGGCTTGATCCCAGGATCCTGGGATCATGACCTGAGCTGAAGGCAGAGGCTTTAACCCACCACTGAGCCACCCAGGCACCCCCAGAACAGGGAAAGATTTTAAGAGGTCCTGTGATAATCACTGTTTGATTGTCTATCTCTGGGTAACTTCCAAAACATAGTGACTTAGACAACAGATATTTACCATCTTAGTTTCTGTGGGTCTGCTTAGTTGGGTGGTTTTGGCCTATGGTTTCACATGAGGCCATAGTCAAGGTGCCCACTGGGACTGTGTCCTTTAAAGGCCTGAGTGGGGAAGGAGGAGCTGCTTTCACTTCAGAGCCAATGATGGGAATTCTCGGCTCTTTGCTGGCTGGGGTGGGCTGCTTCATTACCTTGCCTTGTAGACCTCTCCTTAGAGCCACCTGGTATGTCTTTACAACATCATAGCTGATTTCCCTCAAGAGTGCGTGGTCAGAGAGATGAAACAAGGAGGAGGTCCCAGGGCCTTTTATGACCCTATTCAGAATTACACTACTCACTGCTGATTGGCTCATAACCATTACATCTTGTTTCTCCTTGCAATGATTTTAGTTATAACTGCATACTTAAATTTTTTTTGGTATTTCATGAGTGTATCTGGCCTTCATTTCAGTCTCTTTTGAGCCTCAGTGGGCTCATCTATACAACAGAGATTTTAGAATGAATGATCTTTTAAGGGATGATGAATGTGTGCTTCACTCCAGATGTTGTAATATTATAGCTAACATTTATATAAGGCATTAGTATTTCTAAGGGTAACACGGGCTGATCTTGGGCCTGGGTGCCTTCTGGTCCATTACTCTGTGCTTTACACTGGGAACTGATCTCTATGTTTCCCAAGGCCCTAGGCCACTGGTTGGAGGTTGGATGGTGGCAGAAAAAGAGAAGTCAGGGTATTCATTTCCTTCTTCACCCCAAGATGCATCCCCAGCAGCATCTGTTTCTCCCCCATAGCTCCAGCTCCTGCACGATTGGTCTTCTGCTCTCTTGGAAGGCCCCAGCTTCAAAACTGTGGAACACTACTTTTTCCCTTTGTTCTTACAGCCTAGCGGTGATGGTGCTTCCTGCTTTCCTAGTTTCCAACTGCCTCACTCTCCTGTCTTGGCTCCTCAGTATTCCCTCACTTTGTGCATTAACTTCCTTCTCTTGTAAACATTCAGATTGGTTTCTCTTTCCTCCTGAGACCCAGACTGATGCAAAATTCCTTTCTTTGTTGCATCTCTACAATTTTGTGATAGAGGTAGGGCAGGTATCATGACTCCCCAAATAGTTACAATTACTGAAATTCAAATATCACTGAACAAGTTTAATGTCAGAGTAGTCACTAAAGAAGAAAAAAATCAGTAAACTTGAAGACAAAGCAATAGAAACCATCCAAAATGAAGCAACAAAGACTGAAGAAAATGAACAGAACCTTAGTAAGTTATTTGAAAACATGAAGCTCTATTACTGATGTGTAGAGGGAACCCCACAATAAAAAGCATTTGGAAAAAATGGTTGAAAACTTGCCAAATATGATGACAATTATAAACCAATATATCAATGAATATTGACAAAACCCAAACAGAATAAACATGAAGAAAACAACACCAAGGCATAATCAAATGACTGAAAATCAGTGATAAATTGAAATCTTGAAACTAGCCAAAGAAAAGAGTACATGACATTTAAAAATGGAAGATTAAAAATGACAACAGACTTTTTGTCAGAAATGACACAAGCCAGAACTATAGTGCTGAAAAAAAAATACATTACCCCAAATTATTCTTCAAAATACAGGTGAAATAAGGACATTTTCAGACAAAAACTGAAAATATTTGTTGTCACTAGATCATTACATAAGAAATGTTAAAGGAAGTTCTCGAAAGGAAAATGATACCAGACAGAAACTTGAATCTACACCAATAAATTATGAAATGTAGAATGGTAAATATGTGAAATATAAAATATATTTTTCATTAAAAATATTTTTCTCTTATTATTATATTATATGTATAATAGTATTATAATACTTACCAATACAAGTTATATATTATGTTATTTTTGTTTATTAAATTGCTTTAAAAGACAATTGTTTAAAGCAAAAACAATAATAATGTGAAAATAAAAAGAATAGGACAGAGAATAGAAGTGAGAAATGGAAGAATACTTTTGTAAGATTTGTACATTCCACACAAAATGACAAAATATTAAAAATTTACTATAATAAATTAAAGATACATACAGTAAATACTTCAGTTACTAATAAGAAAAAAGTTGTAGCTAACAATCCAGTTGAGATAAAAAGGAATACTAAAAGAAATTGAAGTAATCCAAAAGAATACATGAAAAGGGGAAAAAGAATAAAGAACAAGGGTTAAATAGAAAAAAATAAAAATATAGTAATTTAAATGCAAAGCTATAGATTATTACATTAAATATAGATGGTATAAACACTCTAATTAAAAAACAGTGATTGTCAGACTAGATAAAACATAAGATCCAACTATTTTTCCCTCTATATGAAACTCACTTTATTTTTTAAAAAGATTTTGTTTATTTGTTTGAGAGCAAGAGCGAGTGCATAAGTGGAGAGGAGAGGTAGAAGCAGGCTTGATGTGGGGCTCAATCCCAGGACCCCGGGGTCAGGATCTGATCTAAAGTCAGACGCTTTATCAACTGAGCCACCCAGGTGCCCGAAACTCACTTTAAATATAAAGGTGTAGGGGCATTGGCATTTGGGTGTCTCAGTCAGTTGAGCATCTGCCTTTGGCTCAGATTGTGATCTTGGAGTCCTGGGATCAAGCCCTGCATTGGGCTCCCTTCTCAGTGGGGAGTCTGCTTCTCCCTCTCCTTCTGTCCCTCTCTACTGCTTGTGCTCTCTCTCTCAAATAAATAAATAAAATCTTAAAAAAAATAAAGATACAAATTATTAAAAGTAAAAGATGGAAAAACATATACCACGAAAATATTAATCATATGAAAGTTGGAGTGGCTATATTACATATCAAACAAAGTAGAGTTCATAACAGAATATTATCAAGCATAAAGAGAGACATTTCATAATGATAAAGGGATCATCAAGAAGACAGGGCAATACTAAATGAGTGTGCATTTTTTTTAAGTAAAATTTATGCCTAATGGGGCTTGAGCTCAAAATCCCAAGATCAAGAGTCACATGCTCTATGGACTGAGCCACCCACGTGCCCCTAATTGAGTGTGCATTTAATAACAGAGCTTCCAAATACATAAAGCAAAAATGACAGAACTGAAAGGATAAATAAACAAATTCACATTTCTGTTGAAGATTTATCTCTCTCAGTAACTGATACAACAAATAAGCAGAAAATCAATAGGGATATAGAAAATTTTATCAATATTATCAATCAACTTGACCTCAGTGCTGTTTATAGAAAAGAATTCTTTTCATGTATACATGGGGCATCATCTAGGTAGACATATGCTGCCATAAAACAAACTTCAATAATATAAAATAATTGGAATTGTACAGTTTGATTTCTGATCACAATGGAGATTAATTAGAAATTTAAAATAGGAATATTTCTTAAATTCCCCAAATATGCAGAAATTAAGCAATGTGCTTTTTAATCATCCAAAAGTTAAAGTAGAAATCATAAGGGAAATTTGAAAATATAATGAAGTAAATGGAAATAAAAATACATAAAAATTTGTGGGATACAGATTCCTTTCTCCTATCTATCTATTTATCTATCTATCATCTCTTCTGTCTATCTTCTATCTATAAAATCTCCTATTCATGATACTATGCCCAAACCAACTGTGTATATTCCATGAACACAAGTTGTGATATCCAGGGTGGTATCCAGTAGTGAAAGGGGACTCCTATCCCACCCAGCAGTTGCAAAGAGGTGTTTCACCTCCAGGTGTCAGAGAAGGCAGACTGAAGAGAACTTGAATTTCTACTCCCATGTAATGAGGCAGTACCTCCCCCCCCCCTTTTCCTCCCCTGGAGTGGTGGGAAAGGGTTCCTAAAGCAGGATTTGAGTAAGATTTAGAGACTCTTAACATTAAAAAAAATGGTTCTGGAGAAATTAGACATTCATAGGCCAAAAAAAGAAGCTTGTCTTATTTCATACCTTATAAAATTAACTCAAAATGGATCATATATTTGCATGTAAAGTTACAAGATTTTTAAGAGATAACATAGGAGAAAATTTGGGGGACCTAGGGCTTGGTCAAAAGTTCTTAGATATGACACTAATAGCCTGATCCATAATAGAAATGGTCAATAAATCGAACTCCATAAAAGTAAAAACTCTCTGCAAAAATATTTCTTTTTGACCTTGTCAAGAAGATAAAAAAATTAACTACAGACAGGGAAAAATATTTGCAAACTACATATTATACAAAGAACTAGTATTTAGAATATACAGTTGACCCTTAAACATGGGGATTAAGGGTACCAATACCTCACACAGTGAAACAAAATCCATGAATAACTTCTGACTGCACCAAACCCTAACCAAGTTTGACTGGAGGAAGCCTTACTGATAACATAAACAGTTGATCAACCCATATCTTGCATGTTATATGTATAATATACTGTCTTTTACAATATAGTAAGCTGGAGAAAAGAAACTGTTATTAAAAAGTAATAAGGAAAAAAATAAATAGTAATAATAGTAACAAGGAAATAAAATAAATAGAAAATAGAAATAAAATAAATAAGTAAAAAATGAATAGAAAATAAATAAATAGAAAATAATAAGGAAGAAAAAATATTTTTACAGTGCTGTAACTGTAAAAAATGCACAGACAGGTGGACCTGTGCAGTTCAAACCCATGTTATTCAAGCATCAACAGTATTTAAAAAAAAAAGCCCAAATTCTCAAAATACAACCATAAAAAAGCCAACACTTCCATTAGAAAATGGATAAAAGCCATAAAGAGACACTTCACTGAAATATTTGTACAGATGGAAAATCAGTACATAAAAAGATGTTCAGTAACATGAACCTCAAGGAAATGCAAATGAAAAGTATAATGAGAAACTACAGCACATGTATCAAAACAGCTACAATACAAATTAGTGACAAGATTAAATGCTGGTGAGGATCCAGAGAAACCAGAATCAATAAGACCATTTCCAGGCAGAAAGTTGAAAGTGTCAGTTTCTTTCAGCTGTGCAGGATCAGTGTGGGAAGAGAGAGAAGGGGTAAGAAAAGAATTGTTCAGTTGCAAGACAAATTT
This sequence comes from Mustela nigripes, assembly GCF_022355385.1. Classification (NCBI taxonomy): domain Eukaryota; kingdom Metazoa; phylum Chordata; class Mammalia; order Carnivora; family Mustelidae; genus Mustela; species Mustela nigripes. The sequence continues at coordinate 128,831,371 of NC_081569.1, forward strand.
AAGTGGCTGTGGGGAAGCCAGGACTTAATATGCTGGAAAACAAACCACATCTTAATTCCAGTCCTTCAAACCAGTAAATTATTTTCCAAGTAAATATCAGCCTCCAGATAAAGATCAAATCAAGAGTGTGGCCATAGGATTCTTAGATAAGACCTCTGAATTTTGTGTTGGTTGCTATTAGACCTTCTCAGCCAGACAAAAGTGTTTTAAGTTGCCAAAAATAGTGAGAGGCCTATCTAGAAAAGAATTCTGAGTGTGGCTATATAGCATAAAGAAGACTGGAATTAGATAAACTGGAAACTCACAAAGTCTTAATAAGAGTTGTATTGATGAAAACACTGCCCACTAGGATTGAAAGGTCCTGAAACAGTTCAAAATACTATACATTAATGAAAACTAATTGTGGCTACATACATTTGTGACATAGGTAATGACCAATTGGGTTTATCCTTAGAATGCAAGGTTGATTTGGTGTTAGATAACTGAATAAGGTAATTCACCACATTAACAGATCAAAGGTGAAAAAAAAGCCCATAATTTTTTTTAAGCTGAAGGACTTTTGGCAAAATTAAAAATTCAATCTTGTGTTTATAGCAGCATTATCAACAAAAATTAAACTATGGAAAGAGCCCAAAAGTCCATCAGCTAAGGAGTGGATAAAGGCGTTGTAAACACACACACACATGTGCATGCACATGCACACACACACACACACACACACACACACACAGAGGAATATTACTCAGCCATCAAAAAGAATGGAATCTTGCCATTTCGAACAATGGGGTTGGAATTGGAGGGTATTATGCTAATTGAAATAAGTCAGAGAAAGACAGATACCATATGATTTCACTCATATGTGGAGTTTAAGAAACTAAACAGATAAACATAGGGGAAGGGAGAGAGGGAAACAAAGTATGAGAGACTCAACAATAGAGAACAACGAAGAGTTGATGGAGGGAGATGGGTGGAGAATGGGTTTGATAGGTCATGGGTAATACAGAGGGCCTGTGTTGTGATGAGCACTGGGTGTTGTACATAAATGATGAATCGCTGAATTCTACTCCATATTGATATAACCAATATAGCCAATATTGTAATGCATGTTAAATAACCAAAATTTACATTTAAAAAGTTAAAAAAAGTAATCATGATTAAAACATAACAAATTATGAATAGGAAGACTCTTCCTTAACCTAATAAAGAAAACTTAATATATTTTAAAAGCTCACAACAACATAATTAACGGTTAATGTTGAAAGCATTCTCTTTAAAGTCAGAATCTAGATATAGATGTCAGCTATCATCACTTCCATACGTCATGTTAGTTGTCTTAACAATTGTAAGATAAGAAAAGACTATATAAGAATTTGAAAGAAACTATCATCATTTTCAGGTGATATTTTTGCCTATGAAAAAATATCAAATTGTCTACAGATAACATTTTAGCATTAGTAAGAGCATTTAGCAAAGTTATGGGATACAAAGTCAATGTTTAAGCCAACTGCATTCCTATGTACCAGCAACAGCTCAATATTTACTGTTTAGAGGAGGTTATATATATATATATATGTATATATATATATATATACACACACACATACACACACTAGGAGACTTAGAGAAGAATGCTCATAGTATCCCTCTTTATAATAGCAAAAAAACTGGAAACAACTTAATAGTTATCAGTAGTGAAATAGATCAGTAAACAAGGATATGTTCATGCAACAGAATACTAGATACCAATAAAAACTAACTGTGGCTACACAGCAAGAGCAGTCCTGAGAGAAAATATATAGTGATACAAGCCTTTCTCAAGAAATAAGAAAGGTCTCAAATACACAATGTAACCCTACACTTAGAGGAGCTGGAAAAAGAACAACAAAGAAAGCCTAAACCCAGCAGGAGAAGAGAAATAATAAAGATCAGAGCAGAAATCAATGAAATAGAAGCCAAAAAAACCCAATAGAACTAATCAACAAAACTAGGAGCTGGTTCTTTGAAAGAATTAATAAAATTGATAAACTCCTGGCCAGACTTATCAAAAAGAAAAGAGAAAGGACCAAAATAGATAAAATCAAGAATGAAAGAGGAGAGATCATAACCAACACCAAAGATATACAAACAATTATGAGAACATATTATGAGCAACTATTTGCCAGCAAATTTGACAATCTGGAAGAAATAGATGCATTCCTAGAGACATATAAACTACTACAACTGAACCAGGAAGAAGTAGAAAATATGAACAGACCCATAACCAGTAAGGAGATTGAGGCAGTCATCAAAAATCTCCCAAAAGGGAGCCTGCATGGCTCACTGGGTTAAGCCTCTGCCTTCAGCTCAGGTCATGATCCCAGGGTGCTGGGATCGAGCCCCACATTGGGCTCTCTGCTCAGTGGGGAGCCTGCTTCCTCCTCTCTCTCTCTCTGCCTTCCTCTCTGCCTACTTGTGATCTCTCTGTCCAATAAATAAATAAAAATCTTAAAAAAAGAAAATCTCCCAACAAACAAGAGCCCAGGGCCAGACGGCTTCCCAGTGAAATTCTACCAAACATTTAAAAATTAATTCCTATTCTCCTGAAACTGTTCCAAAAAATAGAAATGGAAAGAAAACTTCCAAACTCATTTTATGAGGCCAGCATTACTTTGATCCCAAAACCAGACAAAGATCCCATCAAAAAAGAGAATTACAGACCAATATCCTTGATGAACACAGATGCGAAAATTCTCACCCAAAAAACCCACCAATAGGATCCAACAGTACATTAAAAGGATTATTCACCATGACCAAGTGGATTTATCCCAGGACTGCAAGGTTGGTTCAACATCTGCAAATCAATCAATGTGATACAATACATTAATAAAAGAAAGAACAAGAACCATATGATACTCTCAATAGATGCTGAAAAAGCCTTTGACAAAGTACAGCATCCTTTCCTGATCAAAACTCTTCAAGTGTAGGGATAGAGGATACATACCTCAATATTAACAAAGCCATCTATGAAAAACCCACAGCAAATACCATTCTCAATGGAGAAAAACAGAGCTTTTCTGCTAAGGTCAGGAACACGGCAGGGATGTCCATTATCACCACTGCTATTCAACACAGTACTAGAAGTCCTAGCTCAGCAATCAGACAATAAAAAGAAATGAAAGTCATCCAAATCAGCAAAGAAGAAGTCAAACTATCACTCTTTTCAGATGATATGACACTTTATGTGGAAAACCCAAAAGACTCCACTCCAAATCTGCTAGAACTTGTACAGGAATTCAGTAAAGTATCAGGATATAAAATCAGTGCACAGAAACCAGTTGCATTCCTATGCACCAACAATAAGACAGAAGAAAGAGAAATTAAGGAGTCCATCCCATTTACAATGCACCCAAAATCATAAGATACCCAGGAATAAACCTAACCAAAGAGGCAAAGAATCTGTACTCAAAAAACTATAAATTACTCATGAAAGAAATTGAGGAAGATACAAAGAAATGGAAAAACGTTCCATGCTCATGGATCAGCAGAACAAATATTATGAAAATGTCTCTGCCACCTAAAGCAATATACATGTTTAATGCAATCCCTATCAAAATGCCATCCAATTTTTCAAAGAAGTGGGATAAATAATCCTAAAATTTATATGGAACCAGAAAAGACCTAAAATAGCCAGAGGAATATTGAAAAAGAAGGCCAAAGTTGATGGCATCATTATTCCAGACTTTAAACTCTGTTACAAAGCTGTCATCATCAAGACAGTATGGTATTGGCACAAAAACAGACACATAGATCACTGGAACAGAATAGAGAGCCCAGAAATAGACCCTCAATTCTATGGTCAACTGATCTTCGACAAAGAAGGAAAGAATGTCTAATGGAAAAAAGACAGCTTCTTCAACAAATGGTGTTGGGAAAATTGGAAAATTTTCCCACATGCAGAAAAATGAAATTGGACCATTTCCTTACACCACACACAAAAATAGACTCAAAATGGATGAAGGACCTCAATGTGTGAAAGGAATCCATCAAAATCCTTGAGGAGAACACAGGCAGCAACCTCTTTGACCTCAGCCGCGGCAACTTCTTCCTAGGAATATCGCCAAAGGCAAGAGAAGCAAGGGCAAAAATGAACTCTTGGAAGTTTATCAAGATCAAAAGCTTCTGCACAGCAAAGGAAACAGTCATCAAAACCAAAAGACAACTGACAGAATGGGAGAAGATATTTGCAAATGACATATCAGATAAAGGGCTAGTATCCAAAATGTATAAAAAGTTTAGCAAACTCAACACCCAAAGAACAAATAATCCAATCAAGAAATGGGCAGAGGACATGAACAGACATTTCTGCAAAGAAGACATCCAGATGGCCAACAGACACATGAAAAAGTGCTCCACATCACTCAGCATCAGGGAAATACAAATCAAAACCACAATGAGATACCACCTCACACCAGTCAGAATGGCTAAAAGTAACAAGCCAGGAAATGACAGATGCTGGCAAGGATGTGGAGAAAGGGGAACCCTCCTACACTGTTGGTAGGAATGCAAGCTGGTGCAGCCACTCTGGAAAACAGCATGGAGTTTCCTCAAAAAGTTGAAAATAGAGCTACCCTACGACCTGGCAATTGCACTACTGGGTATTTACCCTAAAGATACAAATGTAGTGATCTGAAGGGGCATGTGCCCAAATGTTTATAGCAGCAATGTCCACAATAGCCAAACTATGGAAAAAACTTAGATGTTCATCAACAGAAGAATGGATAAAGAAGATGTGGTACATATATACAATGGAATACTATGCAGCCATCCGAAGAAATGAAATCTTGCCATTTGCAACAACATGGATGAAACTAGAGGGTATTATGCTTAGCGAAATAAGTCCATCAAAGAAAGACAATTACCATATGATCTCTCTGATATGAGGAAGTTGAGAGGCAACATGGGGACTTGGGGGGTAAGAAAAGAATAAATGAAACAAGATGGGATCAGGAGGGAGACAAACCATAAGACAGACTCAACAAAACAAACTAAGCGTTGCCGGGGGTAGGGGGGTAGGGGACATTGGGGAGGGTATGTGCTATGGTGAGTGCTGTGAAGTGTGTAAACCTGGCGATTCACAGACTTGTACCCCTGAGGCTAATAATACATTATATGTTAATAAAAATTTTGAAAAAATAAAAATAAAAAAAGAAAGAAAAAAACCTAACTGTGGCTACATTCATGAATATAGATAATTCTCAAAAAAACAAAAGGTGGAGTAAAAAAAATACCATGTCTCAGAATAATAATACTCTATTATTCCATTACATAAAATTTAAAACCAAGCCAACCACAAAATTATATAGTTTTGTGCTGCATATATATGTCATAAATTTTTAAGTGAAAACCAAGGGCTGATTAATAAAACATACAGAGGGGATCAGAGAGGGACACTCAGAGGGACTTCAGAGTATAGCAATTGTTCTATTTCTTAGGCTGGGTAGTGGGTTCACAGATGTTCATGGATTATTCTTACTGTTTTTATTTTTTAATTTTAATTCCAGTATAGTTAACAGATAGTGTTATATTAGTTTTGGGCATACAATGTAGTGGTTTAACACTTCCATACATTACCTGGGCTTATCAGAACAAGGGCACACTCCTTAATCCCCACGTGTGTCATTTTATGCTCTTTCCTCTATGATACACTGAACAGTTAAAAAAAAAAAGTTTTAACAGCTTTGTAGTTTATGGGACCCTCCCATTATGAAACCTTCCCCAAACCAACTTCCCCAAAGGAACAGGTAAGTTCCTGTCTCATCTGTGTCCCCTACTCTTTTAAAATGTGTGCCTAATTATCTATCATGGTGTATGTGTTGGTGTTGCCACCTAAATGGTGAGCTCCTTGAAGGCAAAGATTATTTTTCTTAATCATCTTAGTATCCTTAGCACTTAGCACAAGGTCTAGTTCAGAGCATGTGCACCTAGAGTCTGTTTTGGGGGAATGAGGACATTAGTTGTTGCTGAAAGTTGTAAGCTATACTCATCCACCTGAACACATATACAACTTATTTTTCTTTCAAATTTGTCCTATATCAGAGTCTAGCAGTATTTTCAAACTTTGTTTTCATCCTAAACTCTCTCTCTCTTTTTTTTTTTAATTCAGAGCTCTAGTACCTTTGGGGTGTGTGTCTGTGTGTGTCTGTGTGTATGTGTGTGTGTCTGTCTGTACTGGGGGAGGAGACAGGAGAGGGTGGGGGAATGGAAAGGAGATGGGGAGGAAGAGGGGAAGGTGCAGATCTTCAAAGGCAAGTAATCCCCTCCTCAAGATTAAGAGCTGGTCCCAGCAAAGCTGGTTATAGGTAATGTTAAACAGAGTCATGGGATCCCCACCCAGAAATTCATCTTTCAGCCCTTTTCTCCGTGTTTCGCACTCTATCCCTCCTCCCTGCCCTCCGTTCTTGGCTGTGATTTCACTCTCAAAAGGTTGACTTGTAAATTTCCTTTCAGATGTTAGTTGGGACCTAATACATTCGCTCCCTCATGAACATTTGCTTTTCATCAGAGGGCCTCTTAAGGCAGAAAACCCTGCAAGAACCCAAGGAATGGACTCTCCTAAGTGCTATTTTAGGCACAGAACATGCAGATGCAACATTTCACCTAAAGTTATCTACATTTCGGATTTCTGCCCACCTTCCTACAAAGCAAGTACTCCTTATGGTGCTGAAAAGTGTCCATTCCTTCAGAGTGTGGTCCGCCTGAAGCTCTTTTCATTCCTATGCATGACCTATGTGCTGGGTTGCTGGGGCCCTCTCTACAGGGTCCATAAGATGTAGGAGAGGAGAAAGTTCGGGAATGTATCTCCAGAGAATCAAGCCCGGCAAGAAACTCTTACTGCCTCTTTTAACAGGACTTGGGGTTTTTCGCTTTTCTTTTTTTAATCTTCAGGGATTCAATAGTCATTGTAGACTGTACAGAAAGGAATTACAGAGTGTTTCTCACTGGTGGGGGGAGGAGGAAGGTAGCTTCTGTGATGTGCCTACATCTGACTCTGTGATGGACCCTTTAAGTGTTTCATTTCTAGTCATTAGAACAAGCTACAAAGACTTCCTCCCATTTTGCAGATGAGGAAACTGAGAATCTGGAGGCCTAATTACTTGCCCAGAATTCCACACTTGGGTGGTCTCCAGACTTTTATAGCTGCAAACCTGGTCAGTAAGAAGGCTTTTGAACACACGTGGGTCTCCATTCATGTCCGTTTACTTACCATAAAACATAAATTAGTCCCATGGTCATTAGGTAATATCTCCAGGCACAGAATATGGCTAGAGCAGTTTACTGTGAATAATAGTGGATGTAAATCCACATTTCATAGAGTCTTCTCAATAATTTTTCATACTTTTTTTTTTTTTTTGGCCAATTGCTTGTCAGATGTGATTAGATCAACATTATTTTTACCTCATCATATGGTTGACAAAGAGCTTGTACCAGGATTGGGAGAAGTTTCGCCCGTCATTTTTCATGTCAACTTGCGGTTTAAGCTACGATTTCTAATTGTGCTTTTGTGAGAGTAATTGGTTTCAACCCCAGTGATATTACCTGGGAGTTCTCTGCAGGAGGCGAAGGTGAGCTGCGGTGGCACGACACACAGAGAGCTAACACACCTCACCCCACGTCCGGAGTCACAGTGGCCCTTGGTCACACAGACCAGGGCAGAGGGAGGGAGTGAAACCTTTCATCGCACATTAGAAAGCTTAACTTCCTTCTTTTGTTTAGATTTTAGAAGCGTGTGAATAGTTCTAAAAGCTTCCAGCATTTCAGTGACTCATCTTTTCCCCTCTCCTCTGAGCCCCGTGGAAGAGGCGGGTTAAGCAGTGGTGCTAAGATCCCAGTGTGTTTCTCTGTCTCTCTCCAAACCCTGTGCCCCTTCCATGGGAGACCACCTTGGCACCAGTGTTGTTTTTCACTTGAGTTTAGAACATAACCGCTTGGGATCAATAGCCAAGTCTTTCTTTCTCTTCCCTTCTGTATTTTGCTTCCTGTCCAAATGGAACCCATGGCCTTGAATTTGTGATAAAAGATCTTCTCTGGGGTGCAGAATGAGAAGCTTGTAGGTCTTTTTTTTCTGGAAAGTATCTGTATCTTACTTGACTTTATCCCCACCTATTTCCCTGATTCTGAGGAGCTCAGTAAATGTTTGTTGAATAAATGAAGGAAGGAAGGAAGGAAGGAAGTAGGGAAGAAATGAATGAGCTTTGGGGGATCCTGAGATGGTTGGAAGAGAGGCATGTTGAGAAATGATGAGGGTGGCAAGACTTGGATACAGAATAAGGGGTCTTAGAAGTCCTGCGGCACCCACCTTTGAGAATTAAATGACATCTAACCTTGGTCAGCGTTTGGAAGGACACTTTTTGTTCAAAAAAGAAAAACGTTACCGTACACTGTGATAAGACCATTTCCTTTCTCACGGCGTCTCCTTTAATGTCAGGTCTGAAATATGAAGTCATTAGGGGATATTAAAACAGTGCTGACAAACTAATTAACAAAAGACATTACGCCGGATGGGCTCAATTTATCCTTTTTAATGGTTCTTATAAATGGGTGCCGCCAATTAAAATTAATAAAGATTTACCAGCGATTGCCCGGTGTACATTGCTAAGAAGCGCTGCTGAAGGTCGGCTTAAAGTCAGCTTTGGTGAAGCTGTAAGTTCTGTTCTGGAGCTGCATATCCCACGGAGTCCTCTGCTTTTTGTCTTGCCCTGGCCATCTCTCCTCCAGCTCCTTTCCCTGGCCTTTCTGTCTTCTGCTCTGAGCTCTTAGTGCATCTCTCCCACCCCACTGGCCACTCCAACCCATCCTGGGCTGCCTGAGCTGCCCCCAAATTAAATACATGAAGGGAAGGGCAATGTGCTGTGTCGGGTCCTACACTAGCTGGTCTGATTTGTCACCGTTTGCATCCAGGCCCTTCTGCTGTCACTTCCAGAAAGAGCCTTTGGGTTTGTTTAACAGAGCCATTCCTGGAAATCCCCCCAACCTGGGATGCCTTGAAGCCTTCTTGGTGTCTTTGGTGTCCTGGGACAGTGCAGTATGGGTGCACTGATGCCCACAGCGGTGACCCCAAACTTGACGTGTTCAGTAGGGGCCCCACAAGAGTGGGCGTGGTCACTAGTCTGAGAACCCCATGGTCACTCGTTGTTGTTGTTGTTTTAAATCAAGTGCAGTTTCCTTTTATTACACATAAGACAGCACCTAATTGAACTCTCTCTTAAAGCAAGGGACACCTGTGACGTCCATGCAGGCTGTGCCCCCTCTCTGAAGCTCTGGCCTCCTGATCACTTCTCTGGCTCGAGGCTGAAGAGCTGCTCTGCTGGAACTCTTTTTACCCTGAGACCCCAGCCTCTTCTCACCCACGAGGAGGCTGGCCTGGCTCCACTCATCAGCCTTCCCCAGGGATGACTCCCCTTTATAATGAGGCATTCAGCCATTGAGGCCAGTGACCTCCTGCAGATCTTCCTTGGCTGGGAGGGTGCAAGCGTAAGTGGAGCTGCATTTTCACCCCCTGTACCCACGGCTGGATATGGTGGTAGTAGCAGGAGCTGGGGATAAGATAGAAGGGGAGGCTCCAAAGGAGAGGCCAGGTCTTGGAGGCAGTCGTCCTGGCACGTTGCACTGGCCATATGGAGGATATACAGGAACAAGACCTCTGTTCCATGGACAGCTCCACGGAAAGTGTGTCAGAGGGTGAAAGGTGGTAAGGAAATTCCATTAGGGCATACGCCAATGGGTTGGAGTTCCCAGGAGCCTGAAGTGTGGTTCCCCATCCTACCAGGATGCAATTTGGATGTCCCGTGGTCCCTTCTCCCTATGGGCTGGACTTCATCCCTGTTGGCTTGAAGTGTTCAGTGTGGAAGTCACGGAGATTTGCATACTGGGTGCTGATTTCACCTCCAGAAGGCTACCATTAAGGCTGCTTCCCTGGCTCTCTTGCTGATCTCCAGGAGCTCAGATGAATTTGTCAGATAGACCATGTGGCACTTCGTATCTGGGTGTATCCTTGAAGAGGACAGGCATGGTAAGAGGGCGCAAGTGAGGCAGGAGGGAGCATGAGTCTCCCGGGCTTGAGAGAACAAAGGAACTAAGACCCAACTTTTCTGCTTCACCACTTATCCAGAACCTTCTCTTTTTCCCAGTGTGCCCTTACTGTGGCGTTCTGTGAATGGGTTCTCCCAAGAGTGGAGTCCAGGACCACTGGGTAGGTACTTGGATGCAGCTTCTTGAGTGAGATCTTGTTTTCCTCAGCAGGGCTGGCTCACACCCTGTTGTTGCAAACATCCTGCAATGCCCAATCTATTGAAAATACAGAGGTAACATTGCCCTAATACCTGGGCCTGTGTGGTTGGAGGGAAGTGCCATTCTCATCAGTTGTCTTTGTTATAAGAATTCAAGGAAGACACTAATCCTTTAGTGTCCCCAAGAAGGCGAGAACTGGGAAAACCTGGACTTCACTTGAAAACTCGGAGAAACAATAGTACAGTGGGAGCGGTTTTGTTCTAGGTCATTTGAGACATAAAGGCCAGAGCAAGACAGCTCTTTCAAGCAAGGGTTGGACTCAAGAACAAGGGACGACAACTCCCCCAGAAGGGGCGGGCAGGTCTCTTCTCACCGTGCTGGGTGGAGTCGGCCCTGGCTGCCTTGTCTGTTCCCCACGTCCCACCTAGCTTCCAACTCCTTTGTGAAAAAAGGCAACACAGACCTCCCACAACAGAGCTCCCCGTGAAGGCCATGGGGAAGACTTCTATAGGCAATGAATTCCCAGGGAAATATGACCTCCAGAGAACCCCATTCCCTGGGAGGCATTAGCCACACTCTTAATCGTGCATTTTATTGTTTCTTTTCTAGCATCGCACAGCAAGTCACTTGTGTGACAGTACATTAGAGGCGACAGAGCAAGTTAGAATAAATAGACTCTGTCCCCTCTCAGAGCCTCCTCTATCTGATACCCGGACGCAGATGCCCTCTGAAGGCCAGAGAGATAAAGGGGCCACCAAACAGACTTGAAAAGATTCCAGTAGTTTCCACAAGTGCCTTCGGTGTGACTTGCGGAGTCTAAAACAGCACGATGGAGACGTGTGGGCATTAAACATTCAAATGCTTCCAATTACAATCTAGTGACAAAGTTAAGGGACCAGTTTTATTTTAGCTGTGATCCTGCCCCACCCCCAAGCTGCTACAAAAGTGACTTCAGGGTTTAACGTGAGAGCACCCTTTTCAGGAGGAGACCGTGGGGAACAGTTGAAAGACCCCCTGGACTTAGACCCTTGATCTCAAGATAACCTTGAGATCAGTAACTCCTCAATGGCTGCCAGGTGACCTGTGATAAATGGCTTTACTTTTCTGCTTTCTGATCCCCTCCATTGCCTGTCATTTAGGAATCCTAACCCCCATGAGTGTCACAAGAGACAGCACACTGTTGTGAGACTCAGACGTGATGTCTGTCCCTGAAAGAGAGGTGTACATAAATGTGAGAGTTTACTGGACCCTCCTTAAGGATCTCAGATCAGGAGGGAAAAGGCAGTGGGGACTGGCAGGTGTGGCCTTATCTGGGGAAATTAGCTAGCACTTATTCTTCTTTAGTAGCTAACAGTCTTGTGGGTTGGGCACTTGATCCTCTTTTTACAAATGAGAAACTCAAGGTTCAGTTAAGGTGTGGATTCCATGTGGTCACACAACCAAGGAATACCAGAGCTTAGACTTAAACACCTATTCTAATTCCATAGCTCCTTCCCTTTCCACCATACTGAGCTGGCATTGAGCAATGTCCCAGAATCATTAGGCCAGCACTCCAGAGCTCAGTGCCTTCCCAGAAACCATAAGGAGACAGTAGACCCAAACCAGAGCAGGGTCCCAGCTTCTATCACCTGTCCACAGCTTCTTGGACCCAGGTGAGGGGAGCTGTTTGGTCTGCCCATCCATCCATCTACCAGTCCATGTGTCCATCCATCTTTCCAGGGGAACTTAGCGTGATAGACAAAGAATAGAGTTTGGAGTCAGAAGTGGGTTTCATTTCCTAAGGCAGAATTTCTCTCACCTGCATTAGAAACATCTGTAAAGTGTATGGATTCTGAGACCAACTGGATTTGGTTCTGGGGTTCTAAGACTTACTCGATCTGATTCTGGGACCTGGGGCTCAGTAATCCACATAGTTACATGTATTACATGCAACTATGTACATGTACATGTAAATATGTACTTGTAAATATACATGTACATGTACACGACATTGATGCACATGTAAGTTTGAAATCTGTGGCTCTGGAGCATTATCCTGACTTCCTCAAAGAATAGAAAATCAAACATTACTCCCATTTGGAGGGAAGGGGTCCTCCTCCGTGAGCTCTGCCTTAGTGTTTGGATTGTCCCTGACTCCCTGTGATGGGGACGGGGGGGATGCATGCTGCACTCTCTTCTTTCAACCCTTTTGTCCCAGTCATATCTTCTTCCCTCAGCCAAGAAACAATCCTCCCTGACTTGGTGACACTCAGACTCAGTCCTGCTCTGGGGGTACTTTCCCCTCTTTCCACTGAAAGCTGACATATCTTAGAATCCTAGAGCAGGGAAGAGCCTGGGAGATTCAAACCCACTCTTCTGACAGCAGAGCCCATGCTCTTTCTGATACATAAAGCTTCCTTGCATATAGTTGGAGCTTAATAGATGCTTGAATAATGAGTCAATGACTGGTTATTTCCCCTGAGCTACTGTAGCCCCCAAATACTTGCTTAGATCAGACTCCTTACGCTCACTGGGAAACCAGACAACTCTCACGGGCATTATAATAGTTCTTACTGGTTATAACAGTAACTACTGCTATTAGCTTCCTTTATTGAGCACCTATGAGCCAGGTGCTGTATTAGATGCTTTACATACATTATCTCACAACAGTCTGGAAGAGTCTGTGTGAGGATCTCCATGGTGCAGGTGAAGGAATTAAGGCTCAGAAAGCTGACCTGACTTGTTCACAGTCACAGCTACGAGTTGGAAGAGCCAGGACTTGAAGTCCTATCTGTTAGTCTCTGAAGCTGTGTTCTATGCACCATCCCATGGTGTCCCTCTTCATGGCTTGATGTTAGTCTAGCAGGTCTCCTAGGAATCATGTGGCCAGCTCAGCCTCCCTTCCTGCTGAGGCATCCTGGTCTTAGGTAGTCCACAGAAGAGCGTTGGGGAAAAGTGACAAGGACCCTGCAGCTCTGGGTACAGCCTCTGGGCTCTTCAACCAAACAATTCCATATGCACGCCCCAGTAATCCTCACAATGGTCTCAGTGTGCCCTTACGCTTGCTCGTAGTTGTTGTTCGGATGAAGGATGCTTGTGGAAACCTTGAAGTGTAAATGAATCCCCCCTCCCTGCCCCGGCATCTTATTAAAGTGCAGAGTCATTAGATCTGGGGGTGAGGGGTATGGGATTTTGCATTTCTGAGGAGCTCTCACGGGTGCTCGTGTTGCTTGTCCGTGGGCCACACTTGGAGTAGCAGAGCCCTTCTAGGGTGACAGAGGCCCTGATGTGGTCGCAGTCCTCTGGTGCACCCCCCCCCCCGCCCGCCCAGCCTCTCTCTGTTATCCTATTATGAGGGCTTCCTCTGGGGTAGGACGGAGAAGAGAGCTTATTGGACAAGAATTAGGAAACGTAAGGAGGATTGCTTCTTGTTTTGGTGCCAGTTCCTCATCTCCCACGCCATCTTGCACATTCCTTTCAGGGACACAGCAGAAAAGAAATAAAAATGAGAAAAGCACATCAAAAGTGTCCAGCTCAGTACAATACACACTGGGTTCTGGCCTCTACCCTCCCGTGGGTTTTCTTTAAGGAAGCATGGATATTGAAAAAAAATAATGATACTCAGGGAACGATACTTGGGGAACCTTAGTGGAAAGGAGGTTCCATTTCTTCCCCAGAACATCTTATAGATAAACTTGAGTTTGGGTAGCATTTATTGAGCACCCACTATAATAACAACAACAGGGGAAATAATGAAGATTTCCTATGTGTCTGGTGCTGTTTGAAACACTTTCATCTATTAATTCATTTCATCCTCCCAACAACCCTTACACGTATGTAGTATTTTTCTTTCTTTCTTTCTCTCTCTCTCTCTTCCTTCCTTCCTTCCTTCCTTCTTCCTTCCTCTCTCCCTGCCTCCCTCTCTTTCTTTCTTTTTTTTTTTTTTTTAACCAGTGAGGAGCCCTACTGGCCCAAAGTCCCACAGGTCATAAGTGTCAGAGCTTGGATTCAAATCCAGACCCCCTGACTCCAGGGTCTCAACCCCTTGGCTCTGCGACTTCCCTCCTGGGCAGGACTGGGAGGTTCAAAGGAGCACGTGATGTGGAACAGGAAAGCAGGTGTTTTGACTGGCTACCATGGGATTAGAGCTTTACAAGCAATACCCCCCCCCCAATCCTTACCCTTCCAGGTAGGAGGATTCTCCCCATTTGGAGATGAGGGGACAGAGGAAAGATCTAGTAATGTTTCTCATAGTTAGCTAAGTGACCCAGCCAGGGTTCAGACTCAGGACTGTCTGACCCCATAGTCCACACTCCTCCTCATGCCCCTGGAGGACTTCACGTTACCAGATGGACATGCCATTCTGACGGAGAGGAGGTCTCCATGGCCTCTCAGGGCACACCTCCCTTCCAAGGCCCCATGCCTCCGATGAGCCAGAGGTGTGCATCTGTACTAGGAAGGGATCATGTGGTCTTCCCTACACCTGCTAAGGGGCCCAGAGGTTTACACTAGGACTCACATTTCTGGGTGGCAGGAGAGGCAGGTGACAGCAGCTGCAATGTCACGTTCTCTATCCCATTAGCAAAAACGTGTGTGAGACTGCAGACTCTCAGGGTTCTCTGTGTGTCCACTGACGATCAGTTTAGTAGCAGTGTCAGCATTTTGTGGTCAGTGGCTGTGGGATCCTGTTCCTGCCATGTGAGCCGTCCATAGTGAGGATGGGGTCCAGAGGATGGACCTCTGATTTTTACTCACTATGATGTGTTTCTTCTTTATGCCAAAGAACCAATGGAGAGCGTTCATTAAGGTTGTTGCTCATCCAATGTGACAAAGGAAGGCTATGGAAGACAGGGCCATTTTATCCCTCTGGCAGGTCAAAGACTTCATGTCTGCAGGACATGGCCATTGACCTACTGGAGTGGGCAGCAGAGGCAACAATAGGGATAGCTGTACCCGAGGACACCAGCTGAATATCTGCCCCCACTTTGGGCTCTTGAGTTTTGCAATGTCCTATCATAATGCTTGAGATTTAGCAATAATGACGAAACAGCCAAATGTTAAAGTTAATATTTTCATTAGGTGTCTGTAAATCCTAACATGTCATCAGCTAATTTCAAATCAGCTCTTAAACAGGCATAAGTTCTGTTTCATGTAGGCTCTGTCTGGCAAGCAGTGGGAAGGGGTCTCCAGAAGTGAGAGCACCTGGGGTTTGCAGAGATCCTAAAATCCCCATGGGGGAAGGAGGGATGGTGAGAGCGAATAATCACTCTCAAGTCAAATCTCTCCTTTCGGATCCTGTTCTGCTTCTTCTGTCCTTCTTCCCTGTGGTCATCAATAGGGTGAAGGAATCCCCCACTTCCTGAGGAGGGGCGAGGATAGGATGTCCGGGAGCGTAGCGAGAGGAGCACGAGCCTGTGCCAGGAGAGATCTGCATTCCTTCCCGGGGTCAGCTGTTTGTTGTTTATGCTGCCTGTATTTACGGAGCCAGGCTGCTGATAGTACTAAGCAGCTGTGTGGCCACGAAATTCGCTTGACCCATTTGAATCTCAGTTTCTCCACCCGGAAGATGAGGGGTTAGACTAGATGCCATTTCTGGGTCATTTTAGTTGATACTGCCCAGAACTAGAATATATCCAGGGGGCTATTGTGGAAGCCACCACGTGGTCTTCGTGTTTCCTTGGGGAATTGGGATCTGTGCATGGCCAGCTGGAGCCAGGTCCTTAGGAGCTGCAGACCCTAGAACCTGGGCTTGGGGGATTTCCACGTCAGGCTGGGAGACCAGCAGGAAGAGCAAAACCTCAATCCAGGACACTGTCATGAAGAGCGGTCCCTGGCCACACCTGAAGGCTCAATGCTCTGCTTTGCCAAGAGGCTGCCACATCTTCCTAGTGCCTGACCAGGGGCCTTCTCCCTTAGGAAGGTTTCTCCTTGGTCCTAAGTCTCTTTTCATCCCTAAGTGGTTGCTGGAGAAAGAGAAGAAGGAGGGGTATATCCTGGGAAGCCCTGCCTAGTGCTGCCACCTTGACTACATTAGGAAGTGGGCAGTGGAGAGTAGGATTTAAAGCATATACTTGTAATTTATAAATCCAGGGTTTCTTAAGGCTTATGAACCAAGTGAAATTAATTTTAATAATGTACTTTAAGTCAGGATAGCCAAATATTATCATTTCAGCTTGTAATCATATAAAAATTATTAATGAGATAGTTTACATTCTCTTTCTCATACTGAGTCTTTGAAACCCACAGCATATCTCAGCTTTGACTGGCCACATTTCAAGGGATTCATGCGGAGCTTGTGGCTATCTACCATCTTGGATGGTACAGCTCTATGCATTCGTGGGTAAGCTTTAGAGAGATTGTGAACCTTTTGGTTGCAAATGTCTGTTCTGAGCACATTGTGTATTTTTTATGAGGGGTGTGTAGCTTTATCCTATTTTCAGAACCATTAGTGACCTCCAAAGGATTGACAGAAAAATGTCAGATTTCTCAGAGATGATGAATCCTGTGATATCCACACTTGCCATTGCTGTGCTGGGTGGAGTACCCTGCCCTTAGACTTCCACAACTCTGGCTGGCTCTTCCAGATAGCTTATCCCAATGTATGTGGGTCAGAAAGTGTGTTGCCAAATGGAGGAAGGGACAGCCCAGGGCTGAGAACCATCAGCCCAAGGCAAAGAAAACCATCATAGGAGAGAGGGACAGTCTTTGCTATTTGCCAACTAGTATTATTCCTAGGATCTGTGTTTCCGGATGAACTTCCAGATCACTAAGGAAATGGAAATACTGTTGGAATTTCCAAATTCCCAGACACATGTAAAGAAAATAAAGTAGTTGGTTGAGAATTATATGCAGATATGTTTTAAATGTCACCCTGCTCTCTCTCAGACTCCTTCCTTCCAAACAAAGATATCAGTTTTTGTTGTTTGGGTTTTTTTTTTTTTTTAAGATTTATTTATTTACTTGAGAGAAAGTGCACATGAGTGGGGGAAGGGACAGAAGGCAAGGGAGAAAATCTCAAGCAGACTCCTCATTGAGTGTGGAACCCAATGTGGGGCTCGATCCCAGGATCCTGAGATCATGACCTGAGCCAAAATTGAGAGTTGGACGCTTACCTGACTGAGCCACCCAAGCACCCCTAAGATATCATCTTTTGAATTATGTGAGATGCTCTGAAAATAAAGTGACTTCTGAGTAGCCTTGTCTCTTTCCTCAGCTCTCCATTTATTCCTGGAACAAGTCCAGTCAGAGGGTTCACTCTCTATACTTGGTGACCATGAATGGGCTTTACAGTATGCCATGGTCTACACACCTGTGAGAATTTTTCTAAAGAGGGGATTCTAAGGTTTAATCAAATTGTCAAAGAGACACAGATTGCATGGAGCACTGGGTGTGGTGCAAACATAATGGAATACTGTTGTGCTGAAAATAAAAAAAAATTGTCAGAGATCATGACCCTCTGTAAGGGTCATACCACTAGCCCACATGCTGTAATCGATGGAGATTAGAGTTGAGAGTCTGGGTCTGCCTTGGGTCCTGAGTATCTCCTGGAACTCTCCCTTTGGGGACTCATTCCCCTGGAGAGGCAGGCCATCTGTGTATCACCTGTGTGCTTAGGAAAGCCATAGGGTTTCTGTGTCCTCAGAACCCAGGCTGGGCTCAAGTGAATGGCCTGCAGAGTCCTTCCCAAACCCTCCCCCCAGTCCCCTGGGTTGTTGGTTTTGTGCGACAGCTAAATCATAATGTAATTCTACTCTAGTAGCTCTGTGGCCCACTGTATTCTCCTGTTTTCAGCTTTTGGGTTTCCTGGGTACCTGATGTGATCTCCTGTCCAAGGCCACAGTGTGAAGATAATGGAGTTTTTATACTGGTCCCCCATTCTGGGATGCAGGAGATGTGAGTTAGATGGGGACTTTGAGTTCATCTAGTCCCATCCCTCCATGTGCTAGGTGGGGAAACCGAGGCTGGAGTGGTGAAGTGACATACTCAAGGACAAACAAATGATGGCTGAGCAATCAGGACCAGAATTCAGCTCTTCCCACCACACAATACTGCCTGTCCCCCTCCCTCAGTACCCACAACCCAACTGGTGCCCAGAATCCTCTGATGACTCAGGCGGAGTCATGACTAATTAATAACACTACAGTGTGACAAACCTGCATTCAAACTTCAGCTTGGTCATTTATGTTGTGAGACCCTAGACAAACCATGTCAACTCTGAGCCTCGGTTTGCCCAGTCTGTAAACTGGGCATAATTGGACCTACATCCTGGGCTTAATGTAAGGACTAGAGTGGACAATGTGTTAGGGCATTTGGCATAGGGCCTAATGCATGGTAAGCGCTAAGTAGATTATAATTTTTATCGAGGCTTCCCCTCTTTCTATTGTCTCAAGAATCCCTAATACACTCGTCTACCTGATTCATCAAAACGTACCGTCCTGAGTTCTACTGAGGCAAGATGTTGCTAGGAGACTGACTAGCTGATTAGCACTCAGGGCCTATGGACTTGCTTGTTGTGCTTTTTCACCAGAGTGTGGCTTTGAGCAGGAATCACATCAGCCTTGTTGCCCACTGTCTGTATCCAGAGACCAGTGTCTGGCATAGAGTAGATACTGAAAGAGTGTCAAAAGAACAAGTATTTAGCTAGTGACCTTCAGTGCTGTAGGAGGCTGAATAATGGCCCCCAAAGATGTCAGATTCTAATCCCTAAAGCCTGTAAGTGTTACCGCATAAAAGACGGTCTTTGCAGGTATGATTAAATTAAAGATCTTAAGATGGGGAGATTATCCCGGATTATCTGGGTTGGTCCTAAAGGTACTCATGTGTATTCTCACAAGAGGGGGCAGAATGAGACTATGCACACAGAGGAAAAGGCTATGTGAAGACAGCCGAGAGAAATGTGAAGATGTTGTCCTGTAAGTAATGGAGTGATGTGCCCACCAGCTAAGCAATGCTGGCAGCTGTCAGAGTCTGGATTCTCTCATAGAGTTCCTTGAGAAAGTGGGAGCCTGCTAACACCTCAATTTTGGACTTCTGGTCTCCAAAACAGGGAGAAAAATTAATTTCTGTTGTTTTAAGCCACCAGGCTGAGATGATTTGTTACATCAGCCATAGAAAACTAAAACAAGTGTTTTTAACCAAGGAAGTTAGTAACATGGGAATTTTAGGGACCAGAAAGTTACATTTTTCAAGGGTGGAACCCAGGAAGCTCAATATTCTCTAATTACGTTTCCATTCTTTTTTCTATCAATAGTGCCCTCCCTCTGTGAAGCCACCGACAAAGTCTGAGGATGTGCCGGAGATAAGCATACAGGGCGTGGGAGGTTAAAGTGGATTTTCCTCTTGCATCAAAGGGAGGAGAAAGAACAGATGACTTGTTGACAAAGGTGGGGAGAAAGGGCACAAGAATTAAGAAAGCTGAGCTGCGTGAATTTATTCATTTATTCAACAGATTTTATTGAGTGCCTCCTACATGCCAGGTACGATTCCAGGCGCTGAGGATGCAGCCGTGAATGGGGGTGGTTGGAAATCCTTGGTTACCTGGAGCTTACACCCTAGTTGGGTGTAGTTGGAGAGGACATGCACACACAAACACCATGACTGTCCACCTGTGATGTTGATGCTCAGATGGGCAACCCGGACAGCAGCAATCTTACTTTATTTTTTTTTTAAACTTAAAAAATTAACATATAATGTATTATTAGTCCCAGGGGTACAGGTCTATGAATCTCCAGGTTTACACACTTCACAGCACTCACCATACCACATACCCTCCCCAATGTCCATAACCCAGCCACCCTTTCCCTACTCCCCGCCCCCTGGCAACCCTCAGTTTGTTTTGTGAGATTAAGAGTCTCTAATGGTTTGTCTCCTTCCCGATCCCATCTTGTTTCATTGATTCTTCTCCTACCCCCCAAGCCCCCACGTTGCCTCTCAACTTCCTCATATCAGGGAGATCATATGATCATTGTCTTTCTCTGATTGACTTATTTTGCTTAGCATAATACCCTCTAGTTCCGTCCACATTGTCACAAATGGCAAGATTTTGTTTCTTTTGATGGCTGCATAGTATTCCATGGTATATACACACCACATCTTCTTTATCCATTCATCTGTGGATGGACATCTAGGTTCTTTCCATAGTTTGGCTATTGTGGACATTCAGCAGCAATTTTCTTTATGACACCTACTGCTGACACCAAAGCTTCATCCACTGACAAGGCATGAACAATTTTTCACCGATGGTCAGCAGTCTCTCCAGGGGGCTGTTTTCCAGAGCACTGCCTGCCCACCAGTGCCCTGAAGGCATCCTCCTGCATGTAAACACAGTAGCCCTCTTCCTTCTCTCTTACTTTCTCTCTCTTGCTTCTCTGTTTCTTACCCTGCCCCATGCAGAATCACTATGTGTAATCTTGTTTCTAGAACCCATGATGAAATTAGAGAAAATGGAGGCAAAGAAAACATACCCTTGCTTTTAAAAGGGAGGGACAGAAACCAGGAGACTTTCAGGGTTAAAGGATTTCTTTCCTAACTGGCCTTTCAGAATCTGTGATCTATCTGTTACATTTGAAGCTACCAGGGAAAGCTTCTGGAAAGAGGGGCTCTGGTTTTGTGTTTCAGATCAGTTTCTAGAAACTGACCTGAAAGATGTGAAGGGCTACTACAGCAGAGAAAATGCCCAAAGCGAGAACTGAGAGCGAGAAGTGACAAGAAGGCAGAGTCCATCCAGTCCATTGAGAAAGAACCTTCTGATTGTCAGAGGAGTCCAGTAACGGACGGGCTTCTCAGATAGGAGGAAGGACACATGTTCATTATCACTGGAAGAGTTTGAACATGGCTGAATGGCCAGTTAAGGAAATGTTAGAGAGGACAGTCAAGTTTCTGAAGGGGGCAGAAACTAAATGTCTTTGAGATCACCTCCAACCCCGAGAGTCTATGATTTTACCAAACATCCCAGAGAGCAGATGCTCATTCTTAAACTGAATGCAACATACTCGAAACTTTATGTGCCAAACAAGACAGCATTAAAATACAGTAAAAAACTGACAGCAACAGGAGAGGCAGGAAACCTTACCACATCTTTCTTTGTACGAAAACAAATGAGAAAAAAACCATAATTGAGTAAATCTCTGTAAGTTCCTAAAGGCAAAAACAAAACAGAGTGTACTTTATGTTCACAATGTAGTAAACCAAGAAATAAATGATACAATTAAAAAAAATAAACAGTTGGGGCACCTGGGTGGCTCAGTGGGTTAAAGCCTCAGCCTTCAGCTCAGGTCGTGATCCCAGGGTCCTGGGATCGAGCCCCGTGTTGGGCTCTCTGCTCAGTAGGGAGCCTGCTTCCCTTCCCCTCTGTCTCTCTGCCTGCCTCTCTTCCTGCTTGTGTTCTCTGTCAAATAAATAAAACCTTTAAAAAAATAGGAAAAAATTTTAAAATAAAAACAGTAGACATCTCTTTGTGTTTCCAGTTGAGTAACATAACTATGTATAACTATAGCTCCCTGCTTTGGGATTCCAGGACACGTAATACAATTTGACCCCACCTTCCTGGCCTTGACTGATTGATTTAGGATTAGGCACTTGAGCAAGATGGGACAGAAATCCTTCCCTGGGAATTTGGAATCAAGATACAGAAAGGAGCATCTTCTTCTCAGATGGCTGGGCTCACAGTATATAAACTTGGGAATTATCAGTGATCACCACCTGCCATGTGAACTGAAGACAGAAGAAATAGGTTGGGGGAAATAAGAGAGAGAGAGAAAGAGAGAATGGAACAGACACATAGGAGGGAACAGATTAGACCAGGAGGGAGGCTCCTGATGACTTTCCAGTCACTAATATCTGTCTATCTAAGTCTCATTTTCACTCTTTTTTTTCTTCTATTATTATCATCATTTTTTAAATATTGTAATTTTCTATTTAAATTTAATTTAGTTAACATATACTATGTTATTTGTTTCAGAAATAGAGTTTAGTGATTTCATCAGTTTCATATGACACCCAGAACTCATTACATCAAGTGCCCTCCTTAATGCCCATCAGCTGGGCTACCCCTTCCCTCCGACCCCCTCCCCTCCAGCAACGTTCAGCTTGTTTCCTAGAGTTAAGAGTCTCTTATGGTTTGTCTCCCTCTCTGATTTCATCTCGTTTTATTCTTCTCTCCCTTCTACTATGCTCCTCTGTTTTGTTTCTTAAATTCCACATATGAGGGAAATCTTATGATAATTGTCTTTGTCTGGTTGACTTATTGCACTTAGCATAATACTGTCCTTTAGGTCCAACCACATCATTGCTAGTGGCAAGATTTCTTTTTTATGGCTGAGTAATATTCCATGGTGTGTGTATATGTGTGTGTATACCACATCTTCTTTATCCATTCATCTGTTGATGGACATCTGGGCTTTTTCCATAGCTGGGCTATTGTGGACATTGCTGCTATAAACAGTGGGGTGCAGGTGCCCCTTCAAATCACTATGTATCTTTGTGA
Source organism: Mustela nigripes (assembly GCF_022355385.1). Lineage (NCBI taxonomy): Eukaryota > Metazoa > Chordata > Mammalia > Carnivora > Mustelidae > Mustela > Mustela nigripes. The sequence continues at coordinate 128,854,100 of NC_081569.1, forward strand.
AGGGCAACCTTCACTCTTGCCCGTGAAGTACACAAAACTCTTATATCCTTATAACCAATTCTCCTCTTTTACTCAAGTCTGCTGGAGTTATTTTCCTTATAATCAGAAAGTTCTAATTCATAAAAGCAAACAAGCGAATGAACAAAAAGAACAAACCTCAAATCACTTAAAATTTCAGCACTCTCTTCTAACAGAATGAGGTAAAAATGGAAGCTGTAGAATATTTAGAAAGTTTTTACAGTGAAAACTGTACAAATGGCAAACTCAAGGCTGTAGCTAAAGTTATGCTAAGAGGAAAATTCATAGCTTCAATAACATAGAGGCTCTGTAGCCAAATGGCCTAGTTAAAATCCCCTTTCTAGGGGTGCCTGGGTGGCTCAGTGGGTTAAAGCCTCTGCCTTCGGCTCAGGTCATGATCCCAGAGTCCTGGGATTGAGCCCCTCAGCCCCTCATCAGGTTCTCTGCTCAGCAGGAAGCCTGCTTCCTCCTCTCTCTCTGCCTGCTTCTCTGCCTAGTTGTGATCTCGGTCTCTCAAATAAATAAATAAATAAAATCTTAAAAAAAAAATTCCCCTTTCTACCGCCCACTAGGTTTATACTCTTGTGCAAAGCTATCACTTTATGCCTCAGTTTCCACATCTGAAAATGGATGTAATAACAATACTTATAGAGTCCTATTGTGAGAATTAATTTATATACAGAAAATATTTTAAATAGTGCCTAACACATAATATTATTAATGCTATCCATTGATTCAAATAATAATGATAATAATAATAGTAACAACAATAATAAAATAATAGTAACATGTAATGTATTATGAAGCATACGCACTAGAGCCATCTTTAGGGATGGGCAGCACTGGGCAGCCTCAAGGGCATTTTCCCCTATAGAATAAAGGCAGTGCAACCTAGTATGTGACTGGCTACTCCTCTCTTCACAGACAGTGCTGTTCCTGGCTTGGGCCAAGGACAGGAAAGGGCCTAGGCTGCCACCTGAGCATCTCAATGAGAGTGTAGGAAAGATAGACACGAGGCTGTCTTGGTGTAGTGACTTTCTCTTCCCTTGACTGAGGGCTTCATGTGGTGGGAGAAGGATTTCTGGGGCTTCCAGAGGCTTGTGATGCTGGAGGTCACAGAAAGGGGACCACTGGGCCTGGAAATATGTTCCCCACCCCCTCACCACTGATATCCCAAATTCCATGATCAGAAGGCAGGTCATTCTTTGCTGACTCCTGGGTGAACCAAGCTGTGCTCTTCTTATCTTAACAGCTACCTCCTTATTTTTGCAGATGGAAGCTGGAGTGACTGCCAACAGCATGCATTCCTGAGGTGGTCTGATGGAGCGTGGGGCCCTAGTGAGGGCGTGGATCCCCAAGCAGGAGGCATCTGCTCATGGAGAAAATCTGTTAGCTGGTAAGAACAGGGTGCTGGGGAGAGTGCCTTGGTCCTGCCTGGACTGCTCGAAGGTCCATCCAATTCCCTGTGTTTTCATCCATCAACTTGGTATAGGAGGAGACGGGGCCCCACTGTCCTGGGGAGGCTCCTCTTCCCTCAGGACTTAGATGGGCTATGTTTCAAAGAGTTTTTGAATCCAGGTACACTTGGGACCGCTTGCCATGGATCCAGGGTGTCCGGTCCTTCTGGATCTCCAGGCAGCCATCAGGAGACACTGCCGCCCTATGCTCAGTGCTAGAAACTACCTCAGTCCTAACAACTACCAATCAATAACATATTTATAGGGAGCTGAACAATCAGGGAGCTATGAAAAGACCTGCTAAGGGTGTTCAGTCTGAGCGGAGAGCCGGTGTCAAAGCCCTGGGACAGTGCACAACGGTGAGAAAAAAGAACAAGGGGCAGGGAGGTAGGAGATCGTGTCTGACCTGATGGAGGGGATCCAGCAGAACTTGGCTTTCTACAGAATGGAGAATGGGATGTGCTTGCTTCACTTAATTACATGGTCCTTAAATCAAGTCCACAGACCCAGTTTAAGCACACAGCGTTCTAGGATGAGCACTGGACCAAGAGTCAAGAGATTAGTCTGGCTCAGCTACTCATTTGCTGGGGGACCTTCGATAAGGCAAGTCCCTTAACCTCTCTGTGCCTTCAGTCTTCTTTAATAGTATTAGAAAAGTAGGATCTCCTTTGATTCCAAGTCCTTGGAGTTTAAAACCAGGCACTATATTTCAGATGCAAAGCTAGGTTGTTACTTGAAAAAGAAGTGAAGGAGGAAGAAGAGGGAGAGAAAAAGGAAGAGGAGGCGGAGTCCCTCCCAGACTGTAAGGTCCCTGCCTCTGCAGACACCCAGCACATGGGAGCGTGTGAGGAGTGTTGCCAACGTCCTGAAGGGGAGATTGCATAGGAAAGTCGGGGGCGTGCTCTGTTCCCGACCGTGGTGCCACACAGCAGCGCCAACATGTCATTTGAAAAATGAATGTGGCCTGAAGCTCACATTGCCACGAGAGCATCCAGGAATGAATAAAATACTAAGAGAGCCAGCCAGGAGAAACTTGACCATGCTCATGGAGGGTTATGTTGGAGTTTCAGGTCCTTCAGGGTTTGGGATATTTTTGCCAAGTGATGAAGAGTGGAGAGGAGAGAAGGTGAAGGTAGGGGAGCTCCTGCGAGAGATGAAGACTGCAGGCAAGGCCCGGGCTGGGGAACAGGCCCCCTGAAACGATGACTGCTGAGGCCTCCCTTGGGAGGCACGTGGGCAGGGGCTCAGCCTGGTTTCCCTGAGCAGGTGATCCTGAAGGTTCCCTTCGCCCTCTTCTCTGAAGACTGGAAGTGCACTCCAGTGCGTGGGGAAGACAGAAGCTTTCCGATGAGGCATACAGCATAGGGTAGGAGCCATTCTCTGGAGTCAGAAACACCCAAGTCTGAATCCTAGCTCACCTGTGTGACCTTGAGCAAGTCCATTACCCTATGCTTAAAAAAAACACCCCAAAACCCATCACGGTATCCGTGCAGAAACTATGTTAATGTCGAACAAGGAGTCAAAAAACAGTACTGCCCTTCCGCAACAGGGTCTGACCCAATTCTTGAATTAATGAGTCCTTGTAGATGTAGACAGGAGATCATCTTTACTAGTGATAAAGGCCAGGTCATAACGTGTAGCTTGAATTGACAGGATTTCCCGATCCTGAGTCTTAGGACTGACAGCTTGCCTGGCCCACCAGCAGCCCTGGACCTGCACCACCCCAGGAACAGGCGTGGGGAGCACGAGGGCTCCCGAAAGGAGGCAGGAGGGCAGCGGCTCTGCTGCGCATGCTCAGTTCCTCCCAACTCACCAATGGGGGAGGAGTCGCCCTGTAAAGGCACAAGGGAGAGGGAGAGAGCCGGGGTGTTTCAGCAGGGGCTGCTCTCTCCCGGGCGGGGGCTGGTGGAGGGGAGAAACCTCAGAAGTAGGGAATCAGCTAAAAACAGATAAAATCTGGGGCTGTCTCCGACACGCTCAACCAGGACCCGGGATCTGGCAAGCGCGCAGGAAACGGCCGCGTTAGACAGTACCTGCAGCGCAGCTCGGTTTGCTCGTGCCCTCGGGCCGACATTTACCAGGCCTGCGCTGTGGGCCGCGGTCTGTGCCAGCGTCTGGGGAGGACGTGAGAAAGCGTTCCGGCCCGAGCCGGCCACCACTCCGCGGCGGCTCCTCGCTGACATCTGCGACTAGGGCAGGACACATTGGGAACTGGGGGCTCCTGATGTGCGTGATCGCAGGTAATCCCCAAACCCCGAGTGCTTGTTACCACGCGCGTCCTCTGCAGTTGTGACAAACCGGTGAAGGCCCCGTTCCCGGAGGCATGAGTTCGGGGCGAGACCAGAGCGCCTGATGGGAGCACAGCAGGACACATCGTGTGGGATGACCAGGTTTGTCCCTCAGCCGCCGCCCTCGGTGGCCCATCGCACGTCCCAGGCGAGAGGGCTGAAAGGGCCCTGGAGGTGGCTGTGGAGTGACGGTGGCCCTCCCATCAGCAAGGATGGCCGAAGCGTGTATCTTCAGGACATTCCCCAAGCCGTCCGGTGTGCCTTCGCTTCCCAGAAAGGGCCACAAACTTGGAAGAAATAACATTGCCGTGGAGAGGGAGTGAAAGTGAATTCGGAACTCACGCAAGAGACAGAGAGCCGGCTTCAAAGCAGGCCTTCCTTAATGCAGCTCATTCCACCTGCTTGGAGCTCCCGGAGGGCGGCTGGGCTCTGGCGGTGTCGCTGTTTGGCTGTCCCTTCAGCCAGAGCTTTAGCTCCTTTCTCAGCGGCAAGGCTGCTTACCTTCCTGATGTCTCCCCTCTGACCCCCGGGAGCACTGCTATCTGTATTCCTGGGTGCCGTGTGGCCACTGCAGCTCTGTGTTTACAGGGAGGCAGTGAAGGCCTCCCAACACCACCCCTCAGCACCCCTGGGCCCACACGGATGTCTCTCGCTGTTGCCCCACAAGCCCCCCCCCCCCTTCTTGGTTTGGCAGTGGGTGGTGGGGCTGTCAGTCCTAAAACGGAAATGTGCGGGAAGGAATTCTTTTCAGTGTGTGGGATTTAATGGACCTCCCTCTCCACCTGATTTTTCATAATGTTGCTAACGAGCCAGAGAGGGGAACTAACATAATTCGCCATCCGCAGTTATTAAAAGCAGCAGGGCCCATGCAAGAAGACACAAACCTTCTCATGCTAGGAGATTTAGATTGAAAAAACATAAACAACAAGGATATGGAGGAAAGGAAATTAACATTCAACTATTCAGTCAGTGTCTTCTTTTTTTTGTAATTTTATTTATTTATTTGACTGAGATCACAAGTAGGCAGAGGCAGGCAGAGGCGGGGGGGGGGGGGAAGCAGGCTCCCTGCTGAGCAGAGACAGAGAACCGGCTTCAAAGCAGGACCCTGAGATCATGACCCCAGCCAAAGGCAGAGGCTTAACCCACTGAGCCACCCAGGCGCCTCTAGTCAGTGTCTTAAATAGGGTTTCCCAAGAAGCAACCCAGAGACAGGGTTTGGGAGCATATGGCTTAACCAGGAGGTTATCCCAGGAAGCATGAGAAGGAGAGGGCCATTGACACAGAGAAGGGAAGGAAGCTGGTTACCACCCTAGGTGACCCTAGTCCTGCTGGAGAACTCTGGAAACAGTGTGCACACGAGCCTCTTGAACGGCAGCTTCCGGCAGTCTTGGTTGAGGGTGTGGCATGCCTCAAGCTTGCCCTGTTGTGGGAGGGCACAGCACACCTTCAGAGCCACAGAGCTCTCAGAAAAAGAGAGGCAGAGGGGAGGCCAGCTTGATTAAAGCAGTACAGAGCCCAGGGGTGTAGCTGGGGCTCTGACCTTGCCTGCTGCCCCTGGGGAGCTGGTGCGTTCCAGATGACTTGTCATTCGATCCTCATTATAACCTGATTGTGCAGGTGACATGGTCTACACTACAGAGTGGGGGGAGCTGAGGTTGAGTGATTCCCAACCAGAGCGTCATTCTTCACAATATGGGATGTTTAGCATCTTTGTCTTCCCCCAACTAAATGCCAGTGGCCTTCCCCTCTCCTCTAGTCCTCGTGACTAACCAGCTCTCCGAATGGGCAAAATGTCCTTCCCCCTCCACGCTCACAGGAGTGCTGGGTGGGGAGGATCTTGTGCACGTCCACTTCCCATTTAGCTGTAGGGTCACGGTTATTGGTTAGATTGAGAAGGAGCTGGTAATTCTTGAACACACTTGACTTCTGTAAAATAGACATCCTTAAGCTGAACTCATCCTTAAGCTGGTTGTGTTGAGGGATTGAATATCAACTACAGTACAGTGTCTGATATCAAGTAAGAGCTCCAAAAATGTTAGCTATATTACTGGTTAAGGGGCTCAGGAATCTTATTTCTAACCTAGTCCTTCTAACCTAGTCTGATTCCTGCCCCTTCCCCCACCTCCTGTTCCCTATCCATTCTCTAGGAGACATTCAGGGCAGAGGAAAGAACTGATGTTCGAGCCTCTGTCCTCAGGAAATAAAGGGGCGGTTGGTCAGGCCAGAGTCATCTGTGAACCACAGCTGGAGCAGGCCAGAGAAAGGTCAGCCAGGGGAGCCTCTGTGGGTGTGTCCAGCAAGGACAGAGTTCAGGGTATGTCCTGTGCATCCCAGGCCATCCATCTGCACACTCATTAACACTAACACGCAAGTGAACGTAACCTTCACCAGAGTTTACCCAGACGCCTTGTTTTCTTGGCTGCAGAGGTAGCTGTTTTTATAAGCTTCTAGTGGCTTTTGGCAGCTTCTGTAATATTCAAGGCATGCTCCAGTGGCCAGGACGTTGACGTGGGGGACTGAGGCCAGCTACCTTTTGCTTGGGTCAAGGTTACGAGCTATTATGAGCAGACTATGAGCAGAGGAGCCTCAGCCTGTTCTTTTGCTCTGGTGTCCCGTCCAGTCATTCCCGGCTCCACACCACCTTCCACATCCTTGGTCAAGAGGAACGGAGGAGCCAGACCAAGATTAGCATGATTGCAGTGGTATGTGGGATGGTGGCAGCTAAGAGCGAACGAATTCGACCTCTTCACAGTGACACGCGTCAAGCTCTGCAAGCAGGATTCAGCCTCAGTGATTTGCCCAGGAGATGAGGCTTCATCTGTGTTAGGCGTCCTCTCGTGTGCGTCCTAGGAGGATTTAACATGAGCCCGCCACATGGCAGGAGCCGTGAACACACCATGCCGTGCCTCCCCACAAGCCTCGCTATTAATGATGTCCCCGTTTTATAGAGAAAGAAGGAAGCTCAGAGCCAGGGTTTGACTGCTGAGGCCACAGAGCTAGTGAGAAACACAACTGGGATTAGGTAGGATCCTTTGGACACCTACGTCTAGTCTAGGGTTTCTCAGCCTCAGACTGGTGACATGCGGGGACAGATGATCCTTCATTGTGGGGACTGTCCTGTGCATTGAGCTGCATCCCTGACTTCTCCCCACTAGAGGCCAGTGCACTTTCTCCACCTTCCCCAACCACAAACCCCCCAAATGTCTCCCTCCAGACACTGTTCTGTTGACACTGCCCTAGTCCTTTCCACGGGAAAACCTCCATTGCATGCTTCTAGAATGAGCCTGGTTGGAGGGTGACCCTCAGCCCCTAGCTCTGGCAACATTTGAGGCTCAGCCTTCTGGCTTCTCCCGTCGCCTCTCCTCCCAAAAGCCTCTCAAGTGCATCAGCCCTGTGACAAGTCCTCCATTCATTCATTCACTCGTTTGTTCAATGACTATTTCTCGAACGTTTCCTCTGCACCAGGAGACAGAGAAACAGATAATCAGAGCTACCCGCCGCAATGGAGGTAATATTCCAGTGAACAGAAAGCACTCAGTAGATGTTATAATCCACACGCCGGCACTAACTAATTTTATTCTCGTTTTCACTTTCCCGGGGCGTGGTCCGAGACAGTGAGAGCTTTGATCACTTGCTGAGGAGCGAGTGGGGTTGAGTGTTAACGCCAGGCACATGGGCTCCACACCTGCACACCTACCCTTCCAGTCCCCTGTCTTTTCAGAGCTCCACCCCTCACTCCACATTTCCTTTCCACTGTTTTGGATGTTGCCATACAGAATCCCAGTGTCTTTTCAGGTGCACAGGTAAATGTCATTTCCCCTCTTCTCCTCCCCCACACTGGCTGCCCGCCCCCCGCCCCCGGCCCCTGTGAACCAGACCTGATGTGTTGGTGCTGCTGTGAAGTCATGACCTTCTCATTTCTTCCTTACATCTTCATTCTCAAGTCCTGCTGCTCTCTCTTTTTTTTTTTTTTTTAGATTTTATTTATTGATTAGAGAGAGAGCACAGACAGGGAGGAGGAACAGAGGGAGAGGGAGAAGGAGAAGAAGAAGAATCCCTGTTGAGCAGAGAGCCCGACGTGGGACTGGATTCCAGGACCCTGAGATCATGACCTGAGCCAAAGGCAGATGCTTAAGCAAACTACCCCCCTAGGTGCCCCAAGTCTGCTGGTTTTTAAGACAAATCTCTCGTCCCAGTGACCCAGCCAGGCAAGCCTATTTGTGTACTCTTCTCATAAATGAGGAGATTGAGGATCGGAGAGGTCAAGGGCTTGCTCAAGGCCACTCCCCTAGAAAGGTTCAAATGTACGGCCCATCTTCTGATCACAAACTTTGCACTCTGAACGAATTGCTGCATGCAAAATGTTATATGGCTGCTACTGCCTCAAGAACCCCGAGAAGGTAAGGGCCATGACTTAGGCCGTGCCTGGATCTCTTACACAGTCTAGCCCTTGTGTTGGTTCAAAGGGCAGGAGCCCTGGAGCCCAAGTTGCAAGGTTGGAACCCAGGCGGTCTCCTGGCATTCATGCTCTGGAAGCCCACTAGAGGGCAGTGTTTTCCCCGTGAAAGAGGACACCCGGAGCCAATACACTGTGTAACAGAAGCTCATTTGAAGTGACCAAAGAATTTGAAATCGCGGTGGTTTCCAGTCATATACACACACCCATGCTATGTTTAGAATCTTGCTGGATATTATAAACATGGAGGAAATCTTGAGGACTGTTACTGAGGCTTTGCTAGAGAATAAACATGGTTTGTGCCCTAGTCCGACCTTTGGCATTTCCTGGCTCTGTGACCCTGAGAAGGTCTCTCTTTGTGTAAGAAGATCTGCTTGGTCTCCCTCACAGACAAGGCCACCGTGAGGCTAACTGCACACGCATGGAACAATAGCTAGCTTTCCAGAGATGCACTACCATAATTATGGATGTTATGAAATTAATTTAACTGTTAGTTCAGTAATTACTTTTGTACAGAAGCCTTCCCTGAAACCTTGCTACTCAGAGTGTGGTCCGTGGATGGGAGCAGGATTGGCAACACCCAAGAGTTTGTTAGAAGTACAGAATGTACTTCTGAATGAGGCGCGCCTGGGTGGCTCAGTGGGTTGGGCCTCTGCCTTCGGCTCAGGTCATGGTCTTGGGGTCCTGGGATCAAGCCCTGTATTGGGCTTTTTGCTCAGCAGGGAGCCTGCTTCCCCTCTCTATGTCTGCTTCTCTGCCTACTTGTGATCTCTGTCAAATAAATAAATAAAATCCTAAAAAAAAAAAAAAAAAAAAAAAGAAGTACAGAATGTAACTCATCATAGACCACTGAACTCTGACAGCGTGTATTTTAACAAGATCCTGTGGTGATTCGTAGGCCTCCTAAGGTTTGACACTGCTAGAAAATGGATACTTTAATGAATGAAGAAAACAGCAAGGAAAGTAACTTGTGGAACTGGTTTGGGTGTTAATACTGAGTTAGTTCAGCTCAATGACCCCCAGAATAGAAGCGTGCCCTCTAATGAGCCTGCGGCGTCCTAAGCAAATTGTTTGCAATGCTCAAAAAATGTCTCCGTATCTCAGTAATGCCTTAGGGAGCTCGACTTGAGGTTGAAATAAAGTATTTCATATTTAAGCCAGTTATGCTGCAGCAGGAAATGACCTGGCCTTTCAACGGCCTTACAACCCCAGCGGTACGTGGCTCTGTTCCATCACTCTGAACCCAGGCTGGCAGGGCTGCCACCTTCCTAAACACTGCGGGGAAAGAGCTCTGCAGGGTCTTGCACTGGAAGTAATGTGCCACCTTTGACTCACAGATCATTTGGTCCAAACTAGTCCCCTGACCCCACCTGACCACAGGGCACAGGGGCAGGAAGCACAATCTTATCCTGGGCTTGTAAGGTAGGGAGCTCTAGAACCTCAGCACTAATAATGACCCCAGAGTTCGTCCCTGAGCTGTTTGGAGCAGCAGCTCCCAGAACACCTCAACACCAGAACACCTCAACAAATGACTCTATACTGGGTGGCTCCAAACAGCAGAAACTTAATCTCTCACAGCTCTGGAAGCTGGCAGTCCAAAATCAACGTTTATCCGCAGGCTTGGTTCTTTCTGGAGGCTCTGGGGGACAATCCATTCCATACCTCTCTCTAGCTTCTGGTAATCCTTGACAGTCGCTGGCTTATAGCCGTATGATTCCACTTTCTTCTACCACCTCCACATGGCCTTCTCTGTGTGTCTGTGTGTTCTGTTACAAGGACACTTGGGTGATCCATGATGATGATTTCGTTCTTTTTTTTTTTTTTAAACAGGCTCCACGTCTAGGGTAGAGCACAATGTGGGGCCCAAACTCACCACCCTGAGACCAAGACCCGACCCCAATGAAGAGTCGGACACTTACCCAACTGAGCCACCCAGGCACTGTGATTTCATTTCTCAAATCCGTCATTTTAATTCATCTATAAAGACCCTTTATCTCAATAGGGCCACAATGGGGACAACCTATCTTCGCGGGGTCCACTGTGCAATCCACAGCAGGCCCACGTTCACTCCAAACCCAGTCTTCTGCCTGTTCTCTCTGGACAGCCAAGAGTGCACTTTGCAAGCTACACACCACAAGGGGTCAGGCTAGCCTTATTTTTCTGCAGCGAGTTCTCCGCAGCACCCAGGAGTCCTTTCAATGTCAGGGAAACACTCCACACTCCTCCCCTGAGGGTCAACCAGGGCACGCTGTGGGGCGGGATCCCAGACCCGGCAGCCAGTTTTCCTCCTTCCTGCCTCATGCGAAACAGAACTGCATGGGAGGTGAGCATGTGATGGGCAGCACGTCCTTCTGTTGGTACAGCCAGCTCTGCCAGACCGCTGGGAAAGTTACCTAACATTCCAACAGCCTCAGGCCCATCTAGGACCCGGATGTTGCCGGCTTTCCCCTCCTCAGCGGTGAGGGCTACGTTCTTGACAACTCCCAAGGTTGGAGAATTCCAGGTGGATGGTCATAAGATATTATGAGGAAAATAGGTATGGGCATTCAGGTCATCAAGTGAACGCTTATTTTTATATTCTCTAAAAGATGGTAGTAATGACAGAACATTAAATAGAACACTTCAATGTCATTCGACACATCTTGAATTAGTAGTAATGGCTCCTCAACAATTATTTTCCATTTAAGCAATTCCTTTGCTCGCCAGAAACATTTTAATGCATTCAGTGGGATATTATACCTTAAGCTTGCTTGGTTTTCAAGATTATGTCCAGGAAGACGCACATTCCTTTCTGTATGTGGTTTTTTTCATCCAGGAACAATGTGTTTGAAACGTGACAACACAGAGGCCCTATGTTACTCTCCCTAAGTCCTAACCTGGAGGCACCTGTGTTTCCTTGCTTGGGTGGTGGCGGGGAGGCCTGTGGGAATACATCAGAAGGGACTAGGATTTGTCTCAAGCTGATTCACAGCGAAAGGGTGGGATTGCTGGGAGCGTGGAGTGTGTGGGCCTGGCCTTCCTGTTAGACTGGCCCAGTGCCTCACGCTGTCCCCTGTGGTCACCTGCCCGCCCCCCCAGAGCTCCACCCCACAGTTAGCCGTGGCCTGTGCTCCTTCTTCATCTCTTACTGTGATTTCTAACCATGGCCTCTTGTTTTTTTTTTCACCATTTCCTTGGGTATGTGTTTGGCATTTTCCCTCTTAGAATGTAAGCTCTTGGAGGGTAGGGGTCTTGCTTGGTTTTCCCTCTGCTGTTGTCCTGGAGCCTGAAACTGGGCAGGATTTGATAAATTTTCTTGGAAACAATGAGTGTCCACTTGGTTGTGCCTGGAGGTGACCTTCTGGGGGACTTGCTTCCAAGACCTGTTGACGGGTTGTGTGCAGAAATGCTTTCCTTTGTACCAAGAAAATCCTCTGCTTATTGTAAACCATTGGTTTTCGATCTGTAGATTTTTCAGAGGTTTCCATATGCAGATGTGAGTTGTCATCTCCAAGAGGAGAATTTACAGTGGAATATCCTCCAAAACATTGATCTTCTGTCTTGACTGCCTGGAGGTGTTGTTCCAGGAAGGGCTTAAGGCAGGCCTGAGTGCCATCGCCCTGTCTGGTTGTGCCAGCCAGCTGTGTGCCCTGCTGGCTGGAGCGGGGCCCTTGTCACTGCCCCGTGGGAGAGAAGTGGATGACTTCCGGGCAGAGTCTTGACATCTTGTTCCCAGCCTGGAACCATGACCTCCAGGTTGTGCTTTTTCAGTGTGAGCAAGCCACATCTGTTCTTTGGGCCTTGGATTCCTCACTTCATTCATTCATTCATTCATTCATTCATTAGGCAAATGTTTATGGAGTGCCTGCTAGATGCCTGGCACTCAGCTAGGTACTGGGGGTAGAATAGTGAGCAAGGAAAGCAGTCTTGTCCTCCTGGAGCTTACAGGATAATCAAGCAGAAAGATGTTACCAAACCACTCACAGAGAGGTATTTAAATGTGACTGTGACAAGTGCTGTGTGTGTGTGGGGGGGGGGAGTCCCTGATGGTGTAGGTGATCCTAATGATGGAGGGTCTAACCTAGGGAAGGGTGGCATACTGTGCAGAGAAGACTACCCAGAGTCGGAAGCTGAAGGATGAGCAGGGGTGAAGAAGGGAGGGAGGATTGTTCCAAGCACAGAATCTTCGTGGGCTCAGGGCTTGTGGTGAATGGGAGGTAAAAGGGAGGCCAGTGGGGCTGGAGTGAGGAGAGCAAGGAGGTGGGGAGCACAGGCCAGGAATGGGCCACCCAGGGGACCATGGCAGAGGGCCCAGACTTCATCTTGAGAGCTGTGGGAAACCGTAGATCTGTCGGAGTCTTCAAGCCCAGGTGTGAGCAGCACAGAGCAGACGTGAGATCGCTTTGCAATAGAGAAGATGCTGCACTGCGTAGTGAACTGGAAATGGACCAGAGTGGATGACCACGGGCCACACAGGAGGCTGGGGTAGTGGTTCAGAGAAGACAGGCTGCTCCTGGAGAATCAGCCCATGAATATTTTCTGAACACCTACTATGTGCCTGGTGAACCGAACAGGCGAAGAACTCTGTCCTCACAGAGCTGACATTTTAGTGAGTGGGGAGACGAGCAGTTAGCTTAGTAAGGAAGGGACCTGGGATGTTGGGAAGCATTATGCACAAAGGAAAAAGAGAAATAAATTGACTAGAGTGAGTGAGGTTGGGAGTGGGGGTAGCTGATGGCAGAGATCCTTAGGAAGTAAAAATGACAGAGTTCTATGTTGGAGGTTGTGGGGTAAGGGCCAGGGAAGCGTCAAGGTCAACTCCTAGATCTCTGGTTTGTGCTCAAGTTCAGCTCCTATATCTCTGGTTTGTGCCAGCAAAGAAGGGTTGCCCAAGAGCATGCTAGACCAAACGTGACTCAAGTGTCTGATCTTGAAGCCCTGTGGGCTCCATGGCAGAGTCAGCAGCTGCGGGGCATCTGTAACCTGGTCTCTGGACCCCGAAGACCACCCCGCACCAGAAGTCCCTCTCCTGGATTCCCCACACAAGGATGTGCCACGTCGCATGGGGTGGGGGAGGGTCCGCACTGTGGGTAACTGGGGCTCCCGCCACAGCTCTGTCAAACCCTCTCCCTGGGGTTGGCGGCATCTGCCCCGTCTTGAGCTTCCTGACGGAGCTCAGCAAGCGTGCAGTGCTGCCGACTCCTGTCCTGGGCAGGCACACTGCCAGCATCCGCTGCGGATCCCCGCCCTTGGCCCTGGCCCAGGCCTGCCGAGTGTCCTCTGTCTCTGGAAACGACTCTGCCTTAACCCTCCAGGGAAGAGGGTATTTGTGGGGTGCATTTCTTGGGATGGCCTGGGGGCTGGGTGCCAGGGGCTTTAGGAGCTGGGGAGTCTGCACACTCCTAGGGTTCTGGGTCACTTTGACAGGGCTTCCCCCGAAGGAGGATTTCCCCAGGGGATATCCGTGACAAGAGGGATGGGGTTGGCTGACCCTATGACCTCAGTCTGAACCGTCCCTGCTGTTTCCTCCCTAGAGAAATCCCTGGCTTCCGGTCAGGCCCCGCTGGGGCAGATGGACTAAGGAGCACAGTGCACTGGCGCCGAATGCTTCCCACGCGCCCGAGAGCTTTCTGTGGATTGTTCCTGAAGCCTCAGAGCAACTCTATGAGGTCAGTGCTATTAGTGTCATCTTTCTCATTTTAGAGATGAGGTAATGAGGCTCGGTGAGCTTGCACAAGTCGTTCAAGGTCACAGAACGAGGGAGGTGCGGAGCGGGATTCACACCCAGGCCCGCCCTGGCTCTGAACCCCTCTGCTCTGGCAGCTGGTGGAAAGGCGCGAAGGTCACCCGAGCGGGGGCCAGTGTTCAGACTCCAGCCCTGACGTGGCACTGCGTCCTGTGGCGCTTTGGAACCAGTCCATGGCTCATTGATTGATTCACTGAATATTGACCAAGTGCCTCTTCTCCCGGGGCTGGAGGCACCATGAAGCGAGGTCTCACAGGATGAGCTCACGCGTGGCCGCTGCGACAGACACACGGGCACACCGCCTGTGCTGCAGAGGGTCAGCTGCTTTAGGGAGCAGGGCCGAGGCGGGGGTGGCAATGGGAGGGGGCGGGGATGCGGGTCGTGGCCTTTGTATCAGGCCTTGAGAGAAAAAGACATTTGCCAAGACTTCCTGGGCAGACACGACTGTGAGAGCAAAGGCACGAAGATGCCTGGAGGGTCTCAGGACCTTCTGGTTGTCTCTGTAGGTGGAGTGAATGTCACAAGGCATGAACTTGGACCTGTGATTAGAACCTACGTGAGAACCATCTGGGGTGTTTGCTGCAAGCGTTCATTAAAATGCAGATCTCAGGGTCCACGCCAGGCCCACTGAACCAGACCCTATTTAGGAGGTGGGGCCCAGAAATCTGCATTTCAGCCAGTGCCTTGGGGGACTCTGATCTGCACTGATGTTTGGCCCAGGTGAGGAGAAGCAGAGCAGCAAACAGTTCTGGGTTTATAACAAAGGTCAGCCAACTTCTTCCAGAAAGGGCCACAGAGTAAATATTTCAGGCTTTGTGACCTAAGAGGAAAATTGAGGATATTCTGTAGGCACTGATAACCACTTAAAAACAGAAAAACCGGTGGTGGGTGCACTTGGCTTCCCTTAGCCTGAGTGTAGTCTTTAGACTCCTGGTTTAGACTGTCACCCATGGGCCAAGTCGGGAAGGACCGGAGGTGGGCAGAAGGGAGGAGAGCAAAGCCAGTGTGTGGTCCAGGGAGCGAGGAGTGCGTCGAGTTAGCTGTAGAGTTTCCAGAAAGGCCCAGAATGTTAAGAGATGATTTGTTGGAATACAGGACAGACTGGACAAGAGCTTGGACAGGAAGGGTAGGGCAGAGCAAGGAATCAAGGATACCGGAATCGTTGGCTCATGCTCTTGGGTGGAGGGGATGTCATTAGCTTACGACCTGTGACAACGTGTGTACACGTGGTCCCATGCTGAGCAGAGGCCCCGTGGATTCAGGCCTGAAAGGGAGGTCTTTGCATTTGACCATTCACAGGTCATTACTTGGTGGGACTAGTAGTCAGATGTCAATGAATTCAAGAGGAACAGGAGAACAAAAATGGAACAGTCAAGCCGCTGTGTCCTCATGCTCGGGCTGGCACGCCCAGTGAGTGTTCTCCTCAGGGGCAGAGCTTGGGGAATGTACAGTCTCTCGCAGCCCCGGACCCCAACCCTCTGGGCCACTGCGCAGCGCCGGGACAACTCATCTAGGAGCTTCTTGGTGGTAGGGGGCGCTGTTCTTCTCACCCCATGGGTCCTCAGCACCTTCAAGATCTAGTGATTGATGCATGTTGTGGAAGGGGGAGGACTGTCCTTTCCCAGGAACTGTGTCCTCTTGGTACCTCGGAGTCGGCAAACGACCATATCCCACACCTAGAAGTAGATGCCCCGTAGTTAGCATCCTTTCTGCTCTGGCTGGCACCAGTCATGTGGCAGAAAAAAGTACTGGTCAGGAAGATGGAGACCAGGGTTGGAATCCTGGCTCTGTCCCTGGTAGCCTCGTGGTTCTGTGAGGCAGTTTAACCTCTTGGAGATCGAATGTCTCTCTCTGTGATGCCAGGGGTTGGATGGGATGACCTCCCAGGTGCATTCCAGGTTCAAATTCTTCTGTTTCCCTAACATGCTGGGGCAGAAGCCTGGAGTGGACACAAACAGCTGCCATCTCCAGTGTCTTGTTTGGGGGTGTCCCCAGGCTCTGTCCCGTGTGCTGGCCCAGGTGCCCGACAGTGGGCACACCTGCCTCTGCACCACCCTGAGGCTTTGCCTAACTTACCTGAGCTCATCTCCCTGTGGTATGTCATGATGCTCCCTAACTCATCCTACCCCATCTTATGCAAATATTTTCTTTGATCACTGGGGAAACTAAGGGCAATGTGATGGTTTCTTTTAATGCTAACTTTTTTCCAATAAAAAGAATTGTTCTTTATTTGAGGCCATTTCCTCTCTCCCTTTATTTAGTTGTTTTTTGGGGGGGAGTGGGCAGGTAGAGAGAGAGAATCCCAAGCAGGCTCCATGCCCAATGCAGAGCCCGATGTGGGGCCTGATCTCACAGCCCTGAGATCATGACCTGAGCCAAAACCAAGAGTCAGGTGCTTAACCAACTCAGCCACCCAGGTGCTGCCATTTAATTGTTAAGATGTCCATTTTTTTTTTTTTTTTTATGAAATAAGGATAATGGTAGACAATAAGTTCTTCCCACTGACCTTATTTAAGAAAATGGATGTTTTCGGGCACCTGGGTGGCTCAGTTGGTTAAGCAACCGCCTTTGGCTCAGGTCATGGTCCCGGAGTCCCGGGATCGAGTCCCGCATCAGGCTCCCAGCTCCATGGGGAGTCTGCTTCTCTGCTTCTCCCTCTAACCTTCTCGCCTCTCATGCTCTCTCTCACTGTCTCTCAAATAAATAAATAAAAATATTAAAAAAAAAAAAAAAAGAAAATGGATGTTTTCGATATCCATATGGGGTCCTGCCTGAGTTTTTGAGTATCTTATCGATCCACGAAATCCAAGTTTCTAGGCCTGGTTTTAACACCAAATGGGGATAACAACAGTATATACTTGCACGGGATTATCATGTAGATGGAAATACTGCAGGCAGGCACAGTGTCTGGGATATACTTGGCACTCATTAGCTGCTAGCTGCCCAACCCCCCCCCCCCCCCCCCCGCCTCTCTCAGGCAGTTGAAGGACCCAGCCAGAACTTCAGAGTCTCCTCTCCCCAGGGTTGGCTGGGTATCTCACCCTTTCTGCCACTTGCTGTCTGGAATGCCTCCTGGTTAGCTGATGAAAAGAATAGGGAAATAAACACTACTGTTCATGCTTCCTTTCACCCCTTCGTTCCTTTGCTAATTTCACACCTCTTTCTGTCTATCTAACATGTTCTAGAACTGAGTACACAGCCATGATGGGATACCAAGCTCCCATTTTGCTTGGAAGACAGACATGTTGAGCCAGCAGAAACTATATGTTGTGGTCAATACTCTAATAAAGTCAGATGGGGAGAAGTAGAATGAGATAGATTACAGAACCCTGGATATTTCTGCGAATGGGCACTACCTCGAATCCTGAACTTCCTGGCAACTGTGGTAAAAAGGAAAAGATGTTCCTATTGTCCAATATGGTATTTCTAAACCTTCATTGTTCTTAAACAGCCATTGTGGTTTTTTGCCTTTCCTGTGGATCTACACAAGTTGTTAATTGCTTACTTTAAAAAAATTGATACAATTATTTCACTTACTTAAATTAAAAAAAAAGCTTCATATTTTTATAACTGGAAAACCACCATCATTAGCTCCAGATAGAGGACAAACACATACATAATAAATGCATAATCATTAAAATAAGGATTGTCTGCTAATATAATTTAAAATAATCTGAAGTTATTCTGTCTGCCACTTAAAATGCTCCAGCTACACTGGGGTAATAAAACGACATATATAAGGTCAATTGCAGACAAACTTCTTTCTTGGCATAAAATTCAAGGAAATATTTATTGCAAAAGACACAGAAGTTCCATTCAAATGGATGTTTCTTATGAACCCTATAAAAGTTAAGGGCATAACATTAAATCTCAACACACTGAATGCTTTTCTACAGGGAGGTGAGTCAGTAGCAAGACAAGCATGCTGTTTCTGAAGACCTAACTCAGGAGTTTGCAAACTTTTTATGTGAAAGGGACAGGTCATAAGGTCTCAGCTGTCACTCCTCTATTCTGTCTTGGTATCTTAAAGCAGCCACAGAAATGTAAGCAAATGGGAGTGGGATATTTCAATAAACTTCATTCATGGACAATGGAATATGAATTTCATATAATTTTCCCATGTTACAAAATATTATTCCTTAACATTTTCCCCCAACCATTTAAAATGTTAAAAACCTCTTCAGCTTATAGTCTTACAAAAACAGTTAAGGGCTGGATTTGGCCTGAGGGCTATAGTTTGCAGATTGCTGATCTAACTGAGTCGGCAACAGGGCTTTGAAGAACTTTCTAGAGCGGAGAGCTGATATGTTCTGTCCATGGTGGACGGTGTCTCAGACCAGCAGCAAAGTCGTATAAGGGGTCGGCAGCAGAGTTAGAACTAGAACCCAAATTTTTCCATTTTGAACTCCAGGCCTGGCCCTTTTCTAGATGCTGCCTCTCTGGATAGAGGAAATGTTTACTCTGTGATGTCAGTCTCTGTAAATAGAACCTTATGTCACCTTCCCAGCATCCTTTGCATGGTATCATGAACCCATTGTTGCAGGTAGAGAAACAGAGGTTTAGAGAGGATAGAAATTAAAATACTGCTAAATCATGGAGCCATAATTTATACCTAGATCTGTTTGGTTCCAGACAAATGGAAGGACTTTGCTAAGGAATTGCCTTGACTTTGATAAAGAATCTTTTGCCTGTCTTCTTTCTCCTGCACCCAACCTTATCCCCCCAAAAACTGTTCTTTAATTATAAGTGACTGGCCTGTGGGGACAGAAAACATGGCCCCCGTTTTTTAGTAGCATGTAAGTTCTGTGACGGATGAGGGCAGCGACAGAGAGCACACAGGGGAGAAAGGCTCTGTTTTCTTTTCTTTCCTAGATTCCTTTTTTAAGACAACTTTATTCGGGCATAATCGACATACAAAAATGGTGTGTATTTAAAGTATACAGTTGGGTGTTTTGACATATTTATGTACCAATGAAATCAATCATCACCTTGATCAAGATAATTAACGTAACAATTGTCCCCTCCACCAAAGTCTCCTCTTGCCCTTTTGTAATAACCCCCTTCTGCCCTTCTCCACCTTACCGGGTATCCAGCCAACCACTGATGCCCTTTTTGTCACTCTAGATTAACTTGCATGTTCTAGAATTCTACATAAGTGATAATATACATTACACATGCTTTTTTGTCTTACTCTTTCACTCAGCATAATTATTTTGTAATTCATTGTAATGAGCAAGAAAAGTCCATTCCTTTTCTTTGCCAAGTAGTATTCCACTGTGTGGGTATACCAATTTGGTTATTTCCTCACTTGTTGATGACTTTTGGGTTGTTTCTAGTTTTGGGGTATTATAAATAAAGCTTCTAGGAACATTCAAGTACAAGCCTTTGTATGAACATATGTTTTCATTTCTCTTGTATAAATATCTAGGAGTAGAATGGCCAGATCATATATTAGGTATATGACTTTTTGTTAATTTGTTTGCTTTTCTTTTGGGAACTGCCAAGCTATTTTCCAAACTAGTTGAAAACTCCATTTGCTCCGCATCTTTGCCAACATTTGATACGTCATTCCTTTAAATTTAGATATTCTAATAGGTGTGTGGTTTTTTACTTGCGTTTTCCTAATGAGTAATGAGAGCTTAAGCTTCATTAATTACTATTAATGAATAATGATAGTTTAGTTTCCAACTAAAAATAATTGAACAGCTTTTCATGTGCTTACTTGCCATCTGTACATCTTTTTTGCTAGTGTCTGCTCAAACCTTTTGCTCATTTTCTCATTATTTTGGAAGGTCTTTATTCTACATACATGTTCTTTATTAGATATATGGTGACAAATATTTCCTCTCAGTCTGTTGTGTGTTTTTTCTTTCTTTTAATAGCATCTTTCAAAGACTGGCATTTTTTATTTTGACAGAGTCTAACTTACCATAGTTTTAGTGGCTCATACTTTTGGCATCTATCTAAAAAGTCTTTGCAAACCCGAGATCCCAAAGGTTTTTCATCTGCATTTTCCTTTAGGAGTTTCACAGATTTAGGTTTTACTTTTAGGTCTCTGATCTATTTTGAGTTTTTTGTTTGTTTTTTTTGTGTGTGTGTGTATGGTGTGAGGTATGGAGTGAGGTTCAGTTGTTTTCCATAGGAATATTCAGTTGCTCCAGTACCAGTTCCAGTTGAAAAAAACTATTCTCTGAATGGTATTTACACCTTTTTCAAAAATCAGGTGTTCGCGTGTGTGGATCTATTTATGGATTCTCTGTTCTGTTTCATTCATCTATTTGTCTATCAATGCCAATATCACACATCTTGATTACTGTAGTTTTGTGGTGAGTCTTGAAATCAGATATAGTTCTCCACCTTTATTCTTCTGAAAGACTTTCCTTCCTTCTCATCAGGAAACAAAGCTGGAGTGGGTGTGAAAAGTTCTGGTTCTCCTTGTTTGCCTGGTCAGTGACTGGAGAGACTCTCTGAAAGCAATCTTTCTCTATCCTCAGCCATCTCTGCGTAGTTCTAGTGGTTGTTCTAGAGACACCCGAAATCCTAAATTCTTTCTGTACTGTAGTCCCAATCTGTCTGAACAAAGTGGCTGTCTTGTGCTTCATGAATAGGAATCAGTGCCCAAGGAGAAGATGGTTGGTATGCAGTGATCACAGGGAGGGCCCATGAGTGGCTTGGCACACGACTGCCCAGTAGGGATGCTCTGTGTTGGATTATGACAAACTGACGCAATCAGAATCTCTCTCGGGGAATAAGGGTGAGAAATGCAGATAGAGGTGGGGTTAGCAAGCAACAGATTGCCAGCGCTGAGAAAAAGCTGGTAACCTGGTCTTTTGAGCTATTCTGTCCTGAGCACGCTGGGCTTCCCATTCTTTTTTTTTTTTTTTTTTTTTTTTAATGTGCTCTTTTCCCAAAAGGGCCCTGGTAAAGCCTTGGGCTATTCTCTTAGTCAAACAGGGTCAGAGTCATCATGGTCATCACTACTCCTCTACTCCCATCCACAATAAATCCCCAACTGCTGCTGTCACATTTACCTTCCACTTTTCTCCCCCACCCATCCCCATCTCTCCGTCTCCCTCGCTACCACTTGGTCCACGGGCCATCACCTCTGTGCTGAACTGCTTCAGCGACACCCAACGAGTCTCTCTGCCTCCTCTCTAGCCACCCTCCTATCTGTTTACCACACGTCTTTCAGAGGAAAACTTGTGTAATTAAATTTATTTTGAGATAACTGTGGATTCATATGCTGTTGTAGGAAATGAATATAGAGAGATCGCATGTACCCTTCACCCAGTTTTCTCCAAGAGTAACATCTTGCAGAACAACAGTACAATATCACAACCAGGGTACTGACCTTGATAGTGAGCTGTAGAGGAGTTCCAGCACCACGTGGATCCCTTGTGGCATGAGGTCCCAGCGACTACTGGAACAAATCACAAACTCCGTGACTTAAAACAACAGAATTTACTCTCCTAGTTCTGGAGACTAGAAGTCTGAAATCAAAGCATCAGAAGGACCCTGGTCTCTGAAGGCTCTAGGAAAGACTCTTCCCTTGCCTCTTCCAGTGTCTAGTAGCTCCCAGCACTCCTTGGCTTGTAGCAGTAATGTGTAGCAACATGTGGCTATTGAGCTGAGCCAGAGAATGAAGCCAGCAGAGCAGGGAGCAGAGCTGACGAACCAGCTCTTGACAAGACTTTCTGAATCCTTGACCAAACTTGTGCTTGAAGAGAGAGTTTTCCATTTGGTGAGCACCACCCCACATCCCCGCCCCCACCCCCAATCCTCTTTTTTTTTTTTTTTCTACTTGCAGCAAAAGAATTCTGATCAAATACATAGAATGACCATTGCAAGTCACTTTCTCTCTAGCCCTCAGTTTCCCCATCTGTAACATGAGGAGGTTGAAATAACCAGTTTGATTTAATTCTTCAAACATATATTGTGCCTTGTGTTTGTGCTTAGTGCAGAATGATGATCCAGATGTAGTCATCCCCCTGCAAGAATTTGGGAGCATAAACCTATCTGTAAAATACCCCAAGAATGGCTTATTACTACTATGGACAAAGTGTTCTGGGCCCACAGAGGACGAGCTTGATTTGGCCTTGGAGAAGGCTCCCCTGGGGAGGTGACATGGAGCCTGGGTCTTGAAAAATGAGCAGGGTTTTTCCTAGTAGAAAAAGCGGGAGAGAGCATTTTAGGTAAAGAATGTAAGCAGAACTCCAAGTTAAGAAAACTCGTGTTGTGTTTGGGAAATAGTAGCTTATTATACCCAGAACTTAAAATACGAGAGGGAAAAGGATGGGCTCCAGGGGAGCAGAGGTCAGTGGGACCTGGTTGCCATGTCCCTGAATGCTGTTGGTGATTTGGGGCTTTTTCTTGCAGGAGAAATGGAAGTGGAGGAACGTGGTGATTAGACTTGCATTTGGTAAGATCGCATTTGTGAGCAAGAAAGACAGATTGCTGATGGGGAGAGAGTAGAGCCAGAGGGACCAGTTGGGAAGTTATTGCAGTTGTGGAGATGAAAAATGATGAGACTAAACCATGCATTCAGGGGTAATTTGCAAAGTGTTATGTGCAGGATATACTGAATTGGCATATGGTAGGTGCTCAGAAAATGTTTGTGGAATAAACATTGCTGAGTGATGAGGCCCATGTTGTGGGAGAGGACGGACTGAGGAGCTGAGGGTTCTGAATCAGGGGACGGGTAGAAGGGTGAAGAAGGGAGTCGGTGGAGGAGTCAGAGCCCGAAGTGAAGCCAAATCAGGACTCCAGCAGCTTTAGTGAGACAATCTTTGGAGAGTGATGGCATGGGAAACCAAACGGAAGCATACGGAGGAGTGAAGACAACAAATGTAGTGGCTACTTAGAGGAGAGAAGAGGCAGAGAAAAGGAGAGAGAGTGGTAGCTGGGAGAATGGAACAGTAGACTTGCTGGTTTTCTTCCAAGCTCTATCCCCCACCCCCACTCCTGGCTTCCTAACAGAATCTCAGTTTGGTTAAGACTCCCATTCCACCTCAATGAAACCCTTTTGACTCAGAGTCACACAGATGGATACTGATTAATCTCAGTCCATCATGGTCACCCCATTCCTCTTTGCCATTGATGGATGCAAGAACATGAACCTAAGTCCATCAGCGTGGGGCATTCCCCCTGGCAACTGTTATTTATTGTCCAGGGATGGGCACTTGACCTTATGGTGCTCTCAGACTAATCAAGTGTGGCCATGGCTGCCTCTGGCAACCAGATAACCACCAGGAGAGAACCCAGTCTGTGGACGGAGAGCCGGACCCTGATCCAAATGGTGCCCGGAGACTGCCCTACATCCAGGTTTCTCATTAATGTGAAAGAATACATTTTATAATTATTTAAACCATGTTAGTTGAGTTTTCTGTTACACGCAGCTGAAGGCATCACTGATGAATATCCGTGGATTTTATTTTGTCTAAAATGGAGGATACTCAAGGTCAAGGGAGGGAGTTCAGAGAAGAGAAAGAAATTAAAGACACAGAACAGAGAAAAGAGCTGATGGGAGAGAGTCGGATGGCAGGCATTGTGTTCAAGACCACTGGTGGAGGAGCTGGCTTGAAAAGACACACGCAAAGCCCTTCCTCGGGCTGTAGAAGGGAAAGTGGTATGAGATAATGAGTAAACTTAGAGGGGGAGGAAAGTTGACAGAAGGATCTGTAAGGACCCTTACAACTTTACTGCCTGCAAGTGCTTCCCTTCTAATCGAGGAAGTGAGTGTCTTCAGTAGACAAAACCCGACACCCAGGTGGTATGTTCAGAGAGACAAGGACCTCCTCACCCAGGAGTCATGAGAGGCATCTCTGCAGGGAGGAGGTTCTGAGTCAATCTTCCAAGGACCTATGGACTTGGGATGGAGGGGGGTTGGGTAGACGGTCCATGTTGTGCTTCCATTTTTCTTATCTCTTTTAAATGCCACATCCTTGAGGAACTTACCAAAGCCACAGAGAGAGACCTGCTGGGCTGCAGCAGGGAATTCAAGGTCAGGAAAGTCACATTGGAAACAGATCCTGGAGGACCTGCTGTGCCAGGCTGGGGTTATTCCCTTGGATGGGCTTTGCGTTAAGTTTGTTTCTCAAACTTAAATGGGTAAACAATGTCTTGTTAACACCAGTTTTGATTTAAAATTATTAATATAAAAATTCCTAAATATATACAGATATAAAACTTGGTGTACATGCCTTATGCTTCTATCTCTTATATGAATCATAAAACCAAACCAAATTTATAAATTAAATACAAAATGGATGGAACTAATAAAATTCTACATTAGTGGGCTAGATGATGATGTTTGCTGAAATGAAATTGCCACTCACAGGTCAAATATGGCATTGACTATTACTGAGAGTGATGCCCTGATAAGTTGGCTCTCCAGAAAAAAAGAAAGTCTGTTTTGTAGCGTTTGCTGATTCCCATGGTGTAAATATTCTTACCATGGCTCACATCATAATCTCTGTGTTTAACAACTGGCTCTCAAAATACCTGAAGGTAACAGTTAGGTCTTGTGAGCCAGAATAAGCTAGTTCCAGGACACTATAGCTTTATAGGGTTTTGGTTTTTTTTTTTTTTTTAAGATTTTATTTATTTATTTGTCAGAGAGAGAGCACAAGCACGGGTAACATCAGGCAGAGGGAGAAGCAGGCTTCCTGCTGAGCAAGGAGCCCAATGCAGGACTCAATCCCAGGACCCTGGGACCAGGACATGAGCCAAAGACAGATGCTTAACCAACTGTCACCCAAGCACCCAAGCACCCTGCTTTATAGGTTCTTTTGAACTCACCATGCCTCTTTTTCTGTGTGTGCTGTACTAAGTCAGTTGTCCCTCCCCTTTCTGTTCCCATTCCTATAAGGTCTGTGTTTGCTGTACCCCTGGGCATAGTGAGGTAGCATATTTGATCTTTACCTTGATGAGTATATCCTTTGCATATTAAAGTAGTCACTGTTCCTTATATGTCAACCTAAGACAAAATGCAAGTATTCCTCACTATCCAAATTCATTCAGTTTCAAAATCCATACAGTGAGTTTTTATAAGGGGCACCAAATTATTCCAAAATATTTGGTTCTCCAGTTTTCAGTTTTGGGTAACAAATACTGAGAGTTCAGATAGCAAGGGGTATTAGCCCTACTTTTTTTAAATGTGGATTTTATTCTATTCCTGAGTTCAAATAGCAAATATTTAGTTAGCAAAGGATACCTGATGAACTCTTTGGCATGAAAACAGCTGTTCATTAATGTCAACATGAGTACTGAAATACCAAGATAGTATTTTGTTATGTAAGGTGGGCTTCTAGATGACTCAGGATAGGCTTACATTAACTTTTAGATAATCATTGAAGTCTAAGCACAAATTTAAGAATTTGTATCTGTTAGAAATGCTTCAGCTGTGGTAACTGAATACCCAGCCAGGAGTGGCTTAAATCCTAGATCTTTATTGCTTACTTACTAAGAAGTCCTATGGTAGACAGACATCAGAAGGGTTTGCATTGTCAAAATCACTTCAAGGATCCAGGTTCTTCTATTTTTATCATCCATCCAAGAGTGTTAACTTTTTAGTCTGAAGCATATTACCTCAAGGTCATAAAACTGCTGCTGTGGCTCCAGACATTGTGTGGTCATTCACATCAAAAATAAGTGGGGGTTGGGAGAAGGGGGTGGGATTATGGACATTGGGGAGGGTTTGTGTTTTGGTGAGTGCTGTGAAGTGTGTAAACCTGGTGATTCACAGACCTGTACCCCTGGGGATAAAAATATATGTTTATAAAAAATTAAAAATTAAAAATAAAAAAAATAAGTGGGAAGAGATAGCTCCAGACCTACCTATCTCTGATTAAGAAAGTTTTTCTAAGATCATTTCAGCAGGTCATCATTTCCATAGCCAAAACTTGATCACATGGCCACCTCTAACTACCACAGAGATTGGGGGATGTGGTGCCTGGCTTTCCAGTGACCATAGAAGACTGCAAGGGAATTACAGTGGAAGCGTGGGAATGAATTCTTCATGCCAATGAAGACAATCTCAGTGAACTTTGTAGAAGAACTTCAATGGGCAAGTCTGTAGAATCTGACCCAAGCTTGAGAATCTGGCTGAGGCAACTACTCACAGTCCCAGTCACTAGTGCTTGGAAAGCATTTACTAGTACAGAACATATAGTAAATGCTCTGGGGGAGGGGAGGACTGGGGAAGGACACACACACACACACACACACACAGCCCCTGCCTTTGAAGGACTTAGCTAGGGGCTTGCCAGCATATCAATGTGTTGCACTAAGGTTTCTAGATTCTTCATGGAGGATTTTCTTGTCTTGTTTATAGTTTCCTGTCTT
The DNA here is from genome assembly GCF_022355385.1 of Mustela nigripes. Taxonomy (NCBI): domain Eukaryota; kingdom Metazoa; phylum Chordata; class Mammalia; order Carnivora; family Mustelidae; genus Mustela; species Mustela nigripes. The sequence continues at coordinate 128,880,386 of NC_081569.1, forward strand.
TGAATCATGAGGCCTGAGCCCATCCGAGGGGCAGCACCTTGCGTCTACCTACTGAAGGTGTGGACTCAATATGTATTAGTGGCAGGCATGGCACTGGGCACTTGGTGTGACACTTTTACAGTGTCAGCACGAAGACTAATACGTGCTATGGAGACAAAGGAAAGGTTCAGGGGAATTATATAATAGAGAGACCCTCACTTGACTCTGTGAAGATGAGGTCGGGCGGAGGGCTGAGGAAGGCTGAAACATATATCAGAGTCTAGAAATTTGGTGGTTATCTTAAGGCTGTCAGTAGTCCCCACATGAGATCAGGTATTTGTTCTTACTACTGTTATTGTAAATGTCTTAGCGCTATTATTCTTACCCACCGTGAAATGATATCACAGGATAGCAGGAGACAGAAGCCAGTTCCACTGTCTTACCCCCTTCTTAGCGTGCTCAGGCTGTCATAGTGAAATACCGCTGACCAGGTGACTCAAACAGCAGAAATTTATTCTATCACAGTCCTGGGGTTAGAAGTCCATGATCAGGGTGCTATCAGGCTTGGTTTCTTTTTCTTTTCCTTTTTTTTTTTTTTTCCCCTTTGTGTATGTGTGTGTGTGTGAGAGAGAGAAAGAACAAGTGAGCACACACATGTGAGGTGGAGGGGAGAGGAGCAAAGGGAGAGGGAGAGAGAGTCTTCGGGAGGCTCCGTGCTCAGCTCAGAGACCAATGTGGGGCTCAAACTTATGACCCTGGGATTATGACCTGAGCCAAAATACAGAGCCAGATGCTTGATTTGACTTGGACTTGAGCTGAGCCGCCCAGGTGCCCCCTAGTGCCATCAGGCTTTCTGGTTTCTGGTGAGACTTCTCTTTCTGGCTTGCAGATGGCCCCCTTCTTTCTGTGTCTTCACATGGCCTTTCCTCTGTGCATGCCCGCTGAGGGAGAACACTCTGGTATCTCTTCCTCTTCTTATAAAGGCACCAAACCTATGGCATCAGAGCCTCGCCCTGATAACCTCACTTAACCTGAATTCCCTCCCTCCAGGTTCTTCCTAAGTAATCACAGTGACATTGAGGGTTAGGGTTTCAACTTACGAATTTCAGAGGGACATTTGCATCTATAAGCTCCACTCGTCATTTATTTCCCAGGAAGTGCAAATGCCAAATATTGCTGCTTTGGAGTGACTGGTACTGTTTGTGGCCAGAGTCCAAAGGTGGGCTGTTCAGCCGTCTGAATACTGCTAGACCCAGAGCGAGGCCAGCTCACGAGTGATGAGGTAGAGGAAGCCATGCCCCGTATCCTTCAGGAATAATCAGAGAGTGCGAAGTGTCATGTCTGGGAACTGGGGAGGCATGGTTGTTCTGATTTGTGTGTGTGTGTGTGTGTGTGTGTGTGTGTGTGCACGTGCGCGTGTGTGTTTAAGGCAGAGTTGGGAGCTTATAAGGACATCCAATCATGGCTCTTTCCTCACTTGGAGTGTGGAGGAGCAGTTTTCTATCTATTCTTTTATAGAAACATAAGCCAGAAGTGAATGTGAATCCTACAGAAAGCAAGACTTCCAGCAGGGGATTTTCAGACACTCTCTTTTCCCCTTCCTTGCAAATATTCAGTCCATCTCTGGGAAGAGACCCAGAGATCTTGGTGACACCCATCAAGTATGGGAGAAACCATTCCATGACACCCTCAGGGTGGGTGAGATTCTCAGGCCCAGATGAGATTCTCTCTCTGGGCTTTTCATAAGGGTTTCGCTCTCTGAGCGACCTGTCTGTAGAGCTGTAGGGCCGTGGACCACCTCTGGTGCCTGGATGGCCATAGAAGGGAGCACAGAAGAGGTTCTCAGGGCCCAGGTTCACGGGAATGAGAAATTCTAATCACGAGCCCAAACCATCTGTCAGATGTCAGATGTCCTGCTTTGGAGAGCCACAGTTCTCTTGGAACAGCCCTCCTGCTGAGCAACTCAGTGGCTGGGGACCCCAGGCCTGTGGGAGACTCTGGCACAGCGCTGGGATAAGGAGGAGGAAAAGGAGCTGCTGGGGCCACTGGGGGCCCTCCCAGACATTTGCGTTAGGAGCAGTAGCAATCTCATGGGCTTAGGGGTAGGAGACCCGGCTTTAGAAGAAGCCCAGAGAAGTCAGTTCACATCGCTGGCCCTGGCTGACCATATACAAGGACTGACACCAAACAGGGACTCTGTCGTGCTGGCAAAACCTCACCGATCTGCAGAATCATATCTGTCTTGCTTGTCTCCTAGGTTTTTCTTGGAACAATATAAATGGAAATATGGTTAGAATTACAAAGCACCGTAGCACCTCCAGGTGTTAGTGTTCATAGCAGGGGAAGGAAGAAAGAAAGAGCGTGGGTGGACCTGGCATACCAGGCGTTTTCACAGGGCCCCTTTCTGGGCTCTTACAGTGGTTATTACCATTTAGGAGGATTATTCCCATCCTGGCGGGTGGGTTCACTGGGTCTCAGAGAGGGAACGTCACTTGCCCCAAACTGGGTGGTGGTGAGCTGGGGTGTCAGTCATTCTGCCAGTCATCCTGGCCTCCGGAGGGAGAGCAGACAGATGTCATGCAGAGTTAACATCCCAGCAAGGATACTGAAAATCAAGAAGCTGGGGGAAGGCTATGAAGGAGCCAGAAAGCCCCCAGAAAAGTATGGGGACTGGTAATCATTAAGCTGAGATGGGCACAAACATTGAACATGTACCCAGAGGCCACTGTCCACGTCTTCCACCTACCCCCTCCCACCCCAGCCCCGGACTGGATGGGGAGGAATTGGGTCCAACCACTGGCTCCCTGCCCTCCTCAAACCTTGGACTCACTGCCCCCCACTTGGCCCTTCTGATGCCTCCTCTTTTACTTTCTCTGCCAAGTTCTGTCATTTAAACCCCCCTAATTTAATAGGTTTGTCTCATTATTTTGATTAATCATATTAACTCATGTTAATTAAGAGAGAGAGTTAAGCAATGACAGAGGTTAATGGAATCAGCCCGTGTTCTTCTCTGGCTTTTGTTGGGGGCTCTGACAGGCATGGGGGAAGAAGAGGGGAGACTGGGGAATGGAACCTCAGCAGGGCCAAGCCCGGGACAAGCCAGGCAGTCTGCACAGAGAGAGGGGAGAGAAAGGTATCGAGGAAACGATCACTTCCCAATCAGAGTTTCCTGCTAATTGAATGTCTGATTTTATTAATGATGGAATTTATAAAGGTCCTTAAGAAAAGAAAAGAATTTATTCAGTTCAGCAGTTAACTGTGAAAATTAATGCAGAGGAAAAAAGTTCAAATGGCCATTTTATTTGTCTTCTTTTTTTCCCTAGTGGTGGGAATAAAATTGGACACATCATCTCAAAGGGCTTTTCCATTTCTGGGTTCTCTGAGTTTTTTGATGAAGAAGCAGAATGATGGGCCTGGGACCTTGACCTGATGATGTTAGGAATAATAGACTCAAGTACTTTAGTCCAGAGTCTGCTAAGCAACTGAAATGCACCTTCCTAGTTAATCATTGTAACAACATGATGAGGTCCCCTTTTATAGAGGAGGAAGCTGAGGCCCAGAGATGTTTAGTCTCTTGTCCAAAGTTTCATAGCTTGAGAGATGCAGACCCAAGATTCCAGCCAGGCCCCTGTTGCCTGTGCCAGTGAGGTTCATAAGGAGAATGAGCCATTTTTCCTTACAATTTAATTCTTAGTTACTGGGAGAAAAGTTACAGGGGGAAAGCTTTGGGATCAGGCATACCTCTCTTTGATCATGGTGACTTCAGTTCTAGAGGAGAACTATGATATCCTGCACTAGCCCCATTGGAAAGGACCTTCCTCTGGATAAAACAGACACAGGTTGAGCTTTCCTGAGACATCCCCACCAGAATCCCTCTCCTTGTCTTCCAAGTTGTCCTGGAACCAAGAAGCCTGATGTTATGGATTGAGGTGTGCCTCCCAGAAAGGTATATTGAAGTCCCAGCCCCAGAACCTGTGAACATGACCTCATTTGGAGATGGAGTCTTTGCAGATGTTAATTAGTTGAGGTCGTCATGAATTAGAGTGGGCTCTCCATATGATTAGTGCACTTGTAGGAAGAAGAGAAGGACCCAGACACATAGGGAAGAAAGCTATGTGAAGGGGAAGAATACATTGAGGTGACGGCTGCCATAGGCCAATATGCCTGGGGCTACAGGGTGCTGGATGGGATGAGCAGAGGTCCCCCCACCCAGAGCCTTCAAAGGGAGCCTGGCCTTGCTGACACCTTAACTTTGGACTTCTAGCCTCCAGAACTCTGAGAGAATAAATTTACAATGTTTTAAATCACCTAGTTTGTGCTAATTTGTTATGACAGCCTAGGAAATAAATTCACCTGCAAAAGTTTGACTGGCTTTTACTTGCTGGCTGATGTTTCTTTAGCTTAGGATTTTGAACCCTGTGAAACTACAGAAAATGTTCTTTAAGCTGATGGGTCTCATTGCAGATATTGCAAGGAAGTTGTGATGTGTGGCACCTCTTGGGGTTCCACAGGACAAATGCAACTGATGCTGAGTGTCAGATAGACCTCAGCTTGTCTGGGACAGCCCTCACCATGACTGCTGGAACACTTGCTCCCCAAACCTGAGTCTTTTCCTGGGCCAGAAATTCCACGGCACTGTTCTGTGTGCTTTTCTCTCAGACTCTTGGAATGTAAATGAATGTTTTATGGCTTGTAAACTAATTCTTGCTAGGGTGTCAGTGGCTCTCTGAGTCTTCCATTATTTGTGAGAAGCTGCTCACTTGCTCACTGCTCGCCCCTGCGGTACTATGGCAGACATCAATAAGAGGTCACAACATACTTTTCTGCTAAGCCTGTGAGAGTGCAGCACTCCAACAGACCAGAGTTGGGACTTCAATATTTACTCATTTATTCAGTGAATGTTTACAGAGTGCCTATTAGTTCCAAGCTTGGTGCTCAGATTGACACTGGTGGACAACACAGACAGTCTTATAGCTTGGGAATAAACTTTTATGTCACCCTGACCTAGTAAGATCACTTACTGGCATCAAGAGTCAGACACTCAACTGAATGAACCACCCAGATGCCCCATCATCATCTCTTCATTTCTCTCCCTGTTTCTGTTGGCTTTTTTCTTGCTCTTGATTATGGGTCTCATTCTTGCTATTTTGAATGTCTAGCAATTTCTGAATGGGTGCTGGACATTTTGGATTTTACATTATTGAGTGTCTGGATTTTGTTGTCTTCCTTTAAAGAGAAGAGAAATTTGTTTTGGTAGATTGTCAAATTACTTGTGGATCCACTTGATGCTTTCTAGGCTTGTTTTTAAGTCTTGCTAGGATGGAGCTAAAGCAGCTTTACTCTAGGGCTATCTTTGTCATATTATTGAAGTATGACCCTTCTGGGATCTTTCCTCAATGTCCTTAGTGTTCAGTTAACATCCCCCTAAACCTTTGTGATCAACTGCCTCAAGGAGGACCCTCAAGTAGATATCTGGGGCTCTTTCTTGGTATAGTTCCTGTGTCCATGGTGCTCTGCCCTTCAAATTCCAGCCACTCCAGCCTCCTTCAATTCCAATCTCAGCTGCCTCAGTTTGACGAGATGCTGTTCTCTGCTTGGGTTCTCCTTCTGTGAATTGTGGTCTAGAAAATACTTCCAAGCAGAAGACTGGAGTGATTGTTTCCTTTCTCAGTCAGACCTGTTGTCTAAAGTCTGAAATCACCTGTTTCATATATTTTTTATTTTTTTAGTTGTTTTTAGCAGAGGACAGGATATATGTAAGTTACTTCTCATGGCCATTAAGGTCACTGAGTCTGCCTTTGCCATCTGTAAAATGTCAGAAAGTTGTGAGTCTTAGAACCCTCTTACTGAACAACTTGGATGCTCCTTTTCTGACCTCCTGACTTCATAAAGCTATCCAAGGTCAGCATTGCATCTTTTCCAGCTTCATCTCTTGAAGGATTTGAAGTGAGAGACTAGCAATGTGGCAGAAACCACTGTAGGTTCGTGAGCATCTGTGAATGCCCTAGCTTGAGGGCATAAATCAGAAATTATCTTGATTTCTTCAAGGCCCTCACTACTGACAAGAGATTGTATGGCCCATCTGTCTACTCTATTCATATTTCCAGTTACTGCTAAAGGAGCTTAAAAGGAGAGATGGGAAGAAAGGCACTCTTTCCCATGAAGTGCTATGTTATCATCCTCGCCAGAACAGAACTGTGGGTACTATCATTTCATAGTCCTTGCAATGTCAGGGGACTATTCCATCTGGAAGACCCTCCTGGATTCACTGGCAACCCCTCAGGTAGTATTTGAGAATTACTGCTCTATAGGGATATGTTTGGAGGCACATATCCAGTGTTTTCCTTCCGTCATAAGGCCTGAACCCAAGGCTTAGAAAATGGTATGAATTATTTTTTTACAACTTCCCCTTGTGGTATACTTTTTGCCTACGTTATCTTAAAGATGAGTGTACTCTAAAACTTTCCTCCTAAATCATAGCCTTTTACAGATAGTATGGAAACTTATCCACAGTTGGGGAAGGAACCAGTACCAACATGTGGTAATGAGCTTGAGACGAGACGGGGCAGAGGAAAGGGACTGATCATATTCAGGGACTTTGGTGGTGCCATGAAGTTATGCTGTGTGACTGGGTGGGGCACTTTGGTTTAATAGGTAGAAATAAGAACCAAGAGGAGAGCTGAAGGCCTCTGCTCTGTTGTCATGGCTCATGATGTTCTCTACTTTTCCGTCACAGCCCTCCCTTCTCAGTTTGTAATTGTAGCAGAATGATGTTCTCTGCCTCTTTTACCCTCTTCCTCCCTGCCTGTCTTCACCTGCCAGGGTGAGCAAAAGAGAGGCTTTTCTGCCTTCCAGCATTCCACTCTGAAATCTTTAAAAGGTAAATTCATCTCCTTCTGTGAGCATCCACTTTAGCTACCCAGGACAAAGCCAGGAATTCTGGTGGGAAGTGACAGAGGTGAGGTGGAGAAGAGAAGAGAAGAGAGAGAAGACAAAAGCCACGAATAAGAGACTCTCAGGGGCCCATCTAGGGCAGAGTTTGTGTGGGAGGAAAGGCAAGTTGATGGAAAAGTGAAGAAGTCCTCTGGGTCCCCTGTGCATTTGGCATTGGCTAAGTCAGTAATTCTTGGCACTAACTGTACATTAAATTCACCTGGATAGCTTTTATGGAATACCAGTGCTCCCCAGATATTCTGATTTATTGGTCTGAGGTGGAGCCTTGGCATCAATAGTCTATAAAGCACCCCAGGTGATTCTAATTGTAGCCATATCTGGGAACCTCTGCACAAAATAGTAGTATGGTTTTCTTTTTAATCACGGTGGGATCTGAAAACTAGCCATGGCTGAACCCTAGTGGCAAAATATGGGTTCATGAGTGGAGCAGAGTGACTTGTCACTCAAGAATGAATGGAAAGAAGGCGTTTTTGTGGCTGGTCCTTCCTGAAGAACCTGATATCTGCCAAGGTTTGCATTCTGGCCAAGAACTTAGCATGAGATGACCCAGGCTGAAGTCTCAGCATTTTCATTCGTCAGCCATGTAAGACCAGTCAACTTGCTTAATCTCTCTTGACTAGACTTTCAGCAGCAAACAGAAGGTCATAGTGGTTGTCTAGCCCTATAGATGGGAGCAGGTAAGGATTCTGGAGCCAACCTGCCTTGGCCCTGACGACCCATATCCCTGGACAAATCTCTTAACCACTCTGAGCCTGGCTTTCCTCATCTGTAAAATGGGGATAATAAAACTCAGAGGGTGATCGGGAGGATAAAGTAGATTACTGCTGTGTGAAACACTTAGAATAATAATGGGTCCATAGCAAGGGTTAGCCAGCCTGCCCAGTTGTGGTCCCCCTAATTCCTGCTAGAATTGCCTGCACACAGCTCCCTCCCCCCCATGCCCCAAACTGCTCGTTCCCTGGAGCCCCCATCTTTCGTTTGGCCAATTGTTCAAATAGGTAGTGATTCTGTATTTATAAACAAAAATCTATGACTATGGAAATCTTTGTGCAATTGGACTTGGAAGCTCCCACAGGCTCAGAATATTGGGGTTTTTTTGCACCGAGAGGGAAGGTGGCACATGAACAGGCTGCGGGCTGAGGCCTGGGTGCTACCCATCCTGGAGGTGTTCTGTAGGTGTTCAGTCCTAGACAAGTACATCTTTTCAGTTACTCATTTGTGTGTGAAGTGGGAGAGGGTTCCAGTGGGGAAGAAAGGCGGGAATTACTCAAAGACATGAGGGAGGCTGTCCTGGGAGGTCCAATGAGCTCTGTGTTAGAAAGGCTGAGTACAACAGGGATAGAGAAGGTCATTTGCATTTGCCCTCTCTGCAGGCTTTCCCCATTCTAGTAACAGCACCTGATTTTCCTCTGGGGAACGCCCCCAACCCCTAACTCCAGTGGAAGGAGAGGCAAATGACTAATAGAAGTAATCAATATATTGCATCTTGCTGATCATGGAGACTGGCTTGGGGACAGGCATGTGACTCAAGTTCATCCAAGAGACTCACTTTAGTTTGGTTTGTAAGAACCTCTAAAAAAGAACATCCCTTGTCTTGTGTTCTAAAGAGTATCTCCGTTACGCCTCACAGCAGTTTTCTCATGCATGATTATCCCCATCATGTAATTGTTGATGGAAGGTTTTTTATGCCTTCGAAGGTGGCTTTTGTATGAAGGAAGTAGCTATTTAGGGTTTTAAAGGTTAATGTGTAATAAACCAAAATTATGCATTAAAAGCCCCAATTCCTCCATAGGCTTTTCCCCCATTGTTTACATTGTGATTTTTAAAAAAGTTCTCATATAACATAAAATTTACCCTCTGAACCGTATTAAAGGGTACAGCTCATGAGTATTAAGTATATTCACACTGTTGTAAAATGGGGCTCCACACTTTCTCATTTTGCAAATCTGAAACTCTGTACCCATTAAAGGATTCCTCTCTTCCACATCCCCCAGACCTGGGCCACCACCATTCTGCTTTCTGCTTCTAGGAATTTGACTACTCCCGGAACCTCAAAAAAGAGGAACCCTACAATTTTTGTCTTTCTGTGACTGTCTTATTTCACTTAACATAGTGTCCTCAAGTTTCATCCATGTTGTAATAGGTTAGCAGGCTTTCTCTGCAGGCTTCTAAGATCACCTGTACACCTTATTATTCTATTTAAGTTCATTTACAAATCTTGTTACTCTTACTTTAGCAGTCATTTTGAGGGGCCCTTGAATTCTAATTTTTGCCCCAATTTAAAACCTAGTTCATCAAATATTTTTGAGAATTTAAAACTGCATTTGCAAATATAGTTTATTTCCTTCTCAAGTACTTCTGTTTCCTTACTTAATGAAGTCTTTCCAAGTACTCACGTAATTCTCAAAAATCTATACACTTAAACTAATGAAGTGAATATAAGTTTCTCTTAAATGTTCTAGCATGTACAGTGCAAAATCTCAAGTCTTAAATCAGTTGTGTAATTACACACTTTAAATTGGACTAGAAAGCTGTTACTCTAAAGGCCCAAATCCCTTAAACATGGGAAGTAAAGAGGGTGTCCAATTCTTAAAGAGTCCCTAATGCAAAAATATTAACGTATAACTTTGATTTCTTTAATTGTATTTCCTAGATTATAAATCTTCCTGGGGTTGAACGATGTATGGTCCTTGGAAAGCAATGATACCAGTTAGCTGAGGTCACTGATGATTGAGATTTTACCAGGATTCTGCCTGGCTTCCGGTCCATGCCTCTTTTGGGAGCACTAAATCTTATTTATGGTTGCTATAATGTTGATGCCTCCACAACTCAAAGTGGGTAGTGGTGAAGTTTGTTACCCATATATCCATGTTACGTGCATTCTAGAAAGCTAGCAACTTCCAATTAGGTGTTAGATAATTGCATCTTCCTTTTTTTTTCCCTCCCAAGTTTCATATGCGTCTTCTCTGCTAAGCAAGAACTGAATGAAATTCTGCATTCTTTCTAATATACATACAACTCATTTATATTCATATACTATCAAATATCACATAATTGTATCAAATAATATAATATTTATATAATGCCAAATTAAATGTTTGGTATATTGGATGCTTCACTTGCTTTGCAGTTATATTAAGGGAGGTCATTTTACTGGCCCAGATGAAGAAACTGAGGCACAGAAAGCTTAAATGAACTCCTTTGTTCTCACTGTGAATCAGGGACATGACCAGGATTTGGTCTGTGGAACTTAGCTGCTGCTGGTCTCTCTGTCACCAGGTTGCAAGTGGTGTAAGTCAGGCATTTGCAGGTTAGAATCAAGAGTTTATATAATTACTCTATTAGTCAGTCAACAATACTGAGCTCGTGCTGTGAGCCAGGTTCCTGCCACAGTGGAGCTCCTAGCCCAGAGGAAACACATGTCAGCTGCTGGCCAAGAGAAGGAAGGGTGGTCTGGGGGTCACAGGGGGTTCTTTAACCAACTCTGAGGGGTCATGGGGATTCCCCAGAGTGGACCTGAAGGAGGATGAACATTCACTAGGTCAAAGTATGAAGGTCAAAGCATCTCTGGAATGGGAGGAGGAAGCTTTGTGCTCAATGACACTTTCCTAGTTTTTAGGAAATATATGGATACGACAATTAAGATCATGAAAAGAAAGGTTAGAAGAAAGAATGTGAAAACCAAAGACACAGAGAGCATCCAGTCAAGTGGCAAGTCCTTTTTCCCACGCCCATTCCCCTGCCAGGGATGGGCCAGGTCCTGATGCTCTCAGCTCCACCTACGTGTTGAACTTCTCAGATGTTAAAAGGCTAAAATCCATCTCCTGCCTCTGGTTGGCTAGACTTCTGTACAGAGGAAGAGCACAGTGGACATTGATCCTCTCTTCCTTTCTTTTTCTTTTCTCCCTTTTTGCCCTCACCTTTCCTGGGCTTCTACTAAGTGCCAGGTCCTATGCTAGGTGCTGGGTGACATGAATGAAAATGAAAGTGGTCCTTGTCCACCAGGAGCCCATGGCCGGACCTTGATGAGATGGTCATTCTTATCCCTCTACAAGAGACTTCAGTGCAGGCATTTTTTACTTTTTTGGTTATTTTTATTGTGTCCTCTCATAGTGAACTTAAATATACATAAAACCTGAACCCATTTTCTACATCAGATATGGTTCTTTGACCTAAAATACTTCCTAAGAAGTTTTCTTCTTCTAAAGTTCCCGTGTATTTTACTTCAGATTTTAAGGCCTCATTCGTCAGATAGATAAACACACACACAGAAAAATGCATGTGTATTTAAAAGGCCACCGCATGGAAAACAAATGAGGAAGAAATGTCAAGAGAGCCTTATCAAGTGGGTTATCTTAGTATCTTTTAGAAAGAAGCCCAAACTACTGACTGCAGACAGATAAGGGAGGAGAGAAATAATGATAAAATAGAAAACGTTGTAATATTTTACTCTGTTGAGTGTGCGTCTACAATAGTTTCTGAGGCAGAATTCCTTTATTCCATTTACAAGCCCTCCAGCCCTGACACGTATGAACACATGTGTACCCAGCCCTGCATGCCGCTGTCCTTGGTCCTGGCTATGCGCATGGCCCGGCCACGGGCACGCAGCTCCGGTGTCGATGCGGGCAGCATCCGCGATCTTCCCAGCCCATCCATATGCATGTGTGTCTGTATCCCAGCCGTGGCCAGCATCATTCATTTCCAAAGCCAGCATGCATTCATTTTCATAACTTTTTGTTCCATTACAATATTAATGGGACTATCAATGGGAAAGGACAAGAGAAGCATTTTTAATGTTTATCTGACAGTTGCAAATTTCACTTGAGGTTGTTTACTGGGATCTGATTGTTGGCAGAGAGGAGCAGGAACGGCGGCAAGATTAATGGGATCACAGGGAGAGGAGATGTATTTATGGGCCTTCTGAACACCATCTAAGAGTAATAAAAAGTCTTGCCGCACCCTTCCCCAAGTGAGACTTAAGAAGTTTGAAACACTGAGAAATGAGGGATTGTTTTAATTAACTTCCATCTAATCCAGGTGGCCTGTTCAAAGTGAATCATGTTGCATTTATGTCGCAGTCTATTAAAAATTAGATGGCCCTCTCCCATCCCCCACCTCTGCTCTCTCTGTCTCTCTGTCTCTCTCTCTCTCTCTGCTCCCATTCCCCCCGCCCCACTCTGGCCCTGGATTGCTGTCATTCTGGCTTGCCCTATTTTCCCCTCTTTCCTAAACTGCTATGCAATCTTGAGAGAGGGCCTGGCTGGGCATTTGCCCGGGAGAACAGGGGAGAGAAGGAGAGGAGATTGCAGAGGTTGCTAAGGAGGAGGGAGGTAGATACTTCGCCTTGAACTAGAAACAGGAGCATTGTGCTTCCCCCAGAGCCTTGCTCTCCTTGCTGCTTAGGTCTAAAGCCACACGGTGGTGGCCCCCAAGATCCCCAGAAAACCTCATGAAAGTGGCCTTAGTGGGATAAAGGGCTTGGGATGTATAGGAGGACGGATCCCGAGCCTCTCGGGAGAAGATCTGGCCATGGGAAGAAACCTTCCTGGGTCTCCAGGGCCACTGGCTTCTTCCCAGACTGGTGGTGACCCCTTGCCTGGCTGAGCTCTCTTTCTCCCTGGGGTCCTCAGTAGGGTCGTCAGTTGAAATACTGAGCATCCAGTTATTTTGAATTTTAGGTAAACAATGAACTTTTTAAAGTATAAGTATGTCCCAAATAGCTCCTGGGACATATTTATACTAAAAAAAAAAAAAAAAAGTATCTGTTGTTTATCTGAAATTCCTATTTATCTGGTTTCCTGTATTTTTATTTGTTAAGTTTGGCAACCTTACCCAGGGAAGGATCCCTACCTAGGGGAGTGGTTATGATCCCAGATCCCGGTTCTACATCACCTATATTCAGAATGGAATTGCTATTAATTTTGCCTCCCTGACCTCAGTTTCTTCATCTATTAAATGGGGACAGCAACATTACTGATGCCTAGGAATAGGATGAGGATTAAATAAAGTGCACCAAGTACTTAGAACAAGGGTGGGCAGACATTTTCAGGGAAGGGCCGGGTCACAAATATTTGGGCTTTGCAGCCCAGACGGCCCGTGTCATAGGGACTGCACTCTGCCGATGTCATGGGAAAGCAGCACAGACAATATGGCCGCCTATGAGAGCCAGTGTGTTCTAGTAAAGCCTGAGTTACAAAAGCAGGCGGTGGGCCCCATTTGCCCATGGGCTGAAGTTCCCTGAGCCCTGTCTTGCCACTGAGGATATGCTTCTAAAACGCTTAGCATTATTAGTATGGAAAGTTACAGATCTCCCGGCCTAGGATGCTAAGTACTGTGAACTGAGTACTGTCACCAAGTTTTCTTGCCTCTAACTTGGCTGCTGACTGATGTCTGAAATCCTACAGATAGAAATCCAGCCTTTAGGCCTAACAAGCTCCAGAAAAAGTCACTCCTTAGGCTTCATCCTTTAGTGGGAAGGCTGTTACTTAGCCTGAACCAGCATTTGGAGAGCACTTAGGCTCTGCCAACCCTGGGCAAGAGTTGACGGCCCATGTGTGATTGACTCCCATGCTCACAGAGGAGGGTGTTATTATTATTTGCTTCTTACACCCAGAAAGCTGGGACAGGTTGAGCGTGTAAGTCACCCTTGGCCACGTACCAGACCTGAGGTTGGCAGGAAGGGGTGAAAGAGATGGGACCAGAGGAAGAAAATGGGTCTAGAAATAGGGAAAGAAAAATTAGAGGGACAGCTTTGGAGAACTCGATTTTGCTGAGCCTGCTACCTCCTAGCCTCTGTTCCTTACGTCGAGTGGCTCCCAGAGCAATGACCTCATCCTTTACCTTCCACACTCCAGCCACTGTCTGCTGGTGTGAACCAAGAGGATGCACAGCCAAGCTTTCCACAAGTCTGCTCCACTGGGCTTGGGTGCATGCACCCAGATGTTCTGCTCCTCTCCTATTCTCCCCTCCCCAAATCACACTTGTCTAGAATTAAATGCACCACGAGAAACAGAGAAACCGGATGGTGCAGGTGTGCTGAAGAGGTCGGAAGGGCTACCACTTCCCTAGCCCCGCCTTCCACGCTGGGTCCAAAACTGCAGAAGAAGGAGTCCCAGGGCCATAGAGGACGTGGGCTCCAAAGCCAGACCCATGGCCACTGCCTAGACCAGCGGCCAGCCTCTCTCTGCTGTGGGTTCTTTTTGTAAGCACAAGTGAGAATATGTCATCCTGGAACTATTGGAGGGTTACTGAGAGGTGTGAGGCTGAGCTCCCTGTAGAGCACAGAGCACGAGCTGCAGCCAGTTCCAGGTCCTTCACTCTCAGTATAGACACTTTCAGAGCAGTGACTCCATGCAAGGGGCCTTCGGGTATACTGGCCGAATGCCTGTACTCCCTCTATGTATCGCCTACCCAGCAGCCCTGTGGAACAGGGAAGGAGGAGACAAACATCTTACAGGTCCTTCTCCCCTCTGTCATCAGCTTGTGCTTCAGCTTTCTTTCGTCTATCACATTGTCATTCGAATATGTTCTCATCTGACAATGACCCTCCAGACCCATTACGGGGATCCCAACAGGAACAGAGCAGGGTGAGCAAGGAGGCTCGGGGGTCAGACCACAGGGTCACAGCCAGTTCTGCCTCCAACCACGCTGCATATGTTAATCACCTCTTTTTGGCTAGAAGAACAGCACACAGTCTTAGGCCACTGAAGGGTGAACCATGCAGTGGGCTTAGCCTGGCATCTAAGAGTTAACCCCTGATACACATTGCCATGATCATTATTCCATTAAGTCAGTGACTCTGTTGAGCCCTGACCACATGCCAGACTCTGGACCATGTCTATGGTGGTAAAGAGAACCAGGCTGTGTCCTGAGAGGTCCTTTTTGGGGTGGCTCTTGGATCAGCCACCTTCTCTTCAATACCACCCACCCATGGCCCCTGCGGCCCTCCTGATGGCTCCCATGCTCACCTCCTTCTCCCTCCAGCTCTGACCTTGACTGCACAGCAGGAGTCCCCTTTCCTCAAGACCTGACCCTCTCCCTCAAAATATTCCTCTAGGGACAAGTGGATCAGGACCCCTGGAGTGGAAATCCCACTCCAGAGCAGGAGGAACACTCAGTAAGGGCAGTTTCTGTTATTAAACACTGCACTACCCTTGCTCCATACTCTAATGTCAGCAAGGAGCCCCGCGTCCCACTTTTCCTACAGAGTTGCTCCATGGGCAGTGCTCCATCCACTATCTCTGAAATCTTTATCCCTCCACATCCCATCAGACATGACTACCCCCAAGATCTCACCTTTGCCTGGATGCTGACCAAAGCCAGAGCCCTAGTCTTGGCCTATACCCATCTCAGACAAGAACAGATAGGGGCACATGGATTCTCTCCTTACTTTCTGTGCACTCAGAGTCATGCAAATAAGCATGCAATTAACTTGAGAACCAAACTCTCAGCCTAAGTATAAACCGATAGTTTGCTAATATGTGTCTAGGGTATTTTGCCCCAAATATGCATAGAATCAAAAAATATAGAGTTGGAAGGGGCATTCTGTTTACTTGACAGATGAGGATCTTGAGGCCCAGGGACATAAGAATGTTGTCCATAGTGCCACAGCCATCATCCCAGGACTCTAAGATTTCTTCCAGTTTCTAGACTGTGGTTCATGGACACGCCTCCACTCCCCGCCCCTAATGCCCACCCCAGCACAAGCAGAATACAGTATGCTTGTCTCTCATTTGTGTTTACATTAATGGCTCTTTCGACTGGTCATTTGTCCTGCCTCATCGCTAGATGGTACCACGTGCTGGGACAAGGGCGGGCCATCGGTCCTTCCCTGGGGCCTAGGCCAGGGATTTTTCTGGGGATGGTGCTTATTGACTTTCCAGCTGATGTGCAGATGGTGTTGAGGGGCCTGGTGTCAAGGGGCCTTTGGGGCATGGGTCATTCCCAAACCCCAGAGCCCTGCCTCTTAGCTGGAAACTGTCAGTTCCCTGTGCGATACGGGTCCAGAAAGCTATTCCCACAAGCTCGGGAAGAATGGCTATTTTCTGTGGAAGAAAAATAGGCCAACCTGGGCCACTTTCTTGGATAAACTTTGGGATAAGAAATAACATTGACGAAATAAGCTTTTCATTTTGATACCCACTTCATTTTCAGTAGATTTTTTTCCTTCTATCATACATGTAACAGTGTTTCAAGAATAATAATAATAAAATGGCCGTCTCTATCCCCCTACCCAGCTTAAGAAACAGCATCACTAGTATATTTGAAATCCCTGCGTGAGGGGGGAATGCTCAGCGCCCTCAGAGCTCTCCCACTGCCTTAGTCCACTCTGGCTGCTGTAACAAAATACAATAAGTCGGGTGACTGCTAAACAATGGAAACATTTACCCCAGTTTTGGAATTTGGGAAAATCTAGATCAAGGCCCTGGGGGATTTAGTGGAAGAGGTGAGGGATCTCTCCGGGTCCCTGGAGCAAAGGCACAAATCCCATTCAGGAGGCCTCCGCCTTCATGTCCTAACCACCTCTCAGCATATCCTCATGTCACCGCCCTGGGGATCAGAACTCCAACACAGACTCTAAGTCGGCGGGAGGGATACCATTCAGTCCATAGCATCCAACTTGTAGAAGTTTGTGTTAATCATTCCTTGCCTTTCTTCATAGCTTTGCCCCATCTGTGCGCGTCCCTGGACAAGTTGTTTAGTTGCACATGTTTTGAACCGTGAACACACAGATAAATGTGTAGAGAACCATACCCAGCGTGTTCTTCCACAATCTGCTGTGTTCACCGAACACTGAGTTTTATCCACGTCGGTGCGTGGGGTGGTAGTTTGTCTGATTTCACAGCGGAGTGGTTTTCCGTTGTAGGTCTACACCAACATTTACTTATCCCTATTGCTGTCAGAGGACATTTGGATGGTTTCCAGTTTTTGCAGTCATGATCAGTGTTGATATGAAGATTCTTATTAGGTGCCTCTCTGGGGCACAGGTGCAAGTTGCTTACGCTACGTGCTGACAGGAGAGGGCTGCGGGCGCGGCGTGTATGTGCTCGGCCTTAGTGTTCATAACTGAGCGGCGGTGCCAACTCTCACGCCCACTAGCATCCTCCGTGTGTTTAACGTGACACTCAACTTTTGGCCCATCTCGTGGGTGTGAAATGGTATCTCCTCATGGTTATGATTTGCATTTTGCAGATTGTAAATGTTTTAAGGTTTTTTTTTCCCCTCTTATGCTTATAGACTATGTATTTCTTTTAGTGGATGGTTCTTCTTCATATCCTTTGACAGTTTTTACTGGTTTTGGTCCATATGGATTCATATGCCTTCTTTATGTATTCTAGATATTAATACTCTCAAGTATTCCAGATATTAATACTCTAGATATTAATACTCTACCTAATAGAGGATTGGTTGTGTGACAAATATCTTCTCCTTTGTGGCTTTTCTATTCATTCTCATTACGGTATTCTTCAGTGAACAAAAAAATCTTGATTTTTAATATAGGCAGATGTAATAAAAACTTCCTTTATGGTTTACACTCCCATGTCACAAGAAATCATGCCCTATATTGGGGGCATAGAGATACTCTCTTATTTCCTTTCTTTTCTTCACTGGGGACGCCATCTTAGGGGGAGATATCCCTGAGGCCCTCACTGGTGGGTTGTCAGTCGTGTCCCCCTGACTGTCCCTCTTTCATAACCGGGCTCTCAACCATCACTGTGCACCTTGCCAGGCCCCTCTGCTAGGCTCTCTGACTTAATTGTCCTGGATGGGACTCTGGCATTAATTTTTTGAATATTTTTTAAATTTTTAATTAAAATTAATTTTAATAAAAATTAAATTTAATATTTAATTTTTTTTTTTAAAAATGATCCCATGTGCCATCAGCTCTGAGAACCCCTGCTTTGGAGTTTTGTGAGAAAGGCAGACTCCAGCATCTGCCCTCTGTGAAGCAGACGCCCATCTCACCGTCCTCTATGGCTTCCTTCCTCAGCCCCAGTCCCAAATAACGAGTCAGGAGGGGATGCTGAAATACTGAACTGCAGGCCTTGGAGATTCCCAGAAGGTGGCCTGCCAAGGACCCACCATTCTCCACCCATCGAGGCCGCCATATTGGTGGTATCAGTTGCCGCTGATGGGAAATGGATGAATGGGGGCATCAGGAAGTTTGGAAGGGGTGACAGGACACAAGTGCCATCTGCGAGAGAGGCAAAGAGATGGAGGGAGAAGCAAAAGAAACACATTTTGGAAAGCGCTAAAGTTTTGACAGGAATCTGCCTCCTTCTCCCCTCCCTTTCCCATCTGTTTTGGAGAAATGTAAATGCGCCCGTGTTCCCAGGTGACTGGCCGGCGGGTAGCCTCTTTGGAATTCTGCGAACTGGCCATCTGTCGTCCCGTAATAAATGATAGCTATAAAAGAAAGTGATTATGGCGCCGATAGGGGGAGAGGCATTTGTTTATATTCTTATAATATGTATCAGATTGAATAGAAATTATCACTTAAAATTGACAAATGGAGAGCAGGGTTCCTTGGAGAGGGAGTCAGGGACACAGCAGCAGTGATGGGACCACGGGCAAACTTTATTTGACCAAGTGTCAGGGACCAGTTTGGCCTCAGACGTTCCCAGAACACGCCAGATCCCGGAGGGTGGGAACCCAGCTTCCAACCTTCTCTGGAGGGCTTAGGTGTGCATTTGGCAAATGAGACTTGGCTGCTGCGTAAGAAGGTCATCTGTCCCCTCTGCTAGGGAAGCAGAAGGGGTGTCTCTTTGAGATCAGCACAAAGCTAGATTTGGCTCCTCTGTCCCTGTGATGGCTACCCGACCTTGTGACTCCGATGTATGCCCTTCAACAAATAACTCCTCTTCTATTTGATTTTTTTCCCCTTGCAGCCAAGCTTTTCCAGTCTCTGGAAGGTCTCCAGCCTTCCAACTTTGCTTTTCTCCTCTCCCTCTCCCTGGCCCCCCTCTGTCCTTTCAGAGCAGTGAACTTCCTTGAAGGTTCCTGGGGGGCCTTGCTTCCCTAACATGTGGCCCCAAATTTCTGGTGCCATCTGGTTACCTCCAACTTCCCAGCCCAGCCTAGGGAGTGGCCACAGCTCACCTCTTCCAGAGAAGAGCAAAAGACTTAAGAAGCTCTATGTGTTGGACACCTGGGTGGCTCAGTTGGTTGAGTGACTGCCTTCGGCTCAGGTCATGATCCCGGACTTCCAGGATCGAGTCCTGCATCGGGCTCCCAGCTCCTTGGGGAGTCTGCTTCTCCCTCTCACCTTCTCCTCTCTCATGCTCTCTCTCACTCATTCTCTCTCAAAGAAATAAATAAAATCTTTAAAAAAAAAAAAAGAAAAAAAAGAAGCTCTATGTGTCCCCACCTTCTTCTGCTCACACACCTTGGCTAAAACTACCCCAGGCTCCGCAGCTCTGGAATGAAGTGTTTTTACTGGGTCTCAGAAGACTACAGTCTGATGTTTACAGAGTGCTGGCCACTTTTTCATATGCTGTAGGATGGGCAAGAAGGTTTGATTCCCCTATCTTGCAGCTGGGGTAATGGAGCATCAGAGAAGTTACATGGCCAAGGTGACATATAGGCAGGCAGAGTGACCCACTCTCCGTTCCTTCCAGTAGCCTTTTACTCCTGATTAACACCCACCAGACAACTGGGAAGCTTATTTTAGATTTCAAATCCTATTCATAAATTCTCCCCTTTTCGGGATAATTTATATACATATATTTGTTTATATAAATGTAACAGCCTAACTGTCAGAAGCCATATGTGGATAGGGGCTCCCACACTGGACAGCACAGAATTCTTCTCTCCGCCTTGCCCCTCCTGTCCCTGCTCTCCTCAGTCGGAAAACCAGTGGGCCCTCTTCTGTGTGGGGTTCTGATCTGAAACGGAGCTCCCGTGTGCTCGTTTCAACAGCTGTGAGGTCCAGACTGCTCCAGCACGCTCTCACCTGCGTTCCTGGACCTGCCAAGATCCCTTCCAGCCTGGGTGCTCTTTTCCCATCAGCCCATCACACTTCCGGGCCAGTACCTGCCCCTGGCTTGGAAGGCATCTAGTTCTCATGGCCCATGGAGCAGCTTCGCCTTGTCTCTGTTGTGTCTCACACAGTCACTGATGCCACGCAGGCCTTATTGTTGATGGAGGCTCGGCCTCACCCGCTCATATTAGGGGGTTCACAGGATTTCTCTTCATCAATTTTGTCGTAGACATTGTTGAGGGATTTTTTTGTTCTTCTATCTTTGTTCCTCCATCTCTTTCCCTGGGAGAGTTCAGGGAGACTTGAGCCTACACTGACGTTGGCGCCATCATTGTTTTTATTTGAAGACCTTGCCCATGAGTGTACATCTCAGAGGTATAACCATTTCTGTGGGTTTTCTGGTGCTTATGTCCCAGCAAGAAAAGTACATGTAGAGAGGTGCTTGGTATGTGGGAAGCACTTAAAAAGTATACATTCATGAATGAAGGCTCTTAACAACACTGGGTCAAATTAGACACCCAAGTAGATCCTATTAGTGTAGCAGAAATTCTGGGACCCTGTGCAAAAATGGTAGAAATGGACCTGCTGTGCAGTGATGGCTCAGTGACCAGGGCTGGGTGGCACTTGTGAATTCGAAGCCAGGCAGGTGGCCAGGTCCAGCTAGCTCTGTGCTGCCCTCGGGCCTCCTGCAGGCAGATCACTGAGTAGAAGAGCAGTGACCCCCATCAGGCTGGAGCAGGGTTTCCCAGTAGTAGGAAGGAGGCAGTGAATCTAGAGTTGTGCCCTGGAGGAAGTGATAAATACGGCTTCAAGTGAAATATTTATCATGTGCTTGGTACAGCAAAGGTCGTGTGGACTGAATAAAGGAAGGGCTAAATGAATGAATGAAAGGCTATGATACTGTGGTTCTCAAGTTGTTCTCCTATGGAAAAATAACCTCACTGTGTCCCCTCTGGGCTTTGCCCCCATGACCCCTAGCTAGCCTCTGACAAAGTTTGGTCCAGAACTGTATCCTGAGTCTACTTGGTTGTGATCCGTCCTTGGGATCTGCTGAGTTATACCATCGTTGTTTTTGTCCTTGTAGGAGAAATGAGGGGTGGGGTTCCCACTCTGCCCTTAGCTCTGGAGCTCCACCCACTCCCAAGCAAAGGTCCTGCTAGAGAAGCAGATACTTTTTCTGCATCTGCAAGCACCTTGTCTCAATGTCAACCAAGAAGCTTATTTACAAAAAAGCATGGTCACAGACCCAAGATCTGCAGAATGCACATGGAAGCCCAAAGCCCACCAAGTCCCCATGCACACTCACAGGGAGCTGGAACCTCCCTGATCCGGTATCTGGAGGCTTCCACTGCAGCCCGCTGCCTCCTGCTGGCCTCTTCTTGTCCTCGGCCTCAGTCCCCAGGCGGCCAGTAGGAACCTCAGTCTACTTTCTTTCCAACTAGTGTCCTTCCTTCAAATACATGGACATGGAAGCTTCTCCCCAGTGCAGCCTCCTAGGGAGTCCCAGCAGGGAACAGCCTCTTGGCCCCTTGCTTTCTCTTCGTATCCATTTTAAAGAGCTGGGATTAGGGAAGCCATGAGGAAGCAGCCCACTTCTACTCCCCTAAGAAGAAAGTAGCTCTTCCTCATTGCCTGCAAGAAGCAGCCACTATCCAGTTGAAGGGCTAGAACAGGAGATGAGAACCCCGATCTTGCTCCGGGCTGAACTGGCCAGGTGGGGCCCCCAGCAGCCCATGGTCCATGATTCATCGCAGGCCTGGAGCCCCAACTGGACACTCAGGGGAGAACTGTAGATCAGAGTCGCCCCAGGGTCCTCCTTCAACACCATTCCAACCTGAGGGTGACATTTTGAGGCTTTCTGGAGGGCTAGTTTGTGGGCTGGAAACATCTGTGCTAGCCTCAGAAGCAGGATTTGAGCCATGCAGATGGGTAACATCAGCGTCTGTCCATGTGACCTCTTGCTGCTAAACACATCTTCTGGAGGCTTCTGGCCTTTCCTGACAATGGGATGTCTGGGAGCCTGTGTGCAGCACTGGTTCCTAGGAGGCCTTTGTCCTCGTTGCTTTGATGAGAACAGTAATAAGACAATCACTATCTGACTTGGACTCACAGACAGTCTAGTCCAGGGGACAGGTCATGCGACCAGTGGGGTCGCCTGACTTCTCTTAAACACACCTCCACCAGACCTCACCTTCCACAGGTCATGCACTTTGAATCTGTCAGTATACATTTCTCTAACTCTCAAACAATCTATTTCACTTTTCAATCTAGGTCAAGTAGGATCCGTGTGACAACAATTAACAGAAACCCGAAATTAATAGAAACCCTAACTTCAAACAAGTTAAGGGTTTGTTTTTCTCTCTAGTAAAGGGCTTGTGGAGATAGGAGGTCTAGCCCCTGGACATAGTCAGTGTCCCTGGAACCTTTGACTTTCTGCTTCACCAACCTCAGAGCATGGCTTCCATCTTCAAGGGATGTCAGGGCTCCAGAATGGTCATCCTGTCCACCTTTCTGGCTTAGAGAAGGGGGAAAAGGGGAGGTTTTTGAGAAGAGTCAGCCCCTGTTATAGAGATTTCCTGGAAACACCACACAGTGACTTCCTCTAACATCTATCTCATGGGCTGTCCCACCTCAAGGGAAGCTGGGAAATGTGTTTAAGCTGGGCACATTGCCATCTTCAACGACACGACGATTTTGTCAGTAAAGAATGATCTAGCACCTACCCCTTACTGGCCGCGTACCTTATACTTGTTCTACACACTCCACATGCACTACCTCATTGAATACTCAGAACAACTCCGTAAGACAAAAACCACAATTACTCTTCTTTTCCATAAGGGAAAACTGAGGTATAAGTAAGTACGAGGTTAACCCTTAGCCTCAAGGAAGCAGGGGAGGCAGTCTAGTTCCCCGAGAGATGGCAGGTGCCACCACAAGATCAGAGAGAAAAAGGGCACCAGGCTTCTCCTCACTCAGGCTGTTTTCCGACTGGGCCCCTTTGCCCTCGGTGTTAGCCAGTCAGTATGACCCTGCTTTATTTCAGGTCCCCCAGAAGCCCTGTGTCCAAGCCCCATCTCTACAGCCTGTGGGCTGGTGCAAGAGCTTGGGCTTTGGGGTCAGAGAGGCCAAGTCCAGGCTCTTGGAGATCTGAGTTCCCCCACCTCTGAGGCTCATTGTACCCCCTTCTCCCATACCCAGCCTTGTTACTTCCTGGTCCTTATCCTGTCCGTCCTGTCTTTCCCTGTCCCTCTTTCTGTTTTTCTGTGTTCCCCTCTATTTCTGTTGTTCCCTTCTGTTTTGCTCAAACAACATCCTTTCTTTCAAATCATCCTTAATCCTTTCTTTACAATGAAAGAAACAGTCTTGCAGCCAAGGCTCACTTCTTGCACACTCCCACTGCCCTGCTCTCTCCTTCCCCGCCTTTCTCCTCCCTCCTCTCTCCCCTCATCCCCCTCCAGACACTGCCTCCCCCAGCCCCCACCTGGCACACAGCCACCCCCTGAGCTCACCCAGGGAGCAGGCCCAGAGCCACAGCACTAAGCTAGGGCCATAAACATAATGGAGCTGGCAGGGCCCCCTCCCCAGGGCCGGCAGTCACTCACTGTGGCTAACAGGCCCTCGTCCCCAGTTCCCTTCACGGTGCTTGGGAGGAGAGAGCCGGGAGTGAAGGGGACTTTGATTTTCCTCCGAGGGAGCTCTGCCTTCCAAGTCACTGCTGTGAGTCTTTTGGCCCTCCTCCAGGCCCGCTGGCAGCTGGAAAGAGCGTGTGGTCTAAATGGGCCTCTCTTCTTCACTCAGCAAACACTCATTAATTAACAAGAATAATCAATAGAACCAATAAAGAGCTTGTGGGGTGGAGACTGCATTTGGGGAACGGAGGGCTGCCCGTTCTGTGGGCATGGGGGGCTGGCCCCCAGGCCTGGGTCTCCTGTACCTCCCCTGCCCCCCTGCTGCACCTCCTCCAACCCCAAGGCTGTGATCTCTGTGTAAAAAGGAACTGGCTCTTCTATTGGACAGATCCGTGCAGCTTCTCTTCTTCAGCCTCCGAGCAAACCCTCTTCATGGATGAGGCAGGGCCCCCAGTTCAGCAGTGAGAGCAGCGCTCCTGCTCCTGCCGCAAGGGAGGACCGGGGAGGACCATGGAGGGCAGGAGCGGCCACCAGCCTGAGGCAAGACTGTGTTCAGGCCCAGCTCTGCTGAGCAAAGCCATGTGAACCTGTGTGGCTTTGGAAATGGCTTTGGGTAGCCATGTTTCAACTGCCTGTCTTTATACAGGACGGAAAGCCATGCACGCACATTCTCCTTGTGTCTTCCAATAAGAGATGGCCATGAAACTCAAGTCCCAGGGGTGCATGCAAAGAGAAGTTTGTAGAAAGCTCCAAGGAAGGTTTGTTGTCTTCTTGGATTAAAAGAGAGGGCTTCTCTGGGGCAGCTGGGTGCCTCCGTTGGTTAAGTGTCTGCCTTCAGGTCAGGTCGTGACTGAGCCCTGCATCTGGCTCCCTGCTCACTGGGGATCCTGCTTCCTCCTCTCCTTCCCACTTACGCACTCTTTCTCAAATAAATAAATAAAAATCTCTAAGAAGATAAAAAAATAAAGGAGATATAATAATACATTATATATTAATAAAAAATTAAAAATTAAAAAAAAGTAAAACGGGCCACTGGGGGAAAAATTTAAAAAAAAATAAAGGAGAGGGATTTTTTTTTTTTTCACTTTATCTGGATAGGTTTTATTTTTTATTTATTTTTTATTTTTTATAAACATATATTTTTATCCCCAGGGGTACAGGTCTGTGAATCACCAGGTTTACACACTTCACAGCACTCACCAAAGCACATACCCTCCCCAATGTCCATAATCACACCCCCTTCTCCCAAACCCCCTCCCCCCAGCAACCCTCAGTTTGTTTTGTGAGATGAAGAGTCACTTATGGTTTGTCTCCCTCCCAATCCCATCTTGTTTCATTTATTCTTCTCCTACCCACTTAAGCCCCCATGTTGCATCACCACTTCCTCATATCAGGGAGATCATATGATAGTTGTCTTTCTCTGCTTGACTTATTTCGCTAAGCATGATACGCTCTAGTTCCATCCATGTAGTCGCAAATGGCAAGATTTCATTTCTTTTGATCGCTGCATAGTATTCCATTGTGTATATATACCACATCTTCTTGATCCATTCATCTGTTGATGGACATCTAGGTTCTTTCCATAGTTTGGCTATTGTGGACATTGCTGCTATAAACATTCGGGTGCACGTGCCCCTTTGGATCACTACGTTTGTATCTTTAGGGTAAATACCCAGTAGTGCAATTGCTGGGTCATAGGGCAGTTCTATTTTCAACATTTTGAGGAACCTCCATGCTGTTTTCCAGAGTGGCTGCATCAGCTTGCATTCCCACCAACAGTGGAGGAGGGTTCCCCTTAAGGAGAGGGATTTTCTGCCTGTTCTTTTCCTTCCTCCTTGCCAATGTTGGTGTAAGGATACCATGTTGGGAGCTGAGGCAGCCATTTTGTGAGCATGAGATGCCAAGTTTTAGGACCAAAGCCAACGTATCAAAGGATATGAAGAGTCTGAGTCATCAAGCACTGCCCCCAAACCCCAATTCCTACCTCCAGACTTCTTATTTTGATAGGAGAATAAACCCCTATTTGTTTATGTTGTTACATAAGCAGAATAATGTCCCTCATCCCTAATACGTTCATGTCTTAGTCTGTAGAACCTATGAATGTCTTAAGTTACCTAACAATAGGGAATAAAGGTAGCAGTTGGAAGGAATTAAGACTACTAATCAGCTGACTTCAAAACAGGGAGATTATCATGGATTATCTGGGTGTCCAATGTAATTGATAGGTGAGGAGAACCATATAGGATATATATAAGGAATTGGCTCATGGGATTGTGGGGGCTGGCAAGTTTGAAATGTGTGAGTAGGCCAGCTGACTGGAAATTCAGGGAAGAGTAGATATCACAGTGTTGAGTGAAGAATCTGCAGGCTGTAAACTCAGGCAGGGCTCCACATTGTAATTTTGAAGCAAAATTTTAAAAAATCTCAGGCTTCGCTCTTAAGGCCTTCAACTGACTGGATGAGGCCCACCTTCATTATGAAGAATAATCTGCTTTGTTTGGTCTACTGATTCAAATGTCGATCACATCTAAAAAGTACCTTCCCTAGGCACCTGGGTGGCTCAGTCATTAAGCATCTGCCTTCAGCTCAGGTCATGATCCCAAGATCCTGGGATCCAGCCCCACGTCAGGCTCTCTGCTCAGCAGGGAACCTGTTTCTCCTTCTCCCTGCCACACCCCTGCTTGTGCTCTCTCTCTCTCTCTCTGTCAAGTAAATAAATAAAATCTTTATAAATCAATCAATCAATCAATCAATCAATAGTACCTTCCCAGGAACATCTACACTGTTGTTTGACCAAAGAACTGGGCCTCGTGGCCTGGTCAAGCTGGCACTTAAGATTAACTATCAGTAATCACCAGGTCCCTTCACCTGTGGAAGAGAGGCCGAGGGGGGGGGGGCACCAGAGCCATTCCACATGATGAAGACAGGCCTAGCCATTGCTGGCCTTAAGGAGGGAGGGGGTCCCTGAGTGCTTCCCAGGAATGTGCCAGGGAATGTGGGCAGCCTCTGGAAACCAGAAAGGCAAGAAACTGGTTTTCCTCTAGACCCTCTAGACTGCAACGTGGTCTTGTCACACCTGGTAAGACCCATCTGGGACTTCTGACCTCTGGAACTGTGTGACGATCATATGTGTCAGGCCACTAAGCCTGTGGTCACAGGAATGAACGCAGCCACTGTGAGTTCAGGTTTTTTCCAAGTCCTTGCAGCCCAACACACCCCAAACGTTCACTCGGGAATGCCAGCTTCTCCCCTGGACATTCAGTTCGTCTCCAGGAAAGGAGGGAGTGTGCATGTATTGTACCCGGTGCTCTAGGACTGTTCTGGTCCTGTCTGGCTTGGATTCTAAGCCTTCACCTCCCAGGGGTGATCCGTCATTCCCTCCCCGCGTTCCTCCTCGGTGGGACTATACAACCCGCTGGTTGTCGGCCTTGTCTGTCAGCTTCTCCCTTTGAGTGTCCCTGGCCACATGCTAAGCCTTTCAGGGCAAGGAGCTGTGTCTTCTATTTTCCTCATATCTCCCCACACCATCCAATGTATGAATCAGCTTTCTCTAGCACTGTCTTCTCCCAAGCTTTGTGACCTTGGACAAGTTACTTAGCCTCTCTGAGCCTCACGTTATGTGTCCATAATAAGCAGAAGATAAAGTACTTACCTCATTGGCTTCATGTAAGGAATGCATGAGGGAGTGAGCCATAAATACCATCGGGTGCACAGCACATGCGCGATTCGTATCCCTTTTCTTTTCTTTTCTTTTCTTTTTTTTAAAATATTTTATTTATTTATTTGACAGAGAGAGATCACAAGCAGGCAGAGAGGCAGGCAGAGAGAGAGGAGGAAGCAGGCTCCCTACTGAGCAGAGAGCCCAATGCGGGGCTCGATTCCAGGACTCTGAGATCATGACCTGAGCCGAAGGCAGAGGCTTAACCCACTGAGCCACCCAGGTGCCCCCGTATCCCTTTTCTTGGTGGTGGTGTGGTATTATTACTCCCCATAGGAACTGTATTGATATGATGGGTGTTCCTCTCACCATTTTGGTGTTGAGGAACCTGATGTTCAAAGAGTTCAACAACCTTACTTGAGATTACAGAGTTAGAGAGGGTGCAGTTAGACTTGGAACTCAAATCCCTCCGGTTCAGTGAAAGGGAACCATGCAGGTCAAGTACTTGAAACAGTGCCTGGCCCAGAACAGCTTCTCGTTGAGTGAAAACCATCACTATTTCTACTCCCCTGATGTCTGGCTGATCATTCCATTAACATTTATTGAGGGCTGGCTACTTTCGTATCAAATCCTGTGCCAAGCAGGGAGAACGCACTTTATCAATCCTCTTTAACCACAGTTTCTGTAGCTTCATGACAATAGTGCAGCCTATCCACAGGGGTAGTGATGGGGGGCAACAGGTCACCTGGCAAGGAGCCTGCTCTTGTCTCCGTTTCAGGGCTGGTTTTCATCTCTGGAAATAGACTTTCCCTTTCTAACCCCTGGCCTGGCTTGCTGCTACGTCTTTATCCTCCCCTCTCCCATTTCTGCCTTTGGAAATTCCATCCATCCTTCAGAGCTCAAATCAGCTACTCATCCCCATCCCGCAGGGGCCACAAAGTCTTCCTGGATAGCTTTATGCATCTTTCTTTGAACAACCCAGGCTGCTGCATCCACGGGGAGTTGTCTGAATATTGGAGAAGAGCATATCATGGGCATTGGTGGGTGAGAACACTCCCCAGTGGTAAGGAATCCCAAGGCTTTATGCCCCGTCCCCAACCCAGCTGAGGAGCAAGCCTTGGAGGTCACTTGGCTGGCGCTTGGGCTTGGCACTTGCCAAGTCTTTTACCTCTTTGCTCTTTCTCCGTGACTTAATTGTAAGCTTGTTTGAATTTCTCACAGCACCGGTTTAGAGCTTTCATTGTGTATTTATTAGGGACACTCTTAGATGCAAATAAGAGAGAAAACAGTTGTCTGTGTTTTAGAGAAATAAAGGCTTATTTTGCCCTCAAAAAACAAGGAGTCTGAGAGTGCATGACTCGGGGGGCGGGTGGTTTGGTGGCTCCCCATTGCCAGCGTCTCGATACATCCCTTGGCTTTCCCCTCATCTTCTACAAACAGCTGCCAGTGTCGTCAGCAGTAACTGTCTTTTCAGTCTTGCCCCCCTCCTGAATCTCATTGGCCACATGGGGTCATGTGACCATCCTCAGCTGCAAAGGAGGTTGGGAATCCATGGATTTTTTTTTTTTTTTCCAGCCTCTGAAGTGGTGGCCACTGGGAACAAGGGACCATATCAGAGAGCCAGGCACTGGGGCCTAGTGCACTCTCCATGAGAGAATGCATGAATGATGGCTCTAAGACAGAGTTCCCACCTGGACAAGTGCAGGATAGAAAGGAAGTCAGGGATTTTGGTTTTCAGATCTGGTGGTCACTGGGTTACACCTGATGAGAGTTCACTTACGACTTTCCCTCAGGCCCATCTCCCCTCCCTCCTTGGCCAGGGCCCCTTGCACACTCCCCTCAACTGCGGATCAGTCCCACAGAGCTTCCAGAAAGGGAGAGACAGGCAGGGGTCCCTCCCTTCTGCCGCTCCCTGCCCCCACCCTGTCCATACAAGATTGATAATGAAACCAATACCTTTCACCAGCGTAATTTTCATATTTAATGAGCGTGACTCAAAAACTATTACATTAATTAGTCAAATCCCACAAACCGTTAATGGTGCACGCGGTAATTAATATCGTATTCAATTAAAAAATGACCTGTTTCGGGGGCTTCTCCCAGGTTGGGGGCATAGGGGACTAGGGTGTTTGCAGACATGCTGGCACAAGCCCGGTGGTGGTGGCTGCTCTTTCTTTTCCTTTTTCTTCTCCCAGCGCTTGGTGGAGGGAGAAGGCGCCCAGAGAACAGGGTCCTCCCAGCGCGGCTGCCCAGCCCATGGCTTGCTTCCCCTCTGTTTGGCTGCTCTCCCCCTCGGCCCCTTTCGCTGTCTGCCAGGCAGACAGCCTACTTGCTGTGATTTATGGGAGGACCTGGCACAGGGCTCACAGACTGGAAAATTTCCAGTTTACACAAGAATTCCCTGAAAAATGAGCTTGGTTAATTTATTTCTTTCATTAACGAGTTTGAACTGTGAGATAATCTTTCTGAGCCCCCCGCTCCCCACCAACCCTGCATTGTTCATGCATCCTGACAAGCTGTGCCCTCTCCTCCCCTTCCACCTAGGCAGGGCCCCCGGAGGGCTGAGAGCCAGCCCCAGTGGGTCTCTGCCCATTGGTGTATCCACTGGACCTGGTGGCCTGTAGCCAATCAAGGATCCTTTGGTCTCCCACCTTGTTAATGACTGGGATTGAAGCTGGAGCTCAATTGAAAGACCCCTTGGCTTCATGTTGGCTCAACATGCCCCCAGAGGGCACAGCCCCTTGTTCAGGCCCTGGGCACCAGTGGCCAAGAGGACTTTAAGTCAAAGTGCTGCTAAAGCAGGAACTTAAAAGAGACAGGACCCATATGCAGGACACAAATGGAAGGCAAAGCCTAAGACCAGGCCCACCCCTCACCTGTGTGGGCTGGAGTAAGAGTGCTTCGGGAGTGGGGGTCCCCCACCTGCAGTTCTCCCCCTCCTGTTCCCACGGGACACCCTAGTCTCCACCCCATGCTTTGACCCGCCCACCCCCGTGCCATCCAGCTGCTTCTTTTTTTTAAAGATTTTTATTTATTTGACAGAGATCACAAGTAGGCAGAGAGGCAGACAGAGAGAGAAGGAAGCGGGCTTCATGCTGAACAGAGAGCCCGATGCAGGGCTCAATCCCAGGACCTTGAGATCATGACCTGAGCCAAAGGCAGAGGCTTAAGCCACTGACCCACCCAGGCACCCCCATCCAGCTGCTTCTTGACCTTCCAGCAGGCCAGGGTAAGCATGTTGGTGGCTCAACCCATCTCCCCAGGGTAGAGCCAAGAAGAAGGCCCACATAGACACAGGAAGCCACTCAGGCGCAAGCAGACAGGGGGTTCTAAGGAGGAAGAATATGGTCTATAAAGGGGCATGAGCTTGGTTCCAGGATTCCTTGTCTCATGGGGAAGAGCACAGCTAGAGCAAAGTGACAGTGTGGGTGGGGGGGCTAGGGAACCTGTTGCCTGGATGTAAGGGCAGATCTTACGTGATTATGATGGAAACACAATTTGAAATTATAAAGGGGACGGGTGAAGCCAAGGAGGCAGCATGATATTTGGGTCGAGTGCCTGGGCTTTGAAGCAGGACTGCTCGGTTGGAATCCTGACTCAACCACTTTCTGGCAATTATGTGCAAGTTCCTTAACTTCTCCAGTCTTGGTGGTTTGGTTTTATGATTGGGATAGAAATTCTTTCCTCATAGGACTGTTAAGAGTTAGGTAACATGTGCAAGGCACAGAGCTCCACTCTCTGACACAGAGTAGGGATTCAATTAGTAGAAGTGATTATTATTCTATTAATGGCAGCAGTATTAGGAGACCTAATGACAGTGCTTTGGAGACATCCAGGCTTGTGGTTGATACTGAAGACTCAGGAGATACCTGTTTCTACCTATTACTTGCTGGGGGGTTGTATTCAAACCACATCACCTTCCCGTGCCTTGGTTTCCTCATTTGCAAAAAAGAGATCCTCTCATAAGACATTATACAAATGAAGTGGGATAATGCATGTTAAGGTTAGCACATGGTGACCCTGGAGACACGTGTTAAGTGTCTGGAACCCCATCTAAATATGTGGGATTCATCAGTATCACTACCCTCACAAGCTCGATAGGATGAGTGTGGCAATGGGTGCAAATCCTGAGGGATCTTGCTGAGATGATTTTCCCACCCAGCCGTTCTGAGGAGTCTTGAGATGTCTGCATCCCTGTCCAGTTTCCAGATACTGCTGCTGCTGCTGCTGCTGGTCCACGGACCACACTTTGAGTAGCAAGGCATTGTCTTACCTCCATGACTGACGTGCAAATGGAATTTCAAACAGGTCATGCTCCTTGCACATCTTGACCAAGACCAAACGATAGACCTGGGATTCAAACAAAGGCATTTTGACTCCATGGGAGCCTGAGGAAACCTGTTTGGGATGTGAACAGCGTCAATACATAAAAATTTGATTGTTCTCCAAGCCACTCCTGATGCACTAACCACATTTGCACATCTGAATCCTGGGGACAGTAAGCTAACATGTGATTAGTGCTATACATTTGAAGCGCATTATCTCATGCATTCTCTCTGCTTTGTCTCTCTTCGCCTCAGTTGCCATCTCTGTAAAATGGGTATAATAACAGTTATATCCTGGGGTTGTGTGAGGATGAAGTGAGTTCTTTCAAGCAAGGCCCTTAGAAGAGGGCTCCCTATGAGGGGCAATGTGGCACAGAGCTTAAGCATGTGTCCATGGGAAGTAGAAGGTCTGGCTGGGCAATTTATTAGCTCTGGCAGTTAAAGTTTGCTACTGGATGCCTTCGTTTCCCGGCTGTAAAAAGGGAATGATAATAGCTGTTGCAAGGATTGAATCTCTTAGAATAGTTCTTGTTTAAGTCTTATTATTAGTTTTTTTTAAGAGAACTCTGAAATAGTTACTGTTGTCTCACCTGTGTTACTGACGTGTAAACTAAAGCTCAGAGCTTTAGTTTGTTGCCCAAGGTCATGGAGTAACTAGCAGATCTGGGATGTGAAAGCAGGTGTGCACTCTGAGTCAGCACTGTTGGGAGTGAAGTGGGTGGAAGGTAAGAAAGGATTTCTCCCTCCTCTGCGCGGCTGAGGGGACAGCACCCATCACAGGTGGGGGCCTCTGGTGCAGGATGTGTTGACTAAAGCAGTTGTGGGAGCTCATGGTGCAAGAAGGGTGCTGGGTGCTTTGGGGTGCCTGGGTGTTGCCCGACACCAATGCCAGCTGCTGTGCATTCTGTGCCCATGTGGCACCCTTCCAGCCACAGTGGCAGTAGTGCCCAAGGGTGTGTACTTCCTGGTCACTGGGCTGCACCCATCCAGGGAGGCAGGCTGGCATTGCCTACTAGCCAGAGACCCTAAGACATATCTGCTAGGAACTCCCAGAAACCTCCAGGATGAACTTTGGCCCATCATTGCTGGTAATGCTATTGCATTTTTATGTCCATGTCCTAGGGAGGGGAGGAGGTGGGTCTTTGTACACCCCAGTGAGGTTGTGAAATCCTGGAGGACAGGAGCCATACTCCATTCATTTCTGTGTTCCCCACAAGAAGTCCCACCCTATCTTACAATTAATGAGGCTCCTCTGCTTTTGGAATAAATTAATCTAAAGCAAGGAATGAAAATGGTAATGTGCCAGTTCATACACTGAAGCCTAATCTCCAGTGTGATGGGATTTGGAAGTGGGGGCTTTTCTGAGGTAATCAGGTTTAGCTGAGGTCATGAGGTGGAGCCCCCATCGTGGGATTGGTGTCCTTATAAGAAAAGGAAGACAGCAGAGCTCACACACTTCCTCCGTGTGAAGATGGCTCCTATG
Organism: Mustela nigripes; assembly: GCF_022355385.1. Taxonomy (NCBI): domain Eukaryota; kingdom Metazoa; phylum Chordata; class Mammalia; order Carnivora; family Mustelidae; genus Mustela; species Mustela nigripes. Next base: position 128,913,393 of record NC_081569.1, read on the forward strand.
AGCCAGGAAGAGGGTCTTCATCAGAACTTGAACTTGGACTTCCACTCTCTAGAACTTTGAGAAATAAATGTCTGTCATTTAAACCACTCGATCTGCGGCATCACTTCTAGCAGCCTGAGCTGACTCAGTACAAAGGGAGAGGCCAAAGGGCCAAAATATTTTTGGACAAATATGGCTAACTCGCAGGGAGGGACCCAGCAGTGCTAGGCGAGAGCTTAGGGATGTTTAGGGAGCTGTGGCAGACATTCACCCTATCAGCTTTTGATCCCCAGCCCTCGCTTCCACCAAATATTTTAGTGTTTCCTTTAGCACTCTAACATGAACTCCATAAATAATCTAACCTACCTAAAAATGCATAATTAAACAATAATATTGCAGGTTCTAAGCATAACGTAAGGAAGAAATAAAATGAAAGTCATGTATGTAAAAATAATGTGACTTTAGGTATAATTTAAAGAAAAAAATGGGATCTGTGTAATTTATAACAAAACCATTTGCATCATGATCCAGTTCAATGACACTAGCCGACATAAAGGAAAAGTCATTTGGAGAAATCTCTGTAAGGTCTGTAGTCTAGTTAGTTGCACTGTGCCAATCAGTTTCCTGATTTTGATAATGAACTATGGGTAGGTGAGATGTTTCCCCTGGAGAAGCTGGGTGGTGGGTGTATAGCCCTCCTCAGTACTATTTCTGCAGTTTATTGTCTGTAATTATGTCAAAATATGAACTAAAATTGTTAAAAGAAGTTGGAAGTGCACCTCTTTGTAGATTCCCTGTGAATTTGACAGCCTCAAATACAGACAGATCCATCCTGCCAGACAAGAGATATGCTCTGAGTGTTGTCCCCATTCTGTGATTTCATTTTCTGAAATAGTGAGCAATTCTCAGCAAGGTCCTGAACAAAACAAAGTCCACTTTCACCTTGATTTACAAGAGATGAATTGCTGGAAAATTTGGCAATATTAAAACCTTTCAAAAAGTTCTCTTGTGTTTCCATGTTAAAAAACTGTTAGGTCCAGACTCAGATCATTCAAATTTGGGTTTTCACGTACATGATGGTCCAGAGGAATGTCCGAAGTTCACATGCTTTCCTATAGTCTGGCCCATGTCTGTCAACACCATCCTTTGGAAGCCAGGTGCTAGAAGCTGAACTCCTGGATACAGCCGCCATCCTCCTGAGCTAGCACTCATCAGAGAGGAGGCCTAGCCACAATCCCAAAGACCTTCCGCACCACGCAGCCCAGCCCCATGTCTGACACATACCCCTGCTCACTACTCTGGAACCTAGAAACTGGGTAGTCCTTCCTGCCATCCTAATACGTCCTCAGAGAACCACCCAATCAGGTTTCACATTTCCTTACTAATAAAAGGAATGTGCGGGGCTGGGACATGCTACCCTTGGCCAAACGGACCTCAAACAGAACCCAAAGTGCTTATAAGCTGGGCAGCTCTGAGCAGGTCACTTAACATCTCTGAGTCTTCTTTATGTGCTCAATTCATGTACCGATCACGTGAGATAGTTGATATGAAAGGGCTTTGCAAACTGTAAAATTATATTAAAACGATAAGTAACCATCGCTGTTAATTGTTATTTGCACCAGTCCAATGATCCATTTAAATAGGCCGATGAATTAGGGCGCCTGAGTGGCTCAGTCATGAAGCATCTGACTCTTGGTTTTGGCTCAGGTCAAAAATCTCAGGGTCGTGAGAGCCTCACATTGGGTTCAGAGTGGAGTCTGCTTGAGATTCTTTCCCTCTCCCTCTGCCTCTCTCCCCATTCGCTCTTTCTCTCTCTCAAAAGTAAATAAATGAATAAAATCATTAAATGAAAAAAACTTGGCAATGGATGAAAGAGGAGTCATTGGGAATCCACATGAGTTGCAGGAACAGAAAACACGTTCCATCACTGAGACCAGGGATTGACAGACCATGGCCTGTGGTGAAAATCTGGCCCACAGCCTACTTTTGTATATAAACTTTTATCAGAACAAAGCCATGCTCATTCAGTTATATTGAGTCTTGGCTGTTTTTGCACAACAACAGTAGAGTTCATTGATGGTGACAGACAGCCGAAGGCCTGCAAATCCTAAAATAGTTATTTTCTAGTCCTTTACCAGAAAATTTTGCTGACCTCTGGTCGCTACGGTCAACAGAACGATCTGTCTAAAGGGTACGGCCATGTCCCTACCCATCCCTTCAGCAGTTGCTGGTGACAACAGAGGAGAAGCTTTAGCATGGAAAGCAAAGTGCGCACAGCCTGGTTTCAGCCCCCAGCCAGCCTCACTCTTCAAACCAGGTGCTTTAGAAGACAAGCTTCTTTCTTGCAGTTCCCTTGCTCAGTGTTGTTTGTTGCTCCGTGCCTTTGCCAAGGACACATTCTGGTGGGCTGAAGCCAGAGCACCTTTCCCAGTTCACACCTGCCCATCCCTGGTGGCCACAGCTCCTCTGTCCTTGAAACACGGGTTCAGTGTGTTCCTCTCAGCCTGGGAAGGCCCTAAGGAGTGAGCATTACTCAGGAACTTGGCTCTGGGGTGAATAGAGTCCAAGCTCTCTGTCTGTCACCGAGGAAATAGCAATGAATAGCCACTATTATATAAATCACCACCTTTGAGCACTGCCAAAGCCCAGATTGGGACCTCATGGGACCATGAGGATTCAAGGGGAGAAGACCTTCTCCCCACTGCCCGCCTGCTGCCTCACCCCTCTCTGGGAGGTGGCAGGGATTTTTTTTTTTTAAGGCAGGTAACACTATAATTTCAAGTACTGTATAATAACTTTTTGGTTACACAGACACTCAGTAGAATTTCCTGAGAAGGAGGTTGCATCCACGAGTCATTCTAGAACCCCTACCGACTTGAGTGTAGCTACTGCTAGTGGGCAAAGAGGTAATTAGTGTGTAACCTGCCTTCTAGTTTCAAAGCAAACAGTCATCTGGGCTTTGCTCTGGGGGGATGTAAAGCAGGAGTGTTGTGCTTGGTTGTGCCCCAGGCTCTACCTTGCTTGAAAAGACTCAGTGATCCAACCGGTTAAAGGACCATTCCAAGGGAATGGAGGTCTCATGGTAAGCAGAGTAACGCCCCCCAAAGGTGTTCACGTCCAAATCCCCTGATCCTCGGAATGTATTACATTACATAGCAAAACAGAATTGAGGCTATAGATGAAATGAAGGTCGGCGACCTTAAAATAAGGAGGATCCCCCTGTGTTATCTAGAATGGCCCAACATAATCACAAGGATCCTTCCATGTGGAAGTGGGAGGCAGAAGAGAAGGTCAGAGAGAGGGGCTGGGACATGGATTCAGCCAGCCATCCTGGCTTTGAAGAGGGAGGGAAGAGACCACAGGTCAGGGAATGCAAATGGCCTCGAGAAGGCACAGATTCTCCCTGGAGTGTCCAGAAAGGAACACAACCTGCAGCCACCTGGGTTTTAGATGAGCAAGGCTCCCATTAGATCTCCGACCCTCTGGAGATGTAAAATAACACATCCGTGGGCATCGGGTCCAGCAGCCATACAGAACTAATGCAGCTGCCTCGTTTTTTCTGGCGCCGTAACCTCTCTGCAGCAAACCTGATTTCGGGTCATCCGGCCTCTTCCAGGAACCAGGAGCTCACTCTTTAGCACATAGCTTGCTGGATACTGATCTGCTATCCTTTCGGAAAAAGTTTCCTTTGTGGACTCAATATCTATCCCCTGTAGCTCTCAGTTGGTCTTGGGAAACACCTTTCCTTGTGTGCCAGTTCTCCTGCCCAACAGAGTGGCAGGTCCCTGCCCCCACCCCTGGTCACAGGGGCTGTTTCGGGATGGCACATGACTCAGCCAGAAAAACCGGAACCAGTGGGACCCAGTTCTTGGACTTCCGTGGGCGGACAACCATTGAGAAAGAGACGCTCTTCTCACAGTAGATGCGGGAACCTAAATTTGGAACAAGTACTCCAGCTTGTCGCATCACACATCTACTGGTCCCACTTTGAGAAACACGGCATGGGTGTCGTTTGTTGGACTCTCAACCTGAATCCCATACCTGGCCCGGTCCTGGGGGTGGCTTTAACTTAGGATCTTAAGCAAGAGAAGGATTATTTGAGAAAACTCGAATCTCCATGAGAATGAACTGTGGGTAGTTTTGTTAAATGTAGAAACATGTAGTGAATTAAGAATAATATTATGGAGTCACCCCAAGTTACTTGAGGTCTTGCTGACTAGCTGAATAGACTGCCAGGCTCTCTCTCTGTCTCAGTCTCTTTCCATAGCTGCATCTCACCTTCTCATGCAAACACTCAGGTTATGGAGAACAAAGAGGGGCCCAGTCCAAGGAACCCTCGGTGCTCCCCCAGCCCTAAGACAACCAGTGCCCTCCTCCACACTTCACCTCCATAAAGAAAGAGAAAATGGATGCATTTTGAAAACAGAATATTTCTGCACACATAGGAGGGGTGTGTTTTTAATTGCTTCTCGGCATTGGTGAGGACCAAGAAGTTTTTGCCTGTTTGAGGAGGTTTGGGAGGTTTGGAAAGTGTTAAGCACCAATCACAGATGTTATCATGAAAGAATTATCCCATTATTGTGAAAGTAGAACTGATTCTGATCACTGGCCTTTTCTGCCTCTGCCCAGGCTTCTGGTAATTTCTTAACCATTGAGGGTCCTCTGTCTGCTGGTTTCTGTCTCCCTTCTTCCCCCTGAATGCCTCGCAAACAGGAAGACACAATCGTCCCTGACAGCCTGGTTAGGGACACGGGATGGGTTAACCCAGCTCCGAGGTAGGCAGCGAACAGTTACCACTCCCTGCGGCGGGGCTGGGAACCCCTGTCTCCCTCCGGGTGTGTGCGTGTGCACTCATGTGTGCCCCCGGAGCATAGGGAGAGGATCCAGTGATATTTCACACAAATGAGAAATGTTATTCTGCAGATTAAAGCCTCGCCAAGCCTGGTTTTGTCTTTATTTATGCTTTTCCATTTCCCTCTGCGCTGACATGGGTGCCCACGCTGGGGAGCACGGAAGGACGTAATTGGCGTGGTGAAGGATTGTCGCGCAGCCCCGACGCTCCCTCTCAGGGCTCCCCCCACCCTCCGCTCCCCCATCTGTCACCATCTAATGTGACAAAGTTTTTATCGGGCATTGAGGCACAGGAGATTAAAAGTAAATACTGCAATCAGGAGGCAGCTGGGGAGAAAATGCAGCACATTTCACAGTAAGCTGCACAGCTCATCAGAGTAGCCTTGTGGCTCCAGGAGGCAAGGGTGGTGGTGGTGGTGGGTGGGGGATGGAGAACTCCAGGTGGGGGTGGCCGGGAGGGGACACAGGCCCCGGCAGCTGTGCTTACACACTTTGCCCAGTAATAATCAAATGAGAGCAGCCGCCCCCATCATGGGCCTCACGATGCTCATGTGAAGTTTGAACAGGCTCCTTCTTTAAAAGAACCTGAGGGCCAAAGGGGTTAAGAAACACGCCTCGAGTCACACTGCTGGAGAGGGGCCATGATCCTCTCTCTCCTCCCGCCCCTTCCTGCCCTCTTCTTCAGTGAACAAATATTGGAGGTTGGGTTGGCACGATAAATTGTCACGGGAGAAATCTGTTGCATCTTTGTTACTGTGTTGCACCCAACCATAAGCGCCCATCCTTGATTCAGTCCTATATTGGCCCATTTAGAATGTAAGCTCTATGTTTTGTTTTTTTTTTTTTTTTCTATTCAGTATCTCTAGCACTTGGAACATTCATTGCCTGGCATAGAGTAGGTGCTCAATAAATACTCATTGAGGGAGGCCTGAGTGGCTCAGTCGGTTAAGTGTCTGCCTTCGGCTCAGGTCATGATCCTGGGGTCTTGGGATCGAGTCCCTCACCAGGCTCCTTGCTCAGTGAGGAGCTTTCTTCTCCCTCTGTCTGATGCTTCCCCTGCTTGTGCTCTCTTTCTCTCTGACAAATAAATCCATAAAACCTTAAAATAAATAAATATTTGTTGAATGGTTGAGTGAATGAATGACTATTGGTCCAGTCCAATATGGTAGCTAAAGTGTGGTTCGTGGACCAGTAGCATTATTAGGAAGGCAGGATCTCAAGTGTCACCCCAGAATCAGAATGGGCACTTCAGCAAGCTTTTCGGTAATTTATATGCATGCTGAAGTTTGAGACCCTTGGTCTCGATGACCCAAGCTTTCTTGCTTCATCATCATGGTAAAGGGAGGTTGAATTTCACATTTACTTCTGCGATAGTGCTTTATGCCATGCGTCATTAAATCCCATTGTTAAATCACCGCCATTATAAGATCATTCTGTGGGGAGGGGCCCGAATCAGCCATGGTTGGGCACCTGCAAATCCTTTCTTTCTTTGTCTCCCTGCCCCTTTACTTTTCTGCCCTCTGCCCTCCCTACAGGTTCCAGCTTTGTAGTCCTGGCCAATAATGGATCCTTGAAACCTTCAGATTGGGCACTGCCCTTGGCCATGATAGTCTCTTGAAGAGTTGATTCCCCTCTCCGTAGGAAAACTAAAGAGGATGAGGAAAAAAGAGAACTCTATCCTCCCAAACTTTGAGCCAAAGAAGCCTTTACTTACTGTGGTTCATTTAAAAAATAGAGTCATAGAGCTTGACAAACTGAGGCTCAGGAGGGAGAAGAGGTCCCGTGTCAACTGATAACAACAACCACTGGGTAGTGTCAGGTCCTTGACGGGAAGATGACATGCTGGGCCAGAGAATGCCTACATGTTCCCAAAACAATTTCTCGTGTTGAACCTGGGTGTTGTCTCTCCCTTTCTGTTCAGGCTTGTGTCCCCCACTGCCTTGGGGGCAAACAACCATGGCTGTGACACTAGTCTCATGCTCCAGCCTCTAACATTACTGGCCTCTGGCTGCCACCCTTTCGATGATGTAGGATCTAGAGCCAAGAAACATTATGTCAGCTACTCAACAGTATCCATGATCACATGATCACCAATAATTTTATCAAATACTATACACTTAAATGTGTTTTTCTCATTTTAGTATTTTCTCATTTTAGTATTTCCAAAATTAGAGTGCAACTTACAAGAGATAAGCACCTTTGATAGATTGCTTTTATTTTTTAAAAACTTGAATTGATGGTGCGTGTTACAGTTGATGGCATCTTAGAGTTGAGAGAATATGGCATTAAGGTTCTCCTGGGAGGGGACACACACAGCACAGGTACATTTTGATAGATGGTCAGGAGCTTAGGAAGTGTGGAAATGAGGATAAACTAATAAGCACAATTGATGCTACTTACTGGGGTGCTTGTTTTATGCCAATTGTACATTTTCTCTAATTCCTAAATAATCCCCACAAGAAGATAATGTGACTTTAATCATTTTTAAACATGTGTAGATTATAGTCCCTAAACCGTAGTCTTTCTCTTTCATAACAGCTTTGTTGAGATCTAATTCACACACCATAAATTCACCCTTTTAAGGAGTACAATTCAGTGGATTTTAGTATATTCAGAGACTTGTGCCTATAGTCTCTTTACCTGAATTTCTTGAAGATCTGGTCTTCTCTTAGATCTGTCATCATTCCTACATGGTGGATTGTTTCCCTCATGCATTTTGTGATTTTGGATTGTGAGCTTATCTTTCGTGAGGCTTTATATACGTGTAGATCCTCTTTCAATTGGATAGCGGATGTGTCTCTTGAGAGGGGGACCCGAACCACAGGGTCCAGTGAGGGAATTGGTGGTTCCCCTGCCTGGGCTCCAGCATCCACCCCACAGAGTTATTACATGTGGTGACTGAGGAATGACGAAGACCACAAAGCCCTGTGTGTATGTTCATGTTTTCAGCGATACCAAAGCCATGTCCACACTAGGGCATAAGCTGCCCACAAGCAGAGGTGTATCTTACTTTGTTCACCAGTACTCCTCCTGTGTCCATGTCAGTGCCAGCCTTGGTGAGTGTCCAATAAGTCGCTTTTAGAGGAATTAGTCCTCCCCTGGAGATTAAAATAGGACATCTTTGGGGTACTTATTCAGCCTACCTCAGAAGGGATCTTATAAATAGTCTTTTGAGCTTTCTTCACATTATAGAAAAAGAGAAGGAGGTCCAAAGGGGTCTCCTGGCATGGGCCCTCATCCTCTTTCTATCCTACCTACTATCCTGCAAAGGAAGTGTAAGGTTTGGTGGGTACAGAGTCCTAGCAGGAGGAGCTGTGGGAAATGCCAGGTCACAGAGGAGTTTCCAAATAGTCTTCCATCTGGATACCTGAGCCAAGGATGGAAGGAATGAAGGTTCTGTTCTGGTTACGAGTATTTATTGAGTGCCTCTTGTGTACCAAGTGTTGTGTTGAGCTCAGCCACGAGGGGAGTAAGACCCAACACCTACCTAGGGGAGAGACTCCTGGAAGGGACATATTATACATTGGAAAAAAGGCACAAGCTTTGGAATAGGGCAGACATTGAGTTTGAATCCAGTTTTTCTACTTACTAGCTATAGGACCCTGGGAAAATTAATCTTGATGATAATTTTTTCATTCATAAAATAGTAATTATCATTAATCCTTTATATTACATGGTGAGCATCAAAAACAACTGCTTTGATTTTTCCCTAATCCACTTAATTGTGGACTGCGTAACTGCCAGGGCTCCCGGGTCTCAGTTTACCTATCTTTGTAATAGGAATGTCACTCCCAACAGGAGGGAATTTAGAGACTGAAGGAATTCTTGCTAAACATTTTATGCTCGGTTTTGGCCACTTTGGCAAGAGCCCAGGAAGAATCTGTAAGAAGCCAGAGATTAAGTGAGCCCACAAGCCCTCCCAAACCTCCCTGTCTGCCTCAAGGGGTAAGCGGAGGTTTCACTGTCTATAACTCATTTGTGCCCCCTGGCACCTGGGCTAGAAAGTTCCACCTTGGAAAGTTGTCAGGAGGATTAAAAGACATGATCCATGACCGTGTTTCTTAACCGCTGCACTACTGGCACTTTAAGCTAGAAAATTCTTTGTTGTGGGTATCATTCTAGACTTTGTAGAATGGTTAGCAGTGTCTCTGGCTTCTACCCACTGGATGCCAGTAACAACTCCCAGTTGTGACAACCAAAGAGTGTTTTCAGACAGTGCCAAATGTCCTCTAGGAGACAAAATCAGTGCAGGCTGAGTTATATGGAAAAGCCCTCTGTAAGTCTAAATATGTAAGATGTCCTTCTTGTAAACTTATCATTACATTATTGCCAAATGCTGACAATAGACTCCCTCGGAGGCAGTGTCCCTTTTAATCAGAGTCCTATGGAGACAGTCTGAGATCCAGTTTAAACAGGAAATTCTGTGAAAACCTTAGCCAACAGGTAAGGCCTGTGCTTTCGAAGAGCACACGCCATGTGCTGAAGGCAGCGTCTGCTCTGCCTGCTCCCGAGTCTCACCACTGCAGACAGGGCTGGGAGAAGCTAGAGAACCCGTTCTGGGTGCAGCTGCTTTGCCACCTGCTGGGTGGCCCCAGCCAGGTCCCTCTCCTCTAGGGCCTCTGTTTCCCTCTAGATGGACTCTTGAGATCCCACAGTATGTCCACTCAAAATGGCCAGGGATGGGGGCATGTCCCTGAAAGCCCCAGCAGAGTAGCTGGTCTCAAGAGTCTTTATAGAGGTGCAAGGCCATCTGTGTGATTCTTCATCAGATATTTCTGGAGCACCGATCTTGTGTTTGGCTGGGGAAGGGCTTAGACTAGGGTGGTGGAGATACCACCGAAGGCAGTGGCAGGTAAAACCAACAGAACTTGGTCTAGATAGGCCATCGGTGTTGTGGAAAAGGAGGTGTCCTGGCTGGGTCTTAGGCTTCTGGCTTGAGAATGGAAAGGCTGGCCTCGGCCTGAGATGGGGAACATTACAGATGACCAGGTGTCTGGGGACAAGGGGCATGGTCAGTTTGGTTTTGGCTGTGTTTAGTGTCTCATGCCTCCCCAGCTTCTGGGTGCGGGTGTCAGATAGGGGGCCAGACACCCAACACTGGGGCGTGGAGAAGAGGCGGGGCTCAAGTTCCCTGAGTAGTCAGTCTCTTGCCTGTGGACGCAGCCAGAGCTCTGGGTGCTGGGGAGTGGCTGGAGATGCTCTAGGGTGAGATTTAGAGGCCTTGGGTCAGGCCCTAGCAAGAGCACCAGCAGGAGGAGGGACTCATGGCAGAGATGCCCTCTACCCTACTCCACGGGTCTCCTAACTCCTAACCTTGACCCTCTGGTCTTACTCATCGGAAATCTGTTTCTTAGAGAAAGCGACTGGGTCTGTCTTGTGCAGCCCTGAGGAAAAGGATGCTAGTGTAGCCTAGCCCCTGCGTCCTCACCCCTCCCTCCGCATCCCCTTTGCGCTTACCTTGCAGGTACTTGCTGGGGACCTGACCGGCCGAGGAAGCATGCTTGGTCTGCATGGGGTTAGGCTGGAAGTACCAGGGAGCTGACTCTCCGGGGAGGAACCCTTGACTTTCCCAGATGACCTTCAGAGGAAGCCAACTGAGGACCCAGGTCCCCGTGGCCCACGGAGCACCTTCACACACAGCCCAGCAGCAAGGGCTGGGGCCAGGGGAGCTTGGCTTTCACAGGTCACCTGTGGGCCCAGCCCCGGGATTTCACATCCACGTCCTCTTCCAGGGGCTCCCAAAATATGGGCAGTCCTGGCAGCATGATCTGGTTATTTCCAGGCTAACAAGCTGGGGCTGAGCAGGTGATCACTCGTGTCTGTGTGCCTGGCACTTGTGAGCATGTGTGTATGTTTCATTTCCATGTGTGTGTGCATGTACATGGACCTATGTTTTTTGCCTCCGTGTGTATTTGTGTGTGCACCGTGGCTGCTGTCATTACTTTGCTAATGGAAATACTGCCACGGATCGCAACTCTCAATTAGCTCCCGGGGCGATCGCTGTGACAGCCAGTTACCGAACAGCAAGGCCTGAAGGAATGAATTAATTTGTAGTACACGGCAGTTAGAGTCACGGGGTTAGCAACAGACTCCACAGCCAGGGACCCTGACTGGAGGAGCCGGGACCGGTGGGCACCTTGCAGGTCCCTGGGAGGTCTCTTCCTTGTGGGCCTGGCCTGGGAAGGGGATCAGAGGAACACCAAAGACCCTCGTTGAGCTCAAGACCACACAGCCTGTCAACCGTCCAGGGCTGCCCCATCCGCCCCCAGGGGAGGAGGCCCCCAGCTGGCACACAGCACGCTTAGAGGCTAGGGTGCCAGGAGCTGGCAGGAGTGGGCCTTCTTCTCTCTCTCTCCCCCTCTCCCTCCAAATAGGACTTCCTAGGAACTCAGTCTGCTGGAGTGGGGCCAGGTCTCCTCTAGGAGGCATTCTTCCCAGGTGAGCTCAGGGAAACCCTAGGGCACTAGGGAAGGACAGAAGCACCCCCTGCCCCACCCCCTCCATATGTTAGTTAGGAGTCTTTCTTTCTTTTTTTTTTTCATTTTATTTTTAAGTGTGGCGAAACTCATATAACACACAAATGGCCATTTGATCGTATAGGATCTAGTGGCGTGTGGGACTTTTATGATATTCTGCCTCCCATCTCCTCTCTCCAGCTTCAAACCTTTTTCATCACCCCAGAAGAGCACCACATTCCCTCTGTCTACACCTTCTGGCTTTCAAAGGGAAGAAAGAGTCCAGTGTCTTACATTCAAGAATCTTCCTTAGAGCTTTTCCTCCTCGTCAGGTCTTGGGAATAATGATCATCTCTTATCACTAGAATAAATCATGTCCAGTGGGCTGGGCACTTTGCTGAATACATTTGGACACATGATGTCGTTTTCAACAACCCTGTAAAATGGGTTCTCTCATTGTCATGCCCATTTCACAGATGGAGATACTGAGTCTGTAGATGTTACCCATGCGTGGTGCCCACGGTCACACGGCTAATAAGTGGCGGAGCTGCAACTTGAACCGAGGTTCTGTGGGACTCCAAAAACCGTGCTCTCCACCTCCACGTTGTGTTGCTTTCTGCATCCCGAAGGCCTCACTTTCAGTTCCGTAGTTCCAGGGACCTGCAGACAGAGCCAGGCAGGCCTCACACCCTCAGTCCATGGTCATTATCATCACGGTCAGGTAGTGGGATTTTTAAAGGAACAGGGAATTCTAGACTAATGGAAGATGTCTTTGACCAACAGTGTCCAGGGTGAGGAGACGAGGAAACAATTTATTTCTTATCACCGCCTATGTATGATGTACATTTGTCACTGTTTGTCTGCTTCTGGCTGAGATTCCTGTGATTTTCTTCTCTCATTAATGTCTTCTTGTAGAGGCATCATCTCTTTCCGTAATCTACAGTTCAAGTGAGTTCAGGTGTCCATGTTGATGACCAAGTACAAGGAGATACTGGCCAGGCCCAAGTTGCCACTCTGCCATTGTCTCGGGCAGAATGCAGCCGTTGTGAGGGCCAGACAGCAGGATGGCTGTGTGTACCCGTGGGTCCCCCTGACCCGGGGCAGTGTCCCTGTCTTTTGAGCGCCTTACAGAGCGGCAAGGAAGGGGTCTGCTTGGCCCCATTTTCTTCAAGTTTTACTTCCTCACCTTCCAGTTTCATCATACCACCAAACCTCTTCCAACATCTTCAGTAGCCTTCACCCACCGCCTCAATTTCTTCTCCAGCCTGGCTTCCCCTCTCCTGCTTCCCCAGAACAGGATCCTACAGCATCAGTAAGAACACAGCCATCACGTCCACAAGCCCTACCCAGCTTCCCAGCAGCACCCGCACCCGCTGGCCACTTCCTGTTCATCCTCTGTGACACTTGTCCCCACAGGTCTGTATGACCTTGCCCCTCCTGGCTCTCCACCTGCCCCTGGCTCTTCTTTCTCCTTCTGCCCCCTAAATTCAGGTACTTACCAAAGTTCTTCTTTGTTTCCCGACCATTCCTACTTCTTCCCCTGGATGAGTTTTTTCTCGGTCTGCTGGGGCTGTGGTAACAAAGTGCCATAGACTGGGGGCTTCAACAATGAACACTTATTTCTCACAGTTCTGGAGGCTGCAAGTTCAGGATCAGGGTGCCAACAGGTTTAGCACGGGGTGAGGTTTGCAGATGGCCGCCTTTTGCCATGTCCTTGACTGTGCAGAGAGAGAGAGAGAGAGAGGGCTCATCCTCTTCTTATAAGGACCCTAATCCCCATCCTGGGGGCTGGACTTTCATCTAACCTAGTTTACCTCCCAAAGGCTCTGGCTGTGCATACCATTGTTTTGGGGATTGGGGCTTCAACATTTGAATTTGGGGGGCACAGACATGCAGTCCACAGCATAAGTCCACTTGCTCCCATAGCCTCAAAGAGCACCTCAAGGCAGATGACTCTATGTCCATCTCTTCCTATTTCCCTGGTTCCAGATTTACAACATATGTGTGTTGTCACCGTACTTTTGTGAAACTCTCTCTAAATCTAGGCTCCACACCTTCAAATCCGACCTGAACATGTAGCCAGAGTCATTGCCTCAAAGTTCAGCTCTATGGCACTTTGCTGCTCAGTTGCTCTCAACGGCTTCCCTTCGCCCTTGAGCAAAATTAACACTCCTTACTATAGCATTTAAGGTCCCTTGTAATCTGACCATTAACTACCTCTTAAGTCTTTTTTTCCATGACTTACTTGCTACAACCTTGACATGTTTTAAGCCTCAAACCACTTACCTATCTCACCTCTGTAAATTTGCTCATTCCCGACCCCCCACCTAGAATATCCTCCCAAGCTTTAAAAAAGTTAATTTTGGGGGCACTTGGGTGGCTCAGTGGGTTAAAGCCTCTGCCTTAGGCTCAGGTCATGATTCCAGGGTCCTGGGATCGAGCCCTGCATGGGGCTTTCTGTTCGGCAGGGCGCCTGCTTCCCCCCCTCTCTCTGCCTGCCTCTGCCTACATGTGATCTCTGTCTGACTTGTGATCTCTGTCGGTGAAATAAATAAATAAAATCCTTTTAAAAAATTTTAAAAATAAAATAAAATGAATAAAAAAGTTAATGTTTTTCTGATTACAAAATATATGGAAATTACAGTAAATTGTCAATAAAATCTGTGGGGTCTTTTATTTTATTTCAAGATTTATTTATTTATTTATTTGACGGACAGAGATTAGAAGCAGGCAGAGAGGCAGGCAAAGAGAGAGAGGGGGTAGCAGGCTCTGCTGAGCAGAGAACCCCATGCGGGGCTTGATCCCAGGACGCTGGGATCATGACCCGAGCCAAAGGCAGATCTTTAACCCACTGAGCCACCCAGATGCCCCTGTGGGGTCTTTTAATCCAAGGCATGATATTACCCAGAAAATGCCCCACAGACCCAGTTAGCCTCACTTTAGAATTCAGCCCTATGGAGAGCTTGCTTTTAAAGCCCGACTTTGGCTTATAAGGTATTTCCCATTACCAGAACCGTATTTTCTTCTAGTGTTTTTTTCCCCTAAGAACAAAGACATTCTCTTACATCACCTTAGTATAATTATTAAAATTAAATGACATCATAATCATCAATTCATTTAACAATGATCTGACACCAGTCTCCAATTCCCGGTTTATTCCCATTTTGGGTGCATTCGGCTGTCATGTTTCTTTCCCTTTCCTTTGGGAGAGGGAAACTAAAGGGCTGATCTTCTTTAGCTTTACCTCGTGTTTCTTGATCTTGACATTATTTTTTAAGAGAGCAGCCCAGTTGTTTTGTAGTGCCTCATTTTGGGTTTGTCTGATGTGTTTTCCTGATCAGTGGATGCATGTGGACAGGAACCTTGCAGGAGAGGTACCGTCTTCTTCTCAGCGCCTCCTACCAGGAGGCAAATGATGTTGCTTTGCTCTAATATTAGCAGTATTGACTGTGATCATTTGGTAAAGGGATGTCCACCAGGCTACACCACTGCGACGTCACTACAGTTCCCTCTGGAATGAATCAGTCATGTATGGTAAGGCATTTTGAGATTAAGAAAATATCCTGCTCCTCCTCAAACTTTCACCAATGGATGTGAGCATTCATTGATGGCTTCGAGCTCTGCCATCCCTTCCGTGTTTACTACTTGGCTTACCACTACAGGGAAACACTTTTCATTCTTTCTCATTTACTTGTTTATCTATTCAAATCCATATGGTTTGGGGGATTCTTACTTCATTCATTGAGCTTAGGTTCGTGGCCATTATTACTAATTTTGATGATCAAATTATCCCAGACTTGGCCAGCCCTTCAAGAAGGTTTCTGTGTCTCCTTTATTCTTTGAGCGGAACTTATGGTCTGGCACCACCAGATGTTTGGGGCCCCTCTTGTTCTTTCCTTTCTCCAAGGAGGCTTCTAGGCCCCATTTGAGTTCACTTATCTGAAGAGCAGTGGTGAGGCACAAAAGAACAATTGTCACGCATCTGTCATTGTCACCGTGGTCCAGCTGGCGTGTGTTGTATTACGCTCTCCTACAGTATTTGTGGTTTAATAATATATAGTAATAATAATAATCATATTTGTTATCTACACTATTTTCTTTTTTGATTTCTTGGGTTTACCATTTTCTTTTTTTTTTTTTAAGTTTTTATTTATGTATTTGACACAGAGAGAGACACACAGTGAGAAAGGGAACACAAGCAGGGGGAGTGGGAGAGGGAGAAGCAGGCTCCCCAGTGAGCAGACAGCCCAATGTGGGGCTCAATCCCGGGACCCTGGGATTATGACCTGATGATGCTTAACAACTGAGCAACCTGGGTGCCCCTACCTTTTTCATCAAAGATTCAAACACACACACACACACACACACACACACCACACACACACACACACATACACACACACTGATATGAAATGTAAACTACAGACCATCATATTGCAAGATGAGACGCTGAAGGATTAGCAAAGTCCTCCTCCAAAGAACCAGACAAAGAAGCAGTCTAGACTAGGAGGTCAGCAAACTACAACCTTCTCCTGTTTTTTTTTTTTTTTAAGTATTTTACTTATTTTTTTATTTGACAGAGGGAGAGATCACAAGTAGGCAGAGAGGCAGTCAGAGAGAGACGGGGAAGCAGGCTCCCCGCTGAGCAGAGAGCCCGACGTGGGGCTCTATCCCACGACCCTGAGACCATGACCCGAGCCAAAGGCAGAGATTTAACCCACTGAGCCACCCAGGCTCCTGTTTTTGTAAATAAAGTTTTATTGCCACACAGCCATACTTGTCAGGTCACCTGTGATCGACGGCTGTGTGCGCCCTACTCCATGGGGTAGAGTAGTCACAACAGGTTATGTAGTCCACAAAGCCTCAAATATCTACTATCTGGATTTCTACCAAAAATGTTTGCCAGCCCCTCCTCTAGATGAACAGATGTTGAGAAGCCAAACCAATAAGAAGAGCTAAACATTGCTGAAAGAAATGAGGACCTCCATGCCTATGAATTCAGGCTCCCATATGCGACTGCTTAGAACAGCCTTGCTTCTTCCATGGGGCACAGCTTGTGAAATCAACATGTAAAGTGAAAATCACATACAGTCAGACTCACCCTGGAAAGTCTCCGGAACGTTGCCACGTTGGAGACTGATCACTCTTGCTTACGAAGTCCAGCACAGACAGCCTTGGCAGCATCTACAAATCCGCGTGGAGCATCTCAACACCAAGTACAGGCAAGGTGCTTGGAGCTGCTCTAGGCAGCGTCGCCAGCCCTGAGACCAGCAGGCTCAAATCTGCCGCGTAATCAACTGCAATTCTGAAACCAAATCACATATGGGCTGGCAGTGTTTACGGGGAATAAATGATTAAAAACCCTAGAATAGCACTCCCCCAGAAGCTCTCTCATTTGGAAAATTGCAAAAGGAAATTGAAGAGAAGAGGAAAATGTTTTGCCAACATTTTAGCTCGAAGAAAAGCCCTCTTGAACATATGTTGAAAGAGACTTTATGTTTTATATCTGGGTCTTTGCAAATTACCTCAATTATTAGTGAGCACAGTAAACACCTTCTAACTATGAATGATTAGAAAACTGATTTGAAAGACCATTCCAAATATGTTCGAAATTCCACGCCCCGATTAATACATTAGTGACGAGGTACTATTTCACACCCTTTGGATTGGCAAAATGTAACTTGGATTACGAGTGATGACTGGGATATGGGGAATTGAAAATACTTATCCATCGCTGGTTGGGATGGAAGTTAGTAAACGCTCTTAGGACTGATTTGGGAGTGACCAGTAAAGGTAAAATGTACCCACCCAACCAGTTCCCCAGCAATTTGTCTTGTGGTTAAACACCCAGGAGCAGCAGTTCTCAAAGTGGAATCCCAGATTCCTGGGGATCCCTGAGGTGCTTCCAGGGGACCTGCAAGGTCAAAGCTATTTTCCGAATGATACTGAGACGCTGTTCCTCTGTTCCGGTGGGTTAACATTGGCACTGGAGGTATGAAAGCAATGGTGGGTAAAACTGCTGGTACCTTAGCACGAAGCAATGCAGGGGCCCTAACCTGTACCAGCGTCCTTGTATCCCACACTGCCATGCACTTTGTAGGGAGGAAGACAGTTCTCCTGAAGAATACTCTGGATGGACAGGGAATTTTAATCTTTAGAAATCTTGAGCCAGAGTCCCTATCTTTATAATAGTCCGTGTGATGAAATGAGACAGCACCTAAAGCCCTCCTGTGGAAAGCTGAGGCACGGGGATCCCTAGGGAACACACGTGTGTCACTATCTCAGCAGAAAGGTGAACTGGCCGCTTTGTCCGCAGAACACGATTCTTCCTCGACAGAACAACCGACAAGCAATGGTCGTTTGGGCTTCGGGATCTCTAGCAGCTCTTTTCCCCAAACTGAAGGGAGCCTGTCGTGTCACGGACAAACAACTTGTATTACTTGTTCCCAATAATAGCATTTGAGCTCTCAAATGTTAGGACACTTAGGTTTGCCCCTGTGAGTGGGACAGCTGCCCACTACTAAGGCTTTTTCGAGATCAGAGGTGATATCAGTGAACGAAAATTTTTATATTGTCTAATGAAGTGTGCTAACATCTGGAAGATCTGTAGGACCAATGTTTTCCCTAATGATTAGTGTATGATGTTACAAAAATTAGGAGTTAAAGATCCATTGGAAGTACAAGATAGATCAATGAATCTTAACATAAGAGTATAGAAAGTTCACTGATACGATTTGATTGTATCAAACTGTGATCATTGTAATCAAATCCCAGTGCAGCGGATCTTTATTTTTTTTTATTTTTTTTTAATTTCTTTTAAGTGTTCCAGAATTCAATGTTCATGCACCACACCCAGTGCTCCATGCAACACGTGCCCTCCTTAATACCCACCACCAGGCTCACCCAACCTCCCTCCCCTCCAAAACCCTCAGTTTGTTGATCTTTAATAATCATTTGTTGAGTTTTGGTGTATTATCAGAGAATAAGCACAATTACCTGAACAGTACAACCCCCTTTTCCAATTATGTGTTTTATAAGAGGACAAGTTTTTCTCATAGATTTCTACCAAAACAATGTAGTGCAGCAGACACTAAAGAGATTTGTGAAAATGAAGAACATTATTCATCTTACCATATTTATCTTGGAAAACAGTTATTTCTCATAAAAATTTTTATATTGACATGCAATGGGCTTGTCGTTATTATTTTCCATTAATTGGTAAATATTTTTCAAATTCAGCTTTCATTTATCATGGTAAGGATGATACCTATTGATAGATATAATCCCCTTAAGGAAAAGGTCCTTGGGGTCATCAGTGATTATTAAAAATATAAAGGCATTCTGAAATCAAAAAGTTGGAGAAGTGCTACTCTAGAAATCAGTCTCTTCTACAACTACAAGGAAAAGTATAGAAGGAAGTTCATGGGGCATCCCTTGAAATAGTGGAAAACCTGGAAAGAGCCGTCTTCCAGTAAGAGAATGGATAAACTGTGGTCTAGTGATACAAAGCATATGGATTAGCAGCTGAAATGGATGAATTAATCTGTGTCTATAAACATGGACAAGTTCAAAAAAATCACAAGGTTTAAACAAGTTGCAAGAAACTATCAAAACACTTTGATACTTTTTATGTAATTTTTAATTGCAAGACAAAATTACTGATGGAGACATATGTAGTAAATGTATTAAAAATATGTGGGAGGGGGAGCTCCTGGGTGGCTCAGTTGGTTAAGCAGCTGACTCTTGATTTCCGCTCAGGTCATGATCTCAGGGTGGTGAGATTGAGGACCCCCAGCCCCCACGTTGGGTCTCCATGCTGGGTGTGGAACCTGGTTGGGATTCTCTCTCTTCCTCTCCCTCAGCCCCTCCCCCCACCCATGTGGGTGCACTCTCTCTCCCCCCTCACCCCCCAAAAAAATGCATGGGTGGTACACCTGACCGGCTCAGGTGGTAGAGCATGTGACTCTTGGTCTCAGGGTCATGAGTCCGAACCCCACACTGGGCATGGAGCCTACTTCAAAACAAACGCATGGGGATGATTTACATTACCTTCAATATAGATATTTCCCTGAGTATAAGAGAGAAAAAGCTAAGATCGTAAGGCCTATACCCTATAATGTTATAAAATTTCTTAAAAACTATAAGTTCTAAAGTGAATGAGTTAAATGAGTTAAAGTGCATAAGAATTTGTTTATATTGGGGAGCCTGGGTGGTTCAGTCATTAAGCATCTGCCTTTGCTTAGGTCATGATCCCAGGGTCCTAGTATCAATCCCTGTTGGGCTCCCTGCTCAGTGAGAAGCTGCTTCTCCCTCTTCCACTCCTCCTGCTTGTATTCCCTCTCTCTGTCTCTCTCTGTGTCAAATAAATAAACAAAATCTTAAAAAAAAAAAAAAAGAATTTATTTATATTGTTTTCTGTAATTTTCTGTGTGTTCCAAATATTTCGCAATAGAAAACAAAGAATCTTTCTTCTTTTCAATACATGATTTATTTCAGAATAGAGGTCGATGATTTTGTTCTATAAGTACCTGTCGCTCCCCACTCGCACTGAATCAGGGTTAAACGTGTACTTAAAGACTGTCATTGTAACCTGTGTCAATTCTTTCTCTGACTGGGGAGCCCTTGCAGCTTTGCTTGCCCGTACAATTGCAGAGTAGAATGTAGAGGGGAAGCTTTTACTTTCTCTGTACTGTTTTTTAAAAGATTTTATTTATTTATTTGAGAGAGAGTGTGTGTGTGTATGAGTGCAGGGAGGGAGAGGGACAAGCAGATTCCCTGGTGAGTACAGAGCCCCATCCCAGGACTCAGATCGTGGCCTGAGCCTAAGGAAGTCAGATGCTTACCCTAACCGACTGAGCCACCCAGGTGCCCCGTGTGTGTGTGTGTGTGTGTGTGTGTGTGTGTGTGTGTGTGTTTTAAATGAAACTCTACACCCAAAATGGGGCTCCAACTCAAGATCCTGAAGTCAAGTCACATGTTCTACCGACTGAGCGAGCCAGGCACCACTGTCTGTACCATTTCAGCTTTTTATTACAGTAATGTTTATCAGGAAAAAAAATATGTATGTTTCCACTGAAAAATAGCAAAAAGTTATGTCTATTTTCACTTTTAAAATAGTATTGAGACCATGCTCTTCATTTCACTATGGAGACTGACATTTTTCATTAGACCCTGAATGATTTTTCTGTGTCATTAATTTTCAATAGCACTTTTTCCTGACTGCCTAATATTCCATCATACAAAGTGCTGTATATTTTGAAAAATCATTCCTGTGCTTTTATTCATTTTGGCTGCTTCCAGGGTTTTGCTCTGACAAACAGTATTGTGCTACATCTCAGTTGCACCTAGGTCATCTTGACATTTGATTATGAAGCAGTTCAGAACGTATCACTCCAAAATACACCATTTGGTCACATCCCGCTATTTTGAATTAAAGGCACTTGAAAAACAGCAAATACAAGAAAAACATTCCAACTTTTCCTCTTTTTCTTGAAAGTAGATATATTCCCATAGGAAAGGTACCTTTCCTATACCAGTGGGAAGGTAACATTCTTATCAAGAACAAGAAGTTGAGACAGAGAGAATTCTACCCAAACAGATCTCGTGGAAATAACTCTCAGCTTTCATTTCCCTGCCCACGTCATTAAGTCACCATTCCACAATTGCCTCTCCTCCTTCAACCTAATATAAAAGCAAGTAGATTTCGCCATTTCTTTGGGTCTTCACTCCTTATGAAGTCTCCCACGTCACGTAAAATCGGATTAAATAACTGTACGCTTTTCTCCTCCTGACCTGTCTTATGTCAACTTAATTTTCAGGGCCAGCAAAGTAAAGGTAAAATTTGCCTGCCCTACAGTTATTTCCCGAAATCTAAGCTGCGTGACTTCCCCTTGGGCAAAGAATTTAGCCTTTCTTAGCCCCAGGCAAGGCTGGAACCCATTCCAACCAGGGGCAATTTTGTGATTTTGTCCCTCGGGGAACATTTGGCGGTATCTGGAGGCGTTTTTGGTTATCACAGCTAGAGGACAGAGAGACTGCTGCAGGCACCCAGTGGGTAGAAACCAAGGATGCTGCAAAACATCCTCTCATACATAGGACAGCCCCCACTACAGGGTTACTGGGTCCAAAATGTCAGTCAATCTAACAATCTTCCAAAAGTTTGGAAAACTTGGAATACAGTGATCGCTAAAGTGCCTTTGGGCCCTGAACATTTCCGGGGACTTCTGGAGTGACTCACTGTTTGAGTCCTGGAGGAGGGGTCCTTACCCCAACTTGGGAGCCCCTGAGGAGGACAGGCCAGAGCATAGAGGGTGTTTCCAAAATTTTCTGATTGCTCCAATCGCTAGGGGTACTTGTTAACCACAGACACTCTCCCCTACTTCCCAAGTCCTTCCTGGGGGGGGGGGGTGGTGTTCAGGGCAGGGCCCAGGAATACATACCTGTAACAGGAGCCCAACAGGAATCTAATGAAAACTCAGGTTGGTGGGGAGGGTCCACCCAGCTCACTATCAGAATCCCCCAGGGGCTTTCTAAGCAAGGTTGGGGGTGGGGTTCTGGAATCTGGGCAATTTTGTTGTTTGTTTAAGCTCCCAAAAGTGATTCTGATGAAACCAGCTTCAAAGTTTACATCAGCTTTGGGAGTTCTCTGTGGGAGATGCCTGGGCACTCATTCGTTCGTTCATTTATATTCAAGGTGCTAGCATTGAAGAGACAAGTTAGACGCAGAGTCCACCTGCAAGGACTCAAGATCTAGTAAGGAAGGGGGACCCACTAGCAACTCATTAGCAATTCCGCTGCCTTTTGAGAAGGTCTGAGCAAAATTCTTCCGGAGCACAAAGCGGAGAGGGACCCGGCTGTGCCTGAGGGCTTCAAGGGGGAGATGGACCTTCTAGTCTTAAAGGATAAGAAGGGAACCTTAGGGAGGAAAAGCCTGCATTCTTGACCCCACAAACAGTAGTAGGACGTCTCTTGGCAGGCAAGGGAGGCAGCAGGTCCAGAGAGAGGGTGAGAGGGGACTTGCCCTCTCCTGACTCAACATTTTTCTACCACCATTTTTCGACCAGCTGCACAGCACAGCTGCATTTTCAAGCATCTTTGAAAGTGGGTAATGCAAGCAATTTGCACGAAGTCTCGTTTGTCCAAAATTTGAAATAATGCGGGTCCTACTTTGTATCAATTTCTACAGGAAAGTTAGTCCTGAACTCTTTGAGTTTGAAATTAGGAGAGGTTTTCAGGAATGCATCCCTCACATAAAATCTAGCCTGCCCGGAAGTGAGCACCTGCTGCACACCGGGGATGCCCCCACCCCACCCCGGGTTCCAGAGAAGCATAAGGCTCTGCCCCATCCCTAGTCCTCCTCCCCAACCCACGTAAACTTTTTTTTTTAATTAAAGATTTTATTTATTTATTTGACAGAGATCACAAGTAGGCAGAGAAGCAGGCAGAGAAAGAGAGGAGGAAGCAGGCTCCCTGCTGAGCAGAGAGCCCGATGCGGGACTCGATCCCAAGACCCTGGGATCATGACCTGAGCCGAAGGCAGAGGCTTTAACCCACTGAGCCACCCAGGCGCACCCCCTACCACGTAAACTTTTATGTGAATCCGGAGGTGTGGGGGTGGGGAGGGCAGGTGGAAGACGCTGGGAGGAGCCCGGCAAAGAGAGGCAGCCTGGGGCCTGGTGGGGACAGGATGCAGGGCTGGGGGAGGTACATGGGCATTTTCAAGTTTTTGGCATTTTCCAGAGAGGTCCCCAGAGCAGAGAACAATGGGCAGGAGGGTTGGAGCGGCCCTGCCGCCTAAAGCCAGGCTTGCCCCTTCCCCTCCCTCTGTTCTTGTCCTGGAGCACCAGCGAGTGTGACTCTTGGCTGCTTATGTCAGTCAGTAGGTATCTATTAAGAGTCTCCTATGTGTTGAGCGTTGTTCTGTGTGCCAGGACCACATCAGGGAACAAAATAGACCCGAATGCCTGCGTTCTTGTAGGAGACCGATCATAAGCAACATCAACAGGCAGTTTACACAATACAGCAGGTGGTAAGTCCACTGGAGGAGAGCGGTGTCTAGGGAGCGACAATGAACGTGGGTAAGTGCGCGTGTGCGAGGGTGTGTGCTTAGCTGCAGGAATTTTAAAAGCCTGTGAGGGAAGGCTTCCCTTTGATATCTCACACACCCGTCTCCACTCCTGTTTACACGTGTGTGAACGTATGAGTTTTTGCCATGCTCTGTGAGTGAGTTTTTTTTGCCACCGTCAACTCCTCTAGGGGCAGCGACTATCTTCTCTCTGCCACTGTCCTCGAGACCCAGCACAGGGTTGGGCCCTTTGCGAGCATTCGAAACTACTTTCTGGGTGAGCAAAGGAAAAAGAGATGAGTACATAAACAAAAATGGAATGAAGGAAGGAGAAAAATAGAAAAAGGGTCCTGCGTCTTGCCATCTGGAATTTGGGCATCTAAGCCGGATGTTAGTCTTTGCAAGGTTGCCCTGGCTTGGCCAGGCAGAGACCCTCCCTCTTCCCCCCCTCCCCCGGAAGAAAAGGAGGTGCCTTGGGAAGGGGCGAGCCCAGGGTAGGGCGGGGGAGGGTTGGGCTGGGCTGCAGGGTGCGGAGGGTGCGGTGGGATGGGGTGGGGTGGGGCGGGGCGGGTAGAGGGAGGGAAGAGCCGGAAGAGCAGGAGGGGAGAAAACAAAAGATCAATAAGGACCATCAGGAGGTGACAGCAGCCGGGCCGGGGAGCGCTCCTCCCTTGATTAGAATTCATGAACTCCCTTCTCACATTAAGTCTTTATATGACACCTGGCCTTTAATGCAAAGCTGGCTGTGAACATTAAAAATTAAAAGCCGAAGGTAGGCTACATCCATCTCTGGGAGCGCAGCTCCCCTCCTATCTGAGGTCTGCACGAAGCTATTACACATTGATAAATTATTTTGGGTAATAGCCGAGATATTACATTGTTTCTGAGTGAAGGTAAAATCTCTCCCCGACACGGGCATTTATCAGGAGTGCCTTTCATCTTATTTATTATGGGCCTGGTGAGCGCGGGACTGCGGGCAGCAGGGGTGCACGCAGGGGTGCGGGCTGGACCCCCTTCTCCCACCTCCACCTCTCCTCCCTCTCCCTCTGGCTCTCCCTCCGGGGCGACTGGTGAGCCTGTGACAAGTTAATTATTAACTAGAGTTACACATTTCCCCTTAAAAGGGGAAAGGGGAGAGAGAAGCTTGGAGGGGGTTTGGCAGACACTCTTTGGTCCCACCTGGTAAACTGGACTCTAGGCCCATCCCCATCCTGCCCAGGCCATGGCGGGGCCCAGGGTGGGGGGGGGGGGGGGGGGGAGGGATCCCGAGCAGCCCTCCCCGACCATTCCGACAGCAGGCAGCCAATCAGAGCTGCCAAGCGTCGGCTCTGGGAAGGGACAGAGGCCTGGAGGTCTTCACCTGCAGCCCCCTCCCAAAACGCACACCGCAAAGGTACATCCTGAGAATGCGTGGCTGTCCCCTGCTGGCGGAGTTCCCAAAGTCATCTCTGCTCCTGCCCTTCCTTTGCCCTTTCCAACCTCCACACCCTCAACCCGGCCTCCTCGGGGTCCTCTGTGCTAGCAGTTTCCAGAAGAGACAGCCTTTGGAAACCGGGATGACGGCAGGCAAGTCTTTATAAACATTCCTAGTCTCTGTGGCCTCAACTGCAGTGGGAATGTGACGGGACTGCCGACCTTCCCCTGGGTTTCCGTTGTAAAGCGTCCGGTCAGGACTGGCTGGGACTCAGTGTGGGACTTTGTGGGTAGCGTGTGTGAGCTTGCTGGTTGACATGTGCCACACAGAGTATCAGTTGCCAATAGGGACCATTTGGTTAGGGATGCCTGAGGGTCATCCACCATATTCCCTTTTGGAAAAAACCTCTCTTCTAGAAATGTTTGCCAAGTGCCTTCGTTTTCCAGGCACTGCGCTAAGTGCTGACTAGACGGGAATGAACATGATGGACAGAGCTCCTGCTCTCCAGCTGTTCACATCAGACGGGCTGGCCTGCTGTTCTCCAGAGGGGGAAAAGCAAGTGCTTATGATGGTTTTGTCCCCAAGGGCAGGCTGGCTCGCTGGCCTGTGGTCTGTCAGCTTCATCAGGTGCATGGCACGCAATCAGTGCTCATGGTCTTTGGAATGGGGGAATGGATGGCCAAAGTAGCCAGTGCCATCCCCCGGGGACACAGGCAGAGGCTTGCTGAGTCTCACTGGCCCCAAGGTACAGTCAACCTCTGCTTTCTAGCAAACAGAGGCTGCCGGCTCAGCTCAGGGGAATGGGCCAGCTCAGAGCCCCAGGCAGGTCAGATGACCTCCAGTCAGAAGGAAATTGCCCGTTGTTGCTGGGTATAAGCCAGGCACTGAAGTCCCTGCTCCTGCCTGTGAGCCAGAGTGATTGTCTTCTTTCTGGAACTTCTGCCTGGTGACCAGAAATCATGGCACCTGCCAACCAGCAGGAGAGGGAGGGGGAGGGGAAGGGACACACACTCTCTCTGGGCCCAGCTTCCCCCTCAACCTGGGAGGTGGTCCATTGCAGAGGCCAGTGGGGTGCTGGAGGAGGCCTGGGGCAAGGTGAGTCATGCTCTATTAGCCTGGCCAGCACCTCCCCTGTCTCTCCTGGTCCCTGGCCTGCCCACTTGAACTTGGATGGAACCATCTGACTGCTTCTCAGTTTAGGCTTCAGCCTTGCTGGCTGTCTTTCCAGTATCCCAATTCCTTTCCCTGCCAACCAGGACCAACCCCACCCCTGCACCCCGCCACCCTTCCCTAAGTCCAGGAAGGATGCCTGGCCCCTGACATGGGGTGAACTTGGGCATCTCCAAGAGCACCGGCACCTGTCTGGCTTCTTTGAGGATTTAGTTGTCAGGCTGAACCAGCTCCTTCTCGACGGGGGTTTTCTTACTAGGAGAGACAGGAGTCTGAAGTGGGCAGTCTCAGCCACTGTTGCGAGCTGTTTCCTCTTCTTCCCTTATGCCAGATACCCTGCTGGCCACAGTGGGACTCAGTGCTGCACACTGCTGGGCGTGGGTCTTACTCCACAAGTGAGACGAGGCAGAATAAAGGCTGAGATGCTGCTCTAAGAAGATTGTGTAAAGTGAAGGGAAAAGAAACGCCTTCTAAGATTAGCTCAAGGATAGAGTGATAATAAATCACCATCATCACGGTTACAAGAGCAGCTAACACCGAGTGTACACTCTGTGCCGGGCCCTGTGATAAGCATTTACTTACCCCAGCGAGTGGGTTTCAGAGGCTCAGAGGAATCAACAATGAGAGGCAGAAAGGGGATCCGAACCCGAGCCTCACTCCAGACCACACGCTCTTAAGCATTACTCTGGGAAAGATCTCTGCGACCAGCCACTCCATCTCTCCCACAAGGAGACTTTGTTTCCTTACTCTCCAGCGAGGGAAACCCATCGCCTGGAACCTGGCAGGGCAGGGACTGGATTCTGAGTACCCTAATTCCAGATCCAAAGCTTTTCTCTACTGCGCCTCCTGTTCGCCAGGTACGGTTCTCCCTTCCTCTCCCCAGTCCCTCCAAGGCCGAGGGGGATCATGATGAAGGCAGAGAGAGAACCTACAGCCTGGAGAGCGGGGGTCAGGATATGAGCAAAACGTTGCCAAACAAGCCAGCAGGCACTGCCTGGAGCCCCTGGGAGCTGCAGGATGCTGGTTTGCCTAACGGAAGCCAGAGTCAAGAGGCCAAAATAGCAGCGGGAAATAGGGAGTGTGCAGGGGTGGGAGGCCCAGCCAGGTAGGTCAAGGTTCAAGAAATCCATGAAGGCGGCGGCCATGAGGACCATGGGCTGAGGACACTTTGGAACAGAAGGTGGCAGGGCCCAGGGTTTGCTGAGGCAGGAAAGATCCCAACAGGCTTGAGTTAGAAGCAACAGAAGAAAAAGGTGCCAGCAAAGGGCAAAGGCAGAGGTTTGGAGGCAGCAAGGCCTGGTGGTGGAAGGAGGCGTGTGTCCTAGTTATTACAGGGGAGAACACAGAGGCAGCCATGTTGGAGGCAGGGGTGGCAGCCACGGGAGTGGGGGGTGGAGCGGGGGGGGGGGGGTGCTTCATTGCATGGTCAGCTCGGTCCACCCAGCAAGCCGTGAGCCTCGCCTGCTGGGGGAGCTCGGAGGGCTTCTTGGTTTCCAGGTGAGAGTTGGGAAGGAAAATGTCCAGAGCATCTCAGAGGTCTTTTCTCACCTTAGATAAATATTTTCCCCTCTGCTATTTTCACAAGTAACTGTCATAAATATTTAACTTGTATTGATCACTTTTTTGTCAGACTGTTTTTTTTTTTTTTTTTAATGGAAATTTGTGTTGAGATCCAGACCACACAGGAGCTTGAATTTTTAAGGGCTGTCTTTGAAATCCGGGGGGGGGGGGGAAATCAGAGATAATAAAAGGATGTAATACGGCTGGAGCTTCCACTACTCCCTCTCTGCATAATATAAATATAAAACTGATTTTTAAAAAGTGTTGGTAAAGAGGGGGACATGGTAGAGGGTATCATTTATCTTGAGTTTACCTCTCATCAGGACTTGCCGGGGTCCTCGGGAGGCTCTCCATCTCCAAAAGGAGGGCTGCACCCCAGTAGGAAGTGTGTTCCTTACTCCCCCCCTTGGAGAATACAGAGGCAGGCTTGGAAAGGGAGTTCCCTCATCAGATTGGCAAATGCATCGCAACCATTCCTGATGCATAAGCCCTGGGCTTGTTGCGTCTACAGCCTTCACTAATTCTGCACCTTCCTAATCTTAGCAATATTTCAAGCTGCCGGGCTTTAGGCTTGGCCCTTTAGAGTTAATGTTGCTCCGGGGGGTGGGGGGGGCGTGTGAGGAGGGGTGATGAGTTCCTGCAATCCCAGTGCCTCTGCACCCAGAACCTGGTACGGGGGCAGTGGTCAGAGGGAAACAGAGGGAGAGAAAGATATCAAGTGTAGTAATCAGAATGAAAAATGGAGCCGCGGTTACTTTAAACAAGAGCTAATTCATCACAAGAACGAGTGGATAAGTAGCTGAGTTTCAGGCGTTCAGTGAGTTCCCCGTTCTGCTCCAAAAATTATTCCACCCCTGTCCGCGCGCTCCCATAAATCATCCCTTCTTCACATCAGCTCCGATTACCAATTACTCCTGCCTGTAACACGCATTCCTTGCCCAACACCATCTGATGGGGCCCTGCCTTTTAATTTTACAAATGCCTTTCTTCCCCCCACTTTTTCTCTCTTCTTTCTCCTCCGGTCTCTCCCCTCCCCCAGCCTCCCATTCTCTCCCTCTCTCCTTCTCTCCCTGTCCTCTGTCACCTCTTACTTGCCTAAGGCGCCTCCTCCTCCCTGGGGCCCCTGGCCACCTGGCCACCTGCAGGGGTCCCTTGGGAAGGGAGGGAAGGCCACCTCGGGGAGCAGTGACCCCCAGAAGGCTTGGGGAAGGCATGAGAGGGGCACATGTCACATCCGTCCCTGGCCTGCTTCTTGGTCTGCAGACCTGGATGGAGTTTGAGTCTACGTTTCTGACAACCTGTTGGAAAGGGCTATCATTTGTCCCTACGGGGACAGTTTTCCCACCACCCCCACCCCCACACCCCAGCACCTGCCAATGAGGACAATGGTCACTGGAATATTTACCGTGATCTGGGTTGGCTGCTGGCCATGTGGGAACACAGAGGTAGGTCTCTGCAGGGCTCTGATACCCCTTTGAGGAAGCGCTGCCTTCTGGCTCAGCTTCCGCTCCAGACACAGAACGACCCAGCACTGTGATGCCCAGCCTTCAGTAGACTGGGGCACTTTCTCGTTTTTTGCTACATGGACCATGTGTTCTTAAAAATCAATTGTCCATTGATTTTGAAACTTAACTTTGACTTAAGCAAAAATTCATGTACTCATATGTTTGAAGTGATGGGTCTATTTCCCCCGGTACCTATGAAAATAAAAGCTTAGCTACTAACCAATGAACATAGCCCTATCGAGCAGTGCCTGCCCGCATACTACTCGTTGGGCTTCACTCTCTCCATGATGGCAGGCAGAGGACCAACACACAGAAGTCAGAGCAGCTTGGGCTTCTGAGAATGTCCATTCCTCACTGCCCATTCCAGGCCCACCTCCAGGGACTGAATCAGGAGGCTTGGCATAGGTCCAGAAACCCGGAGTTGGAAAAGTCTCCCTGGGGGCCTCTGCCCCTGCTTTTGGAAGTATGAGTCTAGCTGTACTTCAGGCCTAATCTGCTTTGTGACCTTAAGATAATCGCTTCTTTCTCCATATCTCAATTGCGTCAGCTGGGAGAATCCTGGCCGTGATACCTTCTGGAGGTCCGAGAAGACCCTAACTGGACAAACGAAGCACAGGATGGGTTTTGAAAGGTGCCCAGCTTTGTTCAGGTGGGATAGGGAGGCATGGCTTGCTACCTACAGTGGCTGCATGGGGACCGGACCCACCCCCGCCAGCCATGGACTTCTGTGTGCTGACCTGCAGTCCCCATCTGGCCATCTGTTTTGATTGGCTTTGAAAACTACAGATTCCTATGGGCTTGAGAGCCCCCAAAGTGGATTCCAAGGGAGTTTCATGATGGTCATTTAAATCCAGATGTGCATGGGGTATGGAGATACCAAGAGTCACCCCGAAGCCCAGGGTGGGCGCCAGAGTGGGGCCATGCAAGGGTGTAATGGGCGATATTTAAAGAGGCCCCCACTGTCAGGGGCTGGCCCTGCTCTTGCACAAACCCAAGGTGAAGGCTTCCTTAAATTCCATGCCCTGGTGTCTGCATGGCTCTGCAGAAGCCATGGTGTTCCTGGATGCAAGTCCTTGTAGGGCAGCGTGAAGTCAAGAGAAAGACCCCAGAGCTAACTGAACGTCCAGGGGAAAAGGCACCATGCCCAGGGCACGTCAGAGCCTTTGGTCTCTGAGGGGGCATCATTCATTCATGGTGCACCCAAGGACCTCTGGGCTTGGCGATGTGGAGGAACCTGCCCAATAAAAGGAGAGGAAAGAATTTGAGCTCAGAGCTGCCTGTGTTCTTTCAACTTTTCCTTTCTCAGACAGTGTTAGTTAAACGAGAATTGATTCCATCTCACGGAGGAGGCAGACAAGACCCAAACCCCTCCTGTTTTCTCTGCACTTAATCATTTACCACTTTTAAATCACTCACTGCCGAGTAGGGTTTTAGGTCGCCGGTGCTCATTTAGACTCCTCACATCCCTCTGCCCATCGAACATGACCCACTAGGCATCCAGACAGACGCAGCAGAAAATTGTGAAACTTCTTTCTGGGGATCTGAGAAGCCAGTTGGGAAACAAAATTAGCTAGGGCTGAGAATCATAGGGGCCATTGACAGCAGCAAAGCCAAAAATAATAATATAGTAATAATAATAATAACAACAATAGCTACCATTTATTGAAAAGGTATTTCCAAATGTGATATAATCGAATCCTCACAGTAACCCTGTAAGAGTGGGAAACTGAGCCATCCAGCAACTTGGTCATGATCCTATGGTCAGAAGTGGCAGATGGGATGGAAATCAGGTTTTTCCAAAGTGGCCAGTCTCCCTTGACTGCTCCATCTAGAAGGCAGAGGCTGCTGGTCATAGGAGGAAAATCACCTCATAACCACTTAAATAAGTGACATTGTTCATTCACTGTTTTACCTCCTGCTCTTTTATTTCATTGTCAGCCTTGGTTGATGGAAGGCAGAATGTCTCCATGTCCCCAGTTTAGTAAAGTCCGCCCTTCCTGTGTGTTTGGGGAGGGGAGCCCAGGGAGGGGAGACACAGTGAGGGGGAGACCCAGCGCAGTGGGGTGTCCAGGAGAATCTGCATGATTGGGTGGGGTTTGAGTGAGGCTGTGTAGCGTG
Source organism: Mustela nigripes (assembly GCF_022355385.1). NCBI lineage: Eukaryota > Metazoa > Chordata > Mammalia > Carnivora > Mustelidae > Mustela > Mustela nigripes. The sequence continues at coordinate 128,944,509 of NC_081569.1, forward strand.
GCAGTTCCCCAAGTGCGGTCTAGCAGCAGCGCCTGGGAATTCATCAGATCTGTAATCCTTGGGCCCCAGCCCAGCCACACTGAATTGGACACTGGGGTGGGGCCCCGCAATTTGAGGTTTAACTGGGTTTAGTAGTTTTCAGCTATGGCTGCGCATTGGCACCACCTGGAGAGCTTTTTTTTTTTTTTTTTAAAGATTTTATTTATTTGACAGAGAGAGATCACAAGTAGGCAGAGGCAGAGAGGCGGACAGAGAGAGAGGGGGAAGCAGGCTCCCCACAGAGCAGAGAGCCCAATGCGGGGCTTGATCCCAGGACCCTGAGCAGAAGGCAGAGGCTTTAACCCACTGAGCCACCCAGGCGTCCCCCACCTGGAGAGCTTTAAGAAACACCAGCACCTACTGACAGCTCTCTTCCTACATCTCAGGATGCAGACAGAGCCTGGCCCCCTCCCATCTCAGGATGCAGACAGAGCCTGGCTCCCTCCTGCTGGGATCCCCATCCCCTGTGGGGACATCCCAATAGTCCCTTTGCTGGATCTTCCTCTCCATGCCAGGACAGACATTTTCATACACTGCTCATTGCTTGGTCTTATCCCAAATCCTTGCCATGCCAGCATGTGAATCCAGTTTCTAGGGGACCCTTTCTCCTCTGAACCCTTCTACCACCACAGGACAGACTCGAGGCTACCTTTCCCTCATCCTTTCCGCTAGCCTCATCACTTGCAACACCACCATTCACCTTACCCCTTTTCCATGACCTTGTGGGTCACCATGGAACCCCCTACATTCATGATTCCCTTTGGCCAGTTTCCATTTTTTAAAAACCATGTCCTCTGCCTGGTGAGTTACACCCACCACCAGCCACTGCCCTTGGGGCCTTATCCACAGCGGTGGAAGCAAGTGTTAATCCCCCACTTTTGCAGCTCAGAATCTGGCTGGAAGGGGTCACATAGCTCATCAGTGGTGGGTGTAAGGTTTGCACTAGGCTCCCAAGTCTTTCCAATTCCAGATTCTTTTCTTGATAGCACACTACCTCCTTACTTCCAGTACCTTAACTCTAAACCTTTAAGCTGAGAAGAATTTCAGAGCAAAGGGACAACTTTGAATTCTTGAGACCATGGGAGCCCCCAACATCCTGTCACTGGGTGGGGGGCACCAATCCAGGGTGAGGTCCCGGGTCCTCTGACCTCGAAACCAGGGCTTTTCAACCTTGGCTGCCCTCTAGAATCACCTGGGGAACTTAAAAAACTCCCCGTGCCCGGCCACACCACATACCCTGGGGTAAGACCTGGTTCAGTTCGCCTACCACACTTGTTGGGTTAGTTTGGGTGAAGAGATGTTTCCCAACAGGCTTACCTTGAGCCTGGCTCAACCCTTCTCTCTCTCTCCCTCCTCCAGGAGGCCAGGGCTTGGCCTCCAAACTGACAGGAGGTTGAGGGTCAAACTTGCCCTCTTCTTTATCACAACGATGCCTCTGGGAAGGGATTCCGCCTCCCATGCTTGAAGTCTCCTACCTGCCTGCACCTCTGGCTGCCTCACCCCCACTGGGGCCACTTAACCATACCTTGGGCTCTGGGACCAAGAGTGTCTTTGGTCAGGGCCACTGTCAGGGGCTCAAAGCTCAGATGGTCACCTGCTGCTGACCTGGTCCTTAGCTAATGTTCGGCTCCAGACACGTTCTCCCTGACCAGCTATGGCCCCACCTAAAGCCTCCTCCATGCTCTAAGAGCCTGGCGGAGCCACGGACATGGTGCAGTGACTGTGAGCCCGGCTCTTCCCCGTGGCTTGCAAGCCCAGCTCCACCCTCTCCACCATCCTCCTCGGAAGTCCCAGTCTGGTTCCCAGACTGCCTGGGGTTCTTGGCTCACTCCATGCTCTTCCCCTCTCTATGCCTTGGTTTGGGATATCTCATCCACATGGTATGGCTTCCCGCCTCATGTCCTACTTCCTTCCTCTTCTTCCAATGGACTCCTGCCATCTTTAAGAGTCTGCTTGAACTTCACCTCCACCAGGAGGTTTTCTCGACCCCTCTGTACTGGGCTGTGTTCCTTGGCATTTCCCAAAAACCCTTGCAAAACTGGACCATAGGATGTGGATACAAATTGCCAAGTGAGTCATTATAGTTAGAGTCAGTGAAAATTTTTCGGAACCTGGCGGGTGTAAATGAGGCGGGGAAGGGATGGAGGTGCCGGGTCTTGGGGGATCCGGGAGGGACTTGCTCTTCCTCAGAGATGGGAAGCAAACCGGAAATGAGCAGGAAAGCCACAGGGGGCCTGCTGGTTCAGGGTGTGCTCCAGGCATGGGGGGGATGCAGGCGGCTGAGCCCCTCACACAGGCCCCTTGTGCTCAGGGCAGTAGAACGTGAGGGAAAAGTTCAAGCCATTGGTATTTCCAAGTGCTTTTCCAACAGAAATATTAGGTGAGCCTTTCATTCCCCGCCCCCTTCTTTCCGTTCCCATTTCCGATGTCAAGTTCAGGCTCTCGTCATTCATTGAATGACCTATTTTAGCCTTCATGAGTATCATCTCTGTGCTATACGAACTCACCACAAGCCTGGTTCTGTTTAATTGGCTTTAAAGGTATTAAAGTGTTTAATTTTTACAAACCTTTGTGCATAGGGACCGTTATCATGTCCATTTTATAGATAAGGAAACTGAGACACAGAAAGATTCAGTAACCGTCCAGGGTTTCATAGCTGCGCAGAGAAGAGATTCAAATTCAGACTGTCTGGCTTTGAAGCTTAGGTTTTAACACTCTGTTAAACCTCCTTTCGCTGGGCCAAGCATTCCACATGCTTGGAATGGGGTGTGGCAGACACTGATAATTCTCCACCTGGGATCTAGTCTCCATTTCATCCCTGATCCTAGAACCCCGATTTTATTTAGGACTGCGACTTATCATATTTAAAAAAAACAACAACAAACTAATTTTCCCAGATTTCTTTGCTGCCAGGTGGCACACTTGGAATGGGGGTGGTGACAAGGTTCTAAGTAATGAGAAATAAGCTACAGAATAGGACTTTGAGGGAGACTCTTTCATCCAGAAAGATGCCTGGCAAAACTAAATGGGAACAGAATCAGGTGGTACAAGCCTTTGTGCCATTGCTCTTTTCTCATTCTTTCTCCCTGGAACATGGTAGAGAAATCTGGAGGTGCTGCAGCCATTTTACAGCCATGAGGATGAAAGTCACACACCAAGAGAATTAGAGGCTGGGTTTTGATGATGTCCTTGATAGGTAGTCCTAGACTACCTTCCCCTGGACTTCTTGTTACAAGAGGAAGGTACAAGCCTTAACTGGCTGAGCAACTGCATTTTGGCTTCTGTTATATGCAGCCAAATGCTGTACCTAATAAACAGAGGATCACGTATCCTTACAGGTTCACCTTAGTGGGCAGTCAAAACAGTTCACTGATACCACTGTATCCTTAAACTTGAGCTTGCAGCAGAATTATCCTGGAAGCTTATAATTATGAACTTATAAGAACTCAGCAGAACCCTACCCCCAGAGATTCTGATTCCCTAAACTGGCATGGGGCTGGGAATTTGTGTTGCATTGCTAATAAGCCCCCAGGTGATGCCAGGGCTACTGGTTTGGGGACCACACTTTGAGAACCATTGATGCACAGAATGGGGCTTAGACTACTACTTGAGGGCCCTTAACAATCTGACCCAACTGCTCCTCCAATACTGTCTTGGACTCCCCACCTCCCAGTCCACAGCAGGCTGGAAAATTCCCCCATTCCCACACACTTGCTTAACCCTCCAAGCCTTTGCCCCTGCCAGTCCCTCACCTCCCAATGTCCCTTCTTCCTGCTCTTCTGCAACCAAACCCTACTTGTCCTTGAAAGCTCAGCTTTTTGCTCTATGATGTGTTCTCCGACTTCTCCTGAGAATGAAATATTCTTTCCACAAGCACCTTGCTTTTATCTGTTCTAGCATTTCTTTCATTCTGCCTGGAATTATAGGCAGTTGTTTGCTTGCTGTCTCTCACCAAGACGAGAGTTCCATGGGGCGGGGAACAGATAATAGTACTCAGCCCTGTAACCCTCTCCTTTACCTGGCTCAATGCTGTGAACACTGAAGTTGCTCAGAAAATGATCAATTACGTGAGAACATTTGGATGGGAAAGCGCCTTTCTCCGAGCATAGTTAGTGCTTACTACGTGTGGGAAATGTCCCCAGAGCACTTGCTACGTGCCAGGACCTCGTCTGCTTTGCACTCTCACTGAGTCCCACCACAGGGTGTGAGCATAGTTCTATCATCCTCCTTCTAGATGTGGAACCTGAGGCACGGGCAATTTAAATAACATCATGCAACCAGGATGTGGCAGAGGCAAGACCTGAACCAAAGCCTCTGCGCTTACCAGGAGTTCACCTGCCTCTCGAGTGCAAACGTCGGACCTGTCAGGTCAGGGACAAAGAAGTATTAGTGAGAAAGGTGATCCATTCCTGAATGACTAGGAGGTGAGTGACATTAATCAGGGTCCTTAAGTGGCCGAGAAATGAACTACCTATTAAAACCTGTCTTTAATCAGAAAAATAAAGTTAGGAAATGGGTGCAATTAGTAAGTCATAATAAAAAACAGGTAAAGGGTCACTTAGAAAAATTAAATGCTAGGGAGATACATAAATCAGGGGATCCTGTGGCGTGCAAACCAAAAGGTCTGGCCAGAATTAGCTAATGAACTTGAGGGACCCTTGACGTCTACTTTCAGAAGTGAGAGTGAACCATGGGGGCAGCACAGAGAAGGAAAATGCGGGACTGAACTTGAAAAACAGGAAGAAAACCGATTCCAGCAATTTCCCCCCAGGGAAGCCATAAGTTCCGTTTGTAGGCAAGCCATAGAACAAATTTTATGATTAAAAATTTACGATAAATCTTACGAGTAGAAAATCCAGTAAGCTGCTGGAGGGCAACAGAGGCCTGAGCCATAAACTGAACTGGCAGGTTTACGCAGAAGTCATGCCGGGAAACTGTAACACTGTTTTATTCTAACTAATTTGTAATATTAGTGGGAAGAGGGTCTGCCGAAGATTTAGTGCTCTTTGATTTTTAGAAAAGCCTTTGATTCAGTGTCTCATGAAATCTGACTGGCAAAATTAATTTAAATGGGCACGGACAGGGACCGTCTCAGGGATGGGGTTCGGCTGAAAGGCTATAAACAAAGGTGTGATGAATGGGAGTCACAAACTGGAGGGGCGAAGGGGCGGGCCAGGCCGCCGCCGGCAGTGTGAGTGAAGCGGAAGTGGGTACCCCGTCACACTGATGGTCTCCCTGAAGATGACGTTAATGACTGATCAATTAAATCTGCATATATAATTTAACCAGCTCGACACAAACGGGGTTTGGCGGGGCAGAGGAAGGGAGCACTGACAGACACGGAAAGGACAGAATTATTCCCAGAAAACGGTGTGTGCTGCGTAGCAGGTCCCTAAGACCTGAAGACCCAAGGTCCACCTGGCAGGAGAAATTGAGTCTAAGTAAATTTCTAGTAAGATCCTCCAGGGATGAGAAGTAGTCTAAGGTGGAAGGGGCTCCAAGTCACAGAAAATCTGCCTTGAACAATGAAGAAATTTATCTCTTATGTAGAAATTAGACACATGGGGTTCGCTTCAGGCACAGAATGATCAGGGCTCTGAGTTCGTTTCCTTGCCATTTGCTGACTCTGCCCTCTTCCACACGTTCATGTTGTCCCCAGGCTGGCTTTGCTCAAGATTGCAAGGTTGTTTGCTTGCTGTCTCTCTTCTGAAAAGATAGGTCCCTGTTCTGGGGCTTGTGAATATGATCTCATTTGGGAAAAGGGTCTGTGCAGATGTAATGAAGGCAAGGATCTTGAGATGAGATCATCCTGGTTTGGCTGTGTGGGCCCTGGGTCCAGTGACAACTGTCCTTAAGACGGACGAGGACAGGACAGAGAGGGAGACCACGTGAGGACAGAGGCAGAGACTGGAGTCATGCCCGGAGCCTCCAGAAGCTGGAAGAGGCAAGAAGGGCTCCTCTCCGGGAGCCTTTGCAGACAGCATTACCCCGCCAACACCTTGATTTCAGACTTTGGGCCTCCGAACCGTAAGAGACTAAATTTCTGTTCTTTTAACCCACCTGCGTGTGGTAATTTGCTATAGAAGTTTCAGGAAGTGAATACAGTGGCTGCTAGGAAGCTGTGTGCTTCCTCGCACTCAGGCCGACTAGCGTCGTGTGGCTCTCTGGTGAGCATGAAGGACTTACTTTCCCATGAGCCCAAGCAAGCCTCCTGTCACATCTCGCTGACTGATGTTAGCCCAGCCTTGTCCCCGAATCTGTCATGGGCAAGGGGGTGGAGACCCTATCGCGTGGCTTCCACTCACCACCTGGGTGGAACAGGGCAGTGGCCTGTGGAGCCTCACAGCCTGTGTCCCCTGTGAGGATGGGATGGGGCCGAGCCTGCCAGCCTCCGGGGTAAACAGGCAACGTGAGTGAGAAAGGGTCTCTTCCTCCGTATCCAGGTGCCACTGAGATCTGGGGGCTGGTTGTTACTCAGGCCTCTCTGGCTGACACAGAGACCACTGTGTGATCTGGAAGGACCGGTGGCATTTTAACAGAAAGATAAGAGAGACAGTCCAGGCAGATAGAACCGCGTGAGCGAGAGATGTGGGGACAACCTGCTCCGGGAAAGGCGTGGCTGTGAATGAGGAAAAAATTGCTGGAAAGAAGAGCAGGGCCTGCCAGCAAGGGACGGTGGCTCTCCAGTACCGTTGACATGTGACACGGAGGGAGTACAGGTGCCCGGATAAATTTAGAAGGCTGTGGCCAAAGTGCGAGGAAGAGTGAACAGGACCCAACCCAAAGAGGGCCATGAAAGTAGTCATAGTAATAGTGAGAGTAATAGCTGGCATTTATTAAGGCCTCATGATACGTCAGGTACTGAGCGTGCTCCTAAGGCCAGAGAGAGCCTTCTGGAAGTCGCCAATGTGCTTGGAGACTGAGTGCTGAGGGAAAACGGGCAGGCCGTTTGCACTCTCCTGCTGTAGACAGCCCCCAAGGGAAAGTAAGAGGCGGTTACCACAGGCAGATGACGGGAACGTGGGACAGGCGTGAAGAGCTGACGTCTTGGCCACCAAGGTCCTGACAGAATGCGCCCTGGACCAGACAGGGAAATGGATTTCTGGCACCACCACCCCCCATATTTGTGCATGTTTCTGAACAGAACATCTAGAAGCTTCAGTGGCCACTCAAACTAGAGTGGATCTCCAGAAGGAGAAGGGAATAATGATGGCGCCCAACACTGGTCACTAATCACTGATGGTAACCTCTCCACAGGTGTTGTTCCCAGGGTGGAGATTCTTGGGAAGAGGGACCTTACTGGCCTTGCTACCCCACAGAGTCCTCCTCTACAACTAATGACATTTAAGATGATGGGACCACAGCTAGTAAGAAACACTGACAACTTTAGATCTTTTAATAAATAATCTATAAGGCAGGATGAGTAAGTAACCTCCCACTTTGAGGTTCAGGGCGGTCACACCGCAGAGCAAGCCTCCAGCTTATCTGACCACAGTGAGAGTCCCGTGTTGTCATTCCACCTGGGACAAAAGGCTTTGACAGGAAATTGGGTGGTGGGACTTTATCCATCCAACCCAGGGCACATTCCTTTAAGACTTTCCCCGTGGCCCTAAGCCTTCCCCTAAATCCAGATCCCATCCAGGGGCCGCTGTCAGAATGGAAAGGGGCGGAGTGGGAGGAAAGCATGGGTCCCCAGAAGCCAAGTTCAAAAGAACACTACTAGTGCTAAGGGCCAGCCAGTCGCTAGGAAAACGGAACCACAGATGTCCCAGAGTCTCTAAAAGCATTTCATTGCTGATTTGATAGTCACTTGACAGAGCATGTCTGCCCCCTCTGTGCCCTCTTATAAAGGCACAAGGTAAATGTCCCACATGTCCCAGAAAACAGGATCTTTCTGGGTCACCATACCTCTGGGCACCCATGCCACCAAACTGTCCCTCACCCTCACCCAGTCAGCTCAAATCAATTCACCAGCACTGACATCCAGAGGACAGCCGCACCCAGGGGGAGAGGAAGGACTTAGAACACCTGTCCGTGCCCACGGGGGAGCTGCGATCCTCTTACCTGCCTTTGTGTGAGGCGGCAGTGGCCAGGGAAGTCGAGCTCAGAAGTCAGGCTGAGTGTGAGTCCTGGCTCTGGGACTCCCAGGTTTTATGATCTTGGGCAAGACTCGCAACCTCCCTTGTGCCTTGGCTTCCTCTCATCCGTAGAAAGCAGATAACAACAGCACCTATCTCTTGGGTGGTTTTGAGAATTAAATGAATACATATAAAGTCCTTAAAACTGGGGCATAGGAAGAACTCCATAGATGTTAGCTATGTGGATGAGTCACAGAGATTGTGTGAAAGGTGCCCAGCTCTAGAGGAGAGCCCCCAACCCGAGACTCGTTGGCTGGTTTTACTCCATCAACGTTTGGTGAGCTGACTGTGGTGTGGTATCACTTCCTTGCGGTTTCCTGCCCAGCTGTGGCTCAGAGATGCCGGGCTCTGGAGTGAGTGTCTGGTGTAGAGAAGTTTTAGATTTGCTTGAATTTGTTCCCAAAAGGAAAGAGAGTAGGCAGCCTCCTTTAGTTTGGCTGGGCTCATTGGACAGCAGAACAACAGCCCCTTCTTCTCTGCCTCCAAGAACTTGTGGAGAGCAGAGTGCTCTGAGCTGAGGGCAGGCCTGAGGTCAGCTGGTGCTCAGCCATGCTTCGATGTCTCCTTGCCTGAGATTCTTGAGGCTGAACTTGGAGGCCGCCTATCTCCACTGGGGTCAGCCAATTATATTTTGGGGGTCATCACTCTTTCTTCTGAATCTTGCTTGGTCTGTTTTCATTCAGGGCAGAAGAATCTCCCTATTTTATTTGGTCTTTACAATAGCCCTCCTGAGGTGCATACTATTTTGTCTCTATTCTAGAGTTACAGGAACAGAAACACAGAGAAGTTAAGTAACTTGCTCAAAGTCACACAGCTACTAAAGAGAAAAGTCGGGCAGCAAACCCAGGTCTGTGCTTCCAGTTCTGGAACCCATGCTCTGAACTCCTGCTCATCAGTAGCCAAAGAGAAGAATGTCGGGGCGCCTGGGTGGCTCAGTGGTTTAAGCCTCTGCCTTCAGCTCAGGTCATGATCTCAGGGTCCTGGGATCGAGCCCCACATCGGGCTCTCTGCTCAGCGGGGAGTCTGCTTCCCCCTCTCTCTGCCTGCCTCTCTGCCTACTTGTGATCTCTCTCTCTATCAAATAAATAAATAAAAATCTTTAAAAAAAAAAAAAAAAAAGAGAAGAATGTCTGCAATGCCCTTGGTGGCCTTCGATGATCTGCCCCTGAGCAATCAGGACAGGAGCTTCCTCATTTAGATCCCAAACTCTTGCCTACTCTGTTTCTGCCCTTTTGTGATGGCTATGATGCAGGAAACCCCAGGAGAACAGGGGCTCCAAGGTTCCTGAGTTTTGTTAATGGGAGAAGAGATCAAAGGAGTTCCCCAAAAAAGGTTCCCAGTTGGGTGACCCAGCAATGGTGGTGATATAATGGAGGGGAGAAGCAAAGGCAGAAAAAGAAGCCGGATGCAAGAAAAGCAAACTTCCCTCAAATTCTGTTTACTAAAAACTGGTTCTGCGGGCACCTACCTTCCCAGGCAGCCCCTCCCCGGCCTCCCAGCCCCCAGCCCCTGACCAGGAGGCAGAATCACAGTGGGCTGGTTTTAATCCTCGCTGGATCTCTTTTATTTTTTTCCCCCTTTGCTGGGCTTCCTGGGCTGTAATTTTTCCTTCTGTGTCATCCATCACAGACACAACGTCTCTTGTGCAAATTAAAATGCACCTCAGAATAATAAAAAAGGGGCCTTCTTCCCCCTCCTTTTTCTTCCCAGCAGCAACTTCTCAACACAAAACATTTGTCTCTGGGCAGGAGCAGGAGCATTAACCCTGCATCTGCCGCTGTTGCCAGGCCCCCACGGTCCTTGCAGCCACGTACGTGCAGACAGTGATGGGATCAGGGAGCAGCTGGAGAAAGGCAGAGGTTGGACCTTACCATGAGCTGATCATGTGCCAGGCACTGTTCCTGCATTTCCTCTTCTGTCCTCTCCATGCCCAGTGGGGCACAGGCTATTAATGTCTTCATTTTACAAATGTAGAACCGAGGGTGGTTAAGTGACTTTTCCAAGTCATTTGTGCCTGTGCTGGGATCCAAACACTGTCTGACTCCAAAGTACACACACACACACACACACACACACACACACACACCCTACTTACTCTTGCTACTCATAGTGTGGTCCCCGGACCAGTAACGTTATGGGCTTTATCTGGGAGCTAGTTGGAAATACAGGATCTTGGGCTCCAGCTCATACAGACCTACTAAATCAGATCTTATTTTTAATGAGAGACCCAGGTGATTCCTGAACACAGTCAAGTTTAAGAAGTGCTGCTCTAAACTAGCAAGCTCTATTCTCTTCCGCTCCCCATTCCTCCCACCTTGATGACCTCACCTTGACACACTAAAAGAAAGGCCTTTTCTGGGGATGGATTGGGAACTCCAATGGACTCGTCTCCTTCTCCATGAAGCCAGGCTCCAGGAGCATCTGACCAGCCCTCAGAAGTGTAACAAGTAAAATAAATACAATTGCACTTATTTACTACATGCCTGCTTTAGCTCTCCAGGGTGCTCTTCCTGGAGCTGGATTTGTGCTTTATTTTGTTTTGTCTCTGCAAGTTCTAGTACAGAGCCTGGCACCTAACCAAAAGGCTTGACAGCCACGATGTGCCTGTAGCTTAATGCTCACACACACATGTACACACACACGCGCAGATTTCAGATTTCAGTGTCCAGATTTCAATAAAAAGTTATCATACATGGGATCCTGGGGGGCTCAGTTGGTTGAGCTCTTGATTTTGGCTCAGATCATGATTTCAGAGTCCTAAGATCAAGCCCCACATTGGGCTCCACATTCAGTGTGATGTCTGCTGTCCCTCTCCCTCTGCTCCTCCCCACCCTCCCACTGATTACTCTCTTGCTCTCTTTCTATCTAAAATACTTTTTTATTTTTTATTTTTTTTTAAAGATTTTATTTATTTATTTGACAGAGAGAAATTACAAGTACACTGAGAGGCAGGCAGAGAGAGAGAGAAGGAAGCAGGCTCCCTGCTGAGCAGAGAGCCCGATGCGGGACTCGATCCCAGGACCCTGAGATCATGACCTGAGCCGAAGGCAGCAGCTTAACCCACTGAGCCACCCAGGCGCCCCTCTAAAATACTTTTTTAAAAAAGGTTTTAGTTATTTATTTGTCAGAGAGAGAAAGAGATCACAAGTAGGCAGAGAGAAAGGCAGGGGGGGGGGAAGCAGGCTCCCTGCTGAGCAGAGAGCCTGATGCAGGACTTGATTCCAGAACCCTGAGATCATGACCTGAACTGAAGGCAGAGGCTTAACCCACTGAGCCACCCAGGCACCCTAAAATACTTTTTAAAAAAGATTTTTATTTATTTATTTGAGAGAGAGCAAGGGTGGGGTGGGGGAGAGTTGGGAAGTGGCAGAGAGAAAGGGAGAAGCATGCTCCCCGCAAAGCAGGGAGCCCAACATGGGGCTCAATCCCAGGACCCTGTGATCATGACCTGAGCTGAAGGCAAACGTTTAACAACTGAGCCAACCAGATGCCCCTAAAATACTTCTTTTTTAAAAAATATTTTAAAAATAATATATAAATGTATTATTTGTTTCAGGGGTACAGGTCTGTGATTCATCAATTTTACACAATTCACAGCACTGACTAGCACATACCCTCCACAGTGGCCCCAGCCACTCCATCCTTCCCCAACTTTTTAAAGATTTTTTAAATTTATCATACCAAGATCCAACAAGATCTCAAACTGAATAGAAAAAGACAGTCAATAGATGCCAGCACCAAAATGACATAGATGTTAGTTAGCATTAGCTGACAAAGATTTTAAAGGAGCCATTAGACAAAGAAGGTCTCAAAAAGCAACAAACCTGCTTGAAACAAATGAAAAAAAAGAAAAAGAAGAAGAAGAAGAAGAAGAAGAAGAAGAAAGTCTCAGCTGAGAAATGAAAGTCTCAATAAAATAATACTAAAAATAACCAGGAAAAAAAATTGAATTTTTAGAGCCAAAATGTACTACAACCAAAGCAATAACAAACCACTCAACAGATGGGAGGGGATGTAGAATGGAGAAGACAAAGGAAAGAACCAATAAGTTTGAAGATAAAACAGTGAAAAATCATCCAATCTGAACAATAGGCCTAAAAAAAAAAAAAAAAAAAAAAGGAGAGTCTCAAGGACTTTGAAAGAAAAAGCTAACATTTGTGTCATCAGAGTTCTAGAAGGAGAGAAGAGGGGGGGTGGAGCTAAAAAAGTACTCAAAGAAATAATGATGGAGAGCTCCCCAAATTTGGGAAAAGGCATAAACATACAGATTCAAAAGCTGACTGAACCACAAATGGGATGAACCTAAAGATTCACATCAGTACAACACAGTCAACTTCTGAAACCTAAAGACAAAAAACCTTGCAAGCAACAATAGAGAAATAGTACCTTATAGGGGAAAACCAGCTTAAATGACAACAGATTTCTCATCAGAAACCATGGGGCCAGAGGCAGTGACACAATAGTTTTCAAAGGCAGTGACACAATAGTTTTCAAAGTGCTCAAAGAACCACTTACCTAGAATCCTATTTCCAGCAAAAATAAAAGGGGAAGTCAAGGCATTTGAAGGTGAAGAAAAACTGAGATATCTAAAAGAATGGCTAAGAAAAGTCATTTAAACAGAAAGGAAAGAATAAAAGAAGGAATTCTGGAACACCAGGAAGAAAAAAACATGGTATGCAGAATTATGGGTAAATACCATAGACTTTGTTTCTCCTCTTGGGTTTTCTAAATTGCATTTGGTAGTTGAAACAAAAATTACAACATGTTCTGATGTGGCTTTAAATGTGTGTAGAGAAAATATTTAAGACAATTATATAATAAATAGAGGAAGGTAAAGAAACAGAAAGGGAAGTACTTTTTATACTTCATGTGAACTGATAAAATGATGACACCAGTAAACTGTAAAAAATTATGTGTGTGTGTGTATATATATATATATATATATATATATATATATATATAATATCTAGAGCAACAATAGCAATGCTATACCAAGAGATACACTCAAAAAAACTATAGATGAATAAAAGTGAATTTCTAAAATATGTCAGTAACCCAGCAGAGGGAAGGAAAAAGAAAACAGAGAAACAAAACAGAGAATAAACAAAACAAAAACTTAAGCCTTCACATGTAAATAATAACATTAAATGTAAATGGCCCATAGCACTATTTAAAAGACAGAGAGTAGATTTTTTTAAATGATCCAACTATCTTAGCTCAGGCTGCTATAACAAAATGACATAAACCAAGCAGCTTAAACAACAGAAATTTATTTCTCACAGTTCTGCAGGTTGGAGAGTCCAGAGTAGGTGCTAGCATGGTCCATTTCTGGTAAAGACCCTCTTATGAGTTGCAGACAGCTGACTTTCTGTATTTTCACACAATGGAGACAGAGCTAGCTGGTTCTCTGGCTTCTTTTCCTAAGGATACTAGTCAAATTCACAAGGGTTCTATCCTCACTAGTCAAATTCACAGGGGTTCTATCCTCACGACCTAATGACCTTCAAAGGCCCACCTCCAAATACCAGCACTTTGGGGTACCTGGGTGGTTCAGTTGAGTAAGTGTGAAGCTCTTGATCTCAACTCGGGTCTTGACCTCAAGGTTGTGAGTTAAAGCCCTGCACTGGGCTCCATTCTGGGCATGAAGCCTACTTAAAAATAAACTAAAACCAAACAGACAAACAAAAAACAAATATCACCACATTGGGATTAATATTCCAACATATGAATTTGGGAAGGGACACAGATATTCAGCCCATAATACCAACTGTGTGCTAGCTATAAGAAATTCAATTTATATATAATTGTACAGGAAGGTTGAAAGTAAAAGGGTGAAAAAGATGTGCCTTGCAAATATTAATCTGAAGAAAACAGAAGTATCTATATTAATGTCAGATAAATTAGAGTTCAGAGCAAAGAAAATTACCAGACAAAAGCAGTACATTACAAAATGACAGATGTCAACCCACCAAGAAGACATGGCAATCCTCAATTTGTACAGACCAAGAACAGAGCTGCAAAATGCATAAGGCAAAATCTAACAAAAATGAGCAAAAGAATAAGGAAATTCATAATAAGCTTGGAAACTTTAGTACCCTTCTCTCAATAATTGATAGAACAACTAAACAGAAAGCTAAACGAACAGACTCTGATCAACATTTATAGAACACTCCCCAAAGCAGAAAACACATTCTTCTCAAGTGCCCATGGAACGTATACCAAGATAGATCATCCTGGACCATAAAATAAACCTCAACAAATAAATGGACAAGAGTTGGGGTCATTCATGGGGCACCTGGGTGGCTCAGTGTGTTAAATAAAGCCTCTGCCTTCGGCTCAGGTCATGATCCCAGGGTCCTGGGATCGAGCCCCACATCGGGCTCTCTGCTCTGCGGGGAGCCTGGTTCCTCTTCTCTCTCTCTCTGCCAGCCTCTCTGCCTATTTGTGATCTCTGTCTGTCAAATAAATAAAATCTTTAAAAAAAAAAAAAAAGAGTTGGGATCATTCAAAAGTATCTGACAAAAAACAGAACCGAGCTAGAAATCAAAACAGAAACTAACAGAAAAGTCTCTAACAATCTGGAAACTAAATAGTACACCTCCACATAATCTATGGGTCAAAGAGGAAATTTCCACAGGAAATTTTAAAAAATATACTGAACTGAATTAAAATGAAAGTATAGCATATTAAAATTTGTCATTTTGTTGTTAAAGCTGTGCCAACAGGGAAATGTGTAGCATTAGTGCTTGTATTAGAAAAGAGGAAAAGTCTTAAATTAAGCAGCCAAACCCCCACCTCAAGATCTTAGAAAAATAAGATCAAAATAAACCCAAAGTAAGCATAAAGAAGGAAATCATAAAGGTAGGAACAGAAATTAGTGAAATTGAAAACAAAAAAAATTAATCGGAAAAGAGCTCATTCTTTGAAAATATCAACAAAATTGACAAACATCTAGCAAATCTGACAAAGAAAAAAAGGACAAAATGCATGTTGCCAATACAGGAATGAAACAAGGAATACCACTGTACATGCTGCAGTTATCAACAGAAAAATAAGAGAATATGACAAGCAATTCTATGCACATAAATTTGACAACTTAGATGAAATGAACCTGTTCCTTAAAA
The DNA here is from genome assembly GCF_022355385.1 of Mustela nigripes. Classification (NCBI taxonomy): domain Eukaryota; kingdom Metazoa; phylum Chordata; class Mammalia; order Carnivora; family Mustelidae; genus Mustela; species Mustela nigripes. The sequence goes on from NC_081569.1 coordinate 128,959,810, forward strand.
AACATAAACCACCACAAATTACCCAATATGAAATCATTTGAATGACCATGTACACTTTTCCTCTTATTTTTTTAAATTGAAATATAAATTAACATACAGTGTTACATTAGTTTCAGGTGTACAATATAAGAGTTCAACAATTCTACACATTTCCTCAGTGCACTGTTACTCCCCTTTATCTATTTCACCCATCCCCCTACCATATCCCTTCTGGCAACCACCAGTTTGTGGAAACAGACACCAGTAAAGTGTCTGTTGTTTTGTCCTTTTCCTTTTGTTTGTTTTGTTTCTTAAATTCCACATATGAGTGAGATCATATGGTATTTGTCTTTTTCTGTCTGACTTATTTCACTTAGCATTATACCCTCTAGGTCCATCCACGTTGTTGCAAATGACAAAATTCAAAATAAAATTATCATATGATCCAGTAATTCCACTACTGGGTTTTTAACCCAAAGAAAACGAAAATGCTAATTCAAAAAGATATACGTACCTCTATGTTTATTGCAGCATTATTTAAAACACCCAAGATATGAATAACCCTATAACTTTTGAGAAAATTGACATGGTAATTTAAAGACTCCCAAAATAGAACTCTCTAAGCTCAGATAGTTTCACTGGAGAATTCTCCAAATGCTTAAAAAAGAATTAGTATCAATTCTATTATAATCAAAACGGTAGAAATGGCAGAGGGACCAACATATAGATAAGAGAAAAGAAGACAAAAGCCCAGAAATAGAACATCAAACAAACATACCCAACCTTAATTCCCTTTTGTTATGACTTCTAACACATTCTAGGCTCCAAGAATTAGGACAGAGACATTTTTGGGAGGCCATTATTCTGCCTGCCACAAATATATCTAAAGAAATCAAAGTTTTAAAATAAGATCAAAGTTTTTAAAAGGCCATATCTTCTTGTGGGTTGACATCTGTCATTTTGTAATATACTGCTTTTGTTTGGTAATTTTCTTTGCTCTGAACTCTAATTTATCTGATATTAATATAGATACTTCTATTTTCTTCAGATTAATATTTTCAAGGGCCATCTGGCTGCAACATTTGTCACCCCACTGATCCCCAGGGTTGATTTGGCTCATCTACTTGGCTGGTCAGGTATCCCCTTTCTCCCTCATTGTTCCATGTGTGTCCCTTCTGAAGCGTGCTTGGTTCAAAAGGACAACCTTCCCTGATAGAGGAGAGCTGTCTTAGGTCAAGGGTATATGAGTAGCTATTCTTCCCTGATAGAACCTTCAAATAAGCTTTCAAAGTCCATTTATAGGAGAATGTAGGGTAGTCAAGCTTCCAAGACTCTAGACACATCCAAATGAGGCATTGCATGTGGTAGTCTGCCTTTATTTAAAAATAAAAATAATTAAAATAAGACCAAGGAATATGAAGAGAAAACAAATGGAAGTTGTAAACATGGAAAACATAATAATTAAAGTCTCAATGGAAAGATTAAATAGAAGCTTAGATACAACTAATGAGAAAAATCCTAGTAATCCGAAACAAAGATTCAAATATTTCCTAGAATTTAGCTCAAAAAGACAGAAATGGAAAATATGAAAGAGATATTACAGAGGCACAGAGGGCAGAGTGAGAGGGTCTAAGATAAGCCTGACTTGGAGTCAATAAAGGAGAGAAGGGGAAGGGGGAAGAAACAATGTTTGAAGACATTGTGCCTGAGGACTTCCTAGAGTTGTTCAAAGACATCAATCCTACATTCTGGAGGCCCAACAAACTCTAAGTACAATAAATTAAAAGAAATTCATACCAAATGCAGCACAATAAAATTGCAAAACATCAGAGAAAAAGAGATTTTCCAAAAAGCAAGAAGGCAGATCACCTACAGAAAAGGACAGCAACTGGGTGATGGTTCACTTAGCAGTAATAGTAATGGAAGCTAGAAGACAGTGATGATACTGTCTTCAATATGTCAACCTAAAATCTATACCCAGTGAAACTATCTTTTCAGATCTAGAGTTAAGTAATACATTTTCTCATGATTAAAGACCACGTTTACTTTCAGTAAATATTTTATTAAGTAGCTACTATAGGCTAAACATGCTGTATGAACCATCACAGTCTTATGAGGAAGGCATCATAATTCCCATCTTTTGTATGGGAAAACTGAGGCTCAGAGAAACTGAGAGACTTGCCCAGATCCCTCTGATTCCAGAGTCCATGTCTTTTACCCTTTATCAAGGAGACACATCTTAGATTGACAGCGATCTTTCCAGGATCCTATTTCAAGGCTGGTTTCAGGATGGACTTTTTTTATTATTATTTTATTTATTTATTTGACAGGCAGAGACTACAAGTAGGCAGAGAGGCAGTCAGAGAGAGGAGGAAGCAGGCTCCCTGCTGAGCAGAGAGCCCGACGCGGGGCTCGAGCCCAGGACCCTGGGATCACGACCCGAGCCGAAGGTAGAGGCTTCAACCCACTGAGCCACCCAGGCGCCCCCAGGATGGACATTTTTAAGACAAGTCTTCACGTTTGAGGAGAGGTAGCTTCAGACTCCCAGACTTCAAGAGTTTACCACTGCCATCCAGCAAATCTGGATAAAACCGTTTAGACAAGGGATCAGGATTTGGGGAGGAGGAGCTTTCTACATGTGGTGATGTCCTACACGATGCTCTGGGAGCAGGGTTCTGGGAAGAGCAGCCCAATCCATTCTCCTTCTGCCTTTTCTTTCCTCTGCCCTCTTTTTTTTCCCCCCTCTCTTCCCTCTTAACACCCACCCTGACCTTACAGGTCCATACTCTCTAGTTTGGACAATCCTTCCATGATAGTTGTCATCATTTACACTGCATGGTTGACAAGAAAACATTAAGTGAGCAAACATCTAGGGGAGCTTCCCAGTGTATACACCCCATCGTGATCATTCTCCTCCTCTCTGCTTGATGCTCATCTCCACTGGCAACATTTGATGCCATGTTCCATAACTGGTGCTAAGAATCAAGGGACAAAAATGCCAGAATGGGACGCCATCATGGTTTTACCTAGCCACCACTCTCCCAGTTCCCAGTGGAAGAAATAGTCAAGGAAAACATCATAAAGAAGCAAACATGTAGCTTTTCTGTGGGAGGAGAGAAAAAGGAGGTAGGGGAGAGAGATGGGAAAAGAAATAGAAATCGCTATTATTCTTAATCATTACATGGTGCATTAGAATAATATGATTATTCAGTGGCATTCTAATTAGGGTTAATGAACAGAAATAGGTGTGAGAGAAGCCCTGAAATGTATAAAATTTTACGTGGTATACCTACTACTTCCCCCACCCCCCAGTAGGGAAGCACAAGGACCCCACATCAGGACTCAGAACTCAGAGGTTAGAGCAAGATGCAACCTGAGCATAACTCCTAATGGGTGTGGTTGACAGGATTGGTAACCAGGAAACCATGTTCACTCAGTATGTCAAAGAATAGACAGTCCTTGGAGTGCCTGGCTGGCTCAGTGGGTTAAGCCTCTGCCTTCAGCTCAGGTCATGATCTCAGGGTCCTGGGATCGAGTCCCACATGGGGCTCTCTGCTCAGTGGGGAGTCTGCTTCCCCCCTCTCTCCCTGCTTGCCTCTCTGCCTACTTGTGATCTCTGCCTGTCAAATAAACAAAATCTTAAAAAAAAAAAAAAAAAGTAGTCATTGGCAGGTGAGGAGTGGGAACTAGCAGAATGACACCCCTGTGAGCTGTGAGTAGTACAGACTCTTGCTGTGGAAGGCAGAGGGATAGGTGGCACAGGTGTGGTATTGTGTGAGTTGTGACCCCCTCCCCCATTATACCTACCTATAAAGGATATCACAGGATATGTATGAGTTAGGAATGGGGCAAGGGTCGGATTTAGTGAGTAAATGCCCTAGGAGGTTTCAAGATCCCCAAATAACTGGCTACAGAGAAGATAGAGGGGAAAACTAGCTAGCCCTCCCTTTGCTGTCTGAGCTAGGGTCTGCCTTCATGTTGATGAATTCACCATAGACTTTGTGGGTTTTGAGGCCATGTCTCCCAAGAGCTATTCAGCTGGATTCCTGGTTACCAGTATGATGGCCTTCTTCCCTCCCTCCCTCCGTCTCTCTCTCCCTTCCCTCCTCCAAGTTTTGGGTGGAAAGGGGACTATTCAGACTGAGGGCAACATAGGCCATGATCCAGACCAGAGTGAGGACAGAAGAGTAGAATATAGTTTAGATTCGTTCCTTTGAGCTCTGAAGGCTGCATATGTATGCCAGTTGGGACAGCTTAAGTTATGTTGGTTAAAAAAAAATTCAGGAGCTTCCTATAACAAAGTCTTATTCTCATTTATCTTACATGTTATTCACAGGCCAGCTGGGGGCTCTACTCAGTGTTGTCGTCACTCCAGGACCCCAACTGATATGAGAATCTGCCATCTGGATTACTGCAGGTTGTCAAAGCAGAGGGAAAGAGAACTCTAGCAATTAAAATGCTTCAGCCTAGAAGTGACACATGGTAATTCTGCACATAACTCATTGACCAGAATGATCACATGGTTCCTACCTAACCATAAGGAGGCCAAGGAGTGCAAACCTACTGCGTGCCAAGCAGGTGGCAAGTTAGAAATATATGGTGAGCAGCATGAATGAGTTTAAGAGGTCCGTGGTCTTGGTGTGCCTGAGTGGCTCAGGCTCACTAATTAACTCCTTCTGCCTTCGGCTCAGGTCATGATCCCAGGGTCCTGGGATCGAGCCCCACATCGGGCTCTCTGCTCAGTGGGGATCCTACTTCCCTCTCTCTCTCTCTCTGCCTGCTTCTCTGTCTGCCCGTGATCTCTGTCAAATTTAAAAAAAAAAAAAAAAAAAAGGTCCGTGGTCTCAAACCCATTGCCCAGGCAGTTTCCCAGACATGTGGGCATCAGCAACTCAGTCATCAAATATTTGCTGAGAGCCTATTCTCAGTGTATCACTGAGCTAGATTCTGGGAATACAAAGGTGGAAAAGAATGGCCTCTGCCTTCTAAGACCCTAAAGACTTATGTGGCATGTAGAGAGACAAACACACACCTGGGACCCATTATTGTAAGTGCTATAAGTAAATGCTGGTATTGTGGGAACATAAGATCTACACTGAGAAGTCTGGGCTGGCTTCTAGAAGGAGATGATGCTTGAGCAGATCCTGAGGCTTAAGGATGAGTGAGGCAGAAGAGGAAAGGGAAGGGCATTTGAAGCAGTGGGAATGGTATATGTAAAGGCTTAGATGCAAGATGCTTTTAGGAAAGACTAAAATATGGCTGTCATGTGGAGTATGGAATACAATCAGTAAGACAGAAAGGCATTTCCCGCCTTCCTAAAGACTGTCCTTCACCCTGTGTGTAGCAAGAAGACATCAGACTTTGAGCTGCATTTTGGACAACTCTTTGACTATTATGTGGCGGGGGAAATCACTTCACTGGGATGAGAATGGAGTCAAGAAGAACAGTTGGGAGATGGTGGCAGATAGTAAGTCCGGTGAGAGATGCTGGTGGTCTGACCCAGGCAGAAGCAAATGAGGTTGGATGGTAGCAGACAGAAGTGTATAGCTTAAAGCTGCCTATCAAGTGGGTAGATTGGTTGACCAGTTGGACAGGGTACACCTGTTACAAAAGAGGGGTCGGAAGTTGTGTTCTATTTTCTTTCTGTGCAAGTATACTCTGTGTTGTCTGCTTTAACTATTTTCTAGAACAAGGCAGGGCATAAAACTATTATTCAATCTGTCAGTATTTCTTATTTGCCAGCAGTGCACTAGACACAGGGGATTCAATGTGAATCCTTGCTTCCTTCCCAGCCATGCTGGGGAGGGAGAGGGCTGGCTAGAGGCAGGAGTGAGGGGCGGGGGGTCCAGACTTGCCTTGCACAGGTGCTGCCCAACTTCATTTATCCTAGCTCCATCTTCACAAAGTTCACCAAACCCATCTTCCCCTTATATTGTTATTTCCTTAATATCTTGAAACCAACTCACTTTTTAAGCTTAATATATCTACTTAACTCCTTCCTAAGCAAAATATCTATAGATCATATGTTTGGATACACTAGCGATATTTTATGTAATACACATTAAAATAAAACAAAAGAAATTTAAAAATAAAAATTTTTCAATGTCCACGTGTCACCAGAAAACATCTTGCGACTGCACTTTGAAAAACACTGTCCTGTAAGGAAGGGCCTAGAGTAAGTCCAAAATTGTGATTTTTTTTTTCAGGCTTACTCTCTAGGTGGACAAATGACCTCTCTTCATCACTTTTGTACTCCCATCCTTTTGGGCAAAGATGCAGTCCTTAACCTTTGCTCTTGCTCCAAGCCCTTCCCAACTGCCCAAGCTTTAGACATTCAACAGTACACATGTTAAGGGCTTCCTGCAGGCCAGGCCCACCATATAAGCTCATGGAGGGTGCCAGTGGCTACTTCCTTGCCAACATGACTGGACAGTGTCTGGTCGAGTGCACTGCTGATTTACCTGGCCCCGTGCTGAGATGAGAAGCATCATTTAGGTCGCAGGGGTACCCCTGTTTCGGCATGGCCATGGACGAATTCACTTGGTGTGAAATGCCAGGAATCATTTATGTACATGGAATGTTCTCAGGGGGCCTTGAAGTTCCCTGCTCCAAGGGCTCCCCAGTTTCTGGACATGTGCCTTTTCATCTCAGGAGGCAGGCAGTGCAGCTCAGCCGGGTTATTCCCAGTTTCTCTATTGAAAGCCTCCTTAGGCAGCTTCCTTGACAAGTTAACCTGTGTCTTTTGCAGTCACTTTCTGGCGCTGGACTCAGGATTCCAACAATATATCATTAAGGTCATTGCTTACAAGCACCAGGCACTGACCTTGGAGAAAAGGGGGATTTTATTAGAGCAACACTGGAGAGTTTGCAGGACTAGGGAGGAGATGGGCAATGCGAGTTCAGGTGGGGCAGGAACCTGAGCAGGTAGGTAGTTGGAAACCATAGGATCCTTAGAGGGCTGTTGTCATGTGACCCAGTCTCAGAATCTGATTGGCTGAGCTCAGATCCTGGCCCCACCCCTTACGGGTGGGCCAGGACAATATGGTTGACAGGACTCTGAAAGGGGAACGGGGAAGTGGGGTGCTGTTATCATAAAAAGAAGAAAAGAAAGCTAAGTTTGAGAAAAGCCAGATGTCTCCTGCCCAGTCACACAAGGAATAACAAAATGAGAAAACTGGGAGGTAATGTAGGGCTCCTTAACTCAACCCAACAAGCTGGAGATTAGGAAATCAAGACCCAGAGAGGTGAAATAATTGTCTGAGCTCCCTGGCTCTTCCCTGACAAAGCTGCGCCCCAAATGACAGGGAGGTTCTCTGACTCTTAGGGCAGGGTTTTCTTCTATTTCACATGCTCTGTCTGTGGACAAAGAAAGAAAACGTGTGGCGGTTGAGTCTCTGGGATCTTCTCCTCACTCCCAGCAGGTATATTTCCATTTGCTTATTCTTAGAGCATCTTTATCTTAATATTTTAGTGGTCCATAAAAGAGGGCAGGACAAAAGCCCACAACATAAATGGAAGCCAATACCATCTAGTTGACCCCAGGCATGAAAGGGTCCAGTAGGGTCACTTGAGACCACTACTGCCCCAACAAGGAGTCATTGAGGACAGATGGCTCAGGTTGACTTCCCTTCTTCTCACCAACCCCAGGATACCCGTCTCCCCCCAGTTCCAGAAGACACCCCAAGGAAGATGAATTGGGTTATTGACTCTGAGCAGAAGGAGACTGAGAGCCTATGCCTCTTCCAGAAGCAAGGCACTGCCTGGTGTCCGCGTCTTGGAACATGCTGGCTTCATTGCTCTGACAGCATGAAGGATGTTTGGTTTTGTTCCCAGTGCTGTTATCATTTATCATCCTTTTGTAAAAGCTGGCACCCTCCACCTGTCCCCTCTTCCTTCTCGCTGTCTCCCAATCCCCACCTCCAATCCAACCTCCCCATCCTGCCTGTATCCCCTGCCTCTGAGGGGGAGCCTCTTGTATTTCACCCTAGGGAGAAGACTCCCACATTGGTTTCCAGAAGCCCAAGAGACACCCAAGTTGAATTCAACACAAATAGTCGCTGAGCAATTCCTGTGGACAAACTGCTGTGCTTTGGATGGTAAAAGACCCTGACTTCAGGCACCTTGCATTCCAGCAAGGAAATAACCATGAAGCTCCTTACAACAAAACACTGGCCTGCACAGGGAGAGACGGAGGAGAACCACATGTCCAGAGAGTCTGGGAAAGGCAGAGCCGAGAGCCTTTTAAAGAATAGAAGCAGGAGGGTGGACGATGGTGGAAGACAGAGGCGTAGACAAAGACTGAGCGTGGAGATCTTCAGGAAAAGATGGCTGAGAGCACAAAGAAAGAGATGAAGTCACAGCTGGAAGAGGAGCTGTCAGAGGTGAGGGGGAGGAGTGGCCGTGGAATGGGCAAGGTTGATGGGACAAGAGAGAGCATCATCGATGGCGCACAGGCCCAAAAGAGGCTGGTGAGGCAGGGAGGAAGTCAGGCTGGCTACGGAGGGAGACACCTGGTTTGAAGAAATAAGAAAGCATCTTATTTCAAGGGCAAAGAAAAGGAAGATTGGTGTGTGGTCATGGGAGAAACTGGGAGATAGAAGGGAGCTCTATTGGCTCCATCTTTGAGATGAATCAGAAGTGATGTCACCTGCTAAAGGATGAATTTGTTTGAGATCTTAAGAATGCTGAAAATTGGAATATCCATGGAGAATAAAATAAAAATATAGGGGGAAATATAAAATAAAAACCCTGAGGAATAAAAGAGCTGTTTAACATTAAGGCCACTGCAGAGAGTCATTCTCACCCCTGGGCCTTTGCACATGCTGCTTCCTCTACTGGGAGCATGACACCACCCACTCTTTACATGGTTAGCATTGTCTCCTCTTTCAGATCTTGGTTTTAATGTTGCCTCTTCAGAGCAGCCCTCCCCATCCCATTATTCTCCATCCCAGTTCCTTTATTCTTTTCTAGTGCTCATGCTTATAATTACTTCATTAGCTGCTGCTTCTTTTTCTTAAATTTGTCTCACCCAGCTAGTAAGGAAGCTCGGGGGAGCACAGACCCACTTGTCTGGTTTACTAGTATATCCTCAGTGTCTAGCCACGGGTCAGACGTGTAGCAGGAACTCAGCGAATACCTACCTGTTTGAGTCCAGGAATGCATATTAAAGAATGCGTGTAGCTAGGGGAGCAGCAGCCAGGCTGAGCAGAGCTCCCCAGGGTTGAGGGCAGCAGGCAGAAGCTAAGGAGATGGGGCTGAGAAACTTATGGGTGGTGGGAGGTAGGGGGTAATCTGTGACAGATAAAAGGAGGCGAATTCATAGCATGTGGCCCATAACACAGAAACGGATGGAGTTGGGGGGAGAGGAGTAGGATTGAGGGGGAGGTAGGGAGCTGGGTAGAAACAAAAGAAAAGCAGAGGTAGGCTCAACCCACGAGTTAGTGATCAGATGTCTGCAGAAAATGGAATGGATTGTCCAGGATATAGGCTTGCCAGACTAAGCAAAGGAGCATGTGGGGCACCCAGTTATAGTGAAATTTCAGACAAAAAAAAACCTAATAATCCCATGCAATATTTGGGACATGCTTAGACTATAATAAGATCATTCCTTGTTTATCTGACATTCAGGTGTATCTGGGCATCGCGGATCTTCTCCGGGAATCCTACAAGGACGGTGAGTTTCTGTCCCTGGAGGTGTACAAGCTAAGTCTGGAACACTGCACAGAAGGCTCCGGTATGGTGATTGATAGAGACAAGGGATGGGGGCCGTTAGCTGAGGAGCCCCATCCCACCCCCCAACCCGGAGTCAGTTTCTGCAGCCTCTCTTCCCAGGGCAGAGTGTTCAGGCAAGGGCTCCACCAGAGGATTTAATTCACTGTCCCTGAGCCTGGCAGTTCCTTGTTTAGAGCTCTGTCCTTCAGGGGCTTACATCCCGCACCCCACATCCCGCATCCATGAGCAGCTAGCCTGGGGAGGGGTTGGTGGTGCAGGGGGGCCGAGCTCATTTCTACCGCTGGGCTGGACACAGATGTGGCCCCACCGACCCACCTGCCCCCCAGGGCTGGGCTTCCTTCTCCCTCCTCACCCTTTATCAAACGCCTCTCCTGGGTGGCGAGCTAAGTCACCCGCCCCCGCACTGCTCCCTCACCCTGCCGTCAGCACACACACTCGATTAGGGGGATCGGAGTGACTTACAGGGGCCCCTCTTCCCCAGGGTCGGTATTTGCATAGGGTGATGGATGCAGAGATGTCATCTAAACACATCGGCACTTTGCATTTTAAACAAAGCAATTTCCAGAGGAAGCCCGGGGAGCTTTGTCTCCTTCCAGGAACATTTCCTCAGAGCCAAGTTCTCTATTGTTTTGGCCAGCATTTTCCACTACATCGGTCCCCAGTCCCTCTCTTCGACTGGCCTCCTGCTCACTCCCCACATGCCACTGCATCGGCACAGTACTGACCGTGGTGTGGAGCAGGGGGTGGGTTACATGTTCCCTAGGATGAGGAAGGACGTCGATCCCTGGCCCTCTCATAGGTGCCTGACATCGACCCCCTCTCCCAGGCCCGCCCTGCGGGAGATCCTGCAGAGTAACCTTGGCCGGAGCCAACCACCTGCCAACGTGGTTTGAGAGACACAAGATACTCGCTCCAAACATCTATGTCCACCTCCCCCTCCCAAGGTGCCAGTCGCCCCTAATGTCCTCAGTGTTCTGTCTGGGGGACCCTGGATTCCTTCTTGAAGCTCTCACTTCTGATATCACACAGCTGAGACTTCTCCTCTTCACAAGGCTAAGCCTTCTCCCCAGAGACCTTTAGTGTTGATGATAAAAAAGTCACCATAATATTGGTCCATAATGTTAGGCTTAATGTTCCCCCCCACCGCCCGAAGACAAGCAGGAAAGAATAAGGTAGGAAGTCCCTGGAATTTTGTCCCCAGTAATATGGTCTGAAGGCCAGCAGCACCCTCCCAGCTCAGTTGCTTACAAGGGGCATGACTTGAGGGGATCTAAAACCGCTGTAGGGCACGTGAGCAACAGGGCACAGAAGCCTGCTGAGATGCTTGTTCCGGGCCTCTCCTTCCCTTCCTGTCCGGCTACAAATAGGAGCGAGCTGAGGAGGACGGGCAGCAAGCTGTCCTTGGCAGGGGTGGGGGCAGACATCTGCAGCAAGGGGTGGCTTCTGTGAGGCTGGGTGCTTCCCTGCTGTGGGAGGAGTGGGCGAGAGGAATCGACACGTGTTGAGCACCTACTATTTGACCCTTCAGGTGGCTGGTCTGAAACACGGCATGGCAGTTAAGAGAAGAGGCTTGAAATGAACCTGTACACATCTGGATTCAAATCCGTGCTCTTTGACTGTAAGCAAGTTGGTTAAGCTTTCTGAAGCTGAAAGCTCCCATAAAATGAAGACGGCAGCATGTATGTCAAACACTCGTGGGGAATGGAGGGGACAACCTGTGTAAAGTGTCCGGGATACAGTAACATCATTGGCTTGGGAGTCAATCCGTTGAGGACAGAAAGCTTGAACCACTGTATCTCAGTGAGAGAGACAGATTTGATGATGTTCCTCCCTTGCTTCAAACTCTGCCAGGGTTTCCCCTTTGGTCTGAGATAGCAGTGTCTTTAGCAAGGCTGTCCAAGTCCCGGGCAGGCTGGCTCCTCTTCTTTGCCTCTCCTCTGCCACCCACCAATCAGACGGTCTTTTTTTTCTTCTCCGGTCTCTTGAGCAAGCCTGGAACACTTCTTTCTCTCTGTCTCGTCCTGGACAGCTCCCTCTTTCCCTGAAACACCCCACACGGCCTGCCCTCACTCCCTCCACTTCAAAATTTCAGTCTCTGCCTGCTTCTGCCATGTGGCTTCCTTGGCCAAACCTCCCCCATCCAAAGGCTGCATTGGTCCCTTGTTACCTGCTCCTGCTCCCAGGGGTCACGGAAAGTCTCCCGCATAAGAGACCCTTGCAAACCGCTAGTTCGAAGTTCATCTTCTCTGCCAAAGCAGCAGCACCCACCGTGCTCCCCAGATCTCACTCCCTGCCAGGTGATGAATGAATGTGCAAAGACGGCAGGCCGAAGTGACCAGAGTCGCTTGGGAAAAATGAGGGCGGCACACCTGGGATCGGAAAGAATTTGCCTTTCTGGGTGTTTGCTGAGAGAAGATACAACTCCCTGCCTGGGAACTTGGAGGCAGGTCCCCGGAAGGGCTCGTCCCGGTTCTGTGCAACTCTCCTGTGCCTGGCCAAGCCCACGGGCAGGGGTTTTCTGGGATTCCAGGGGCTTCTGTCCTTTGGGAGCAAAGTGAATTTGCAGCAGAGGCAGAATAAAGTGTAGGAGGTGGTAGGGTCTTCACTCTTCCTCCGGTTGGCCCCCGACATACCCTGTGCAAGCGAGGAGATTTTGCTCCCTGCATCAGCTTCCGGCCCTCCCTCGGGTCCTGCAGGAGAATAGAAGGAAGTCCAGAGGCTAAGCCGGCCTAGGCGAGGAAGAGCCCCCGAGGCTGAGCCGGCCAAGCTGGGGCAGTCTGGAGAGATGCCCGAGAAAGATCTGCGGGAGCGGCTCTGCGCGGGGCAGGGAGACGAGGAAAGAGGTTCTGATGAAGCTTTGCAGCACATTAAAAATGTGATGTCCTGCAAATGGTGTGGACCAAGCTGAGGGGAGCAGAGATTGGAGCACTTTGGGCTATTCTGTAGCTCACTGGATTGTTGTTTTCTTTAGCAGTGAGTGGCTGGGCACTGGGGCTTCATCTAGGACTTCCATTCAATGCGGGGCCTTAAGAATGGGCCCCGGAGTGGAAGTGCAGTCCATTCTCTCGTCTTCCTGGGCCAGCCAAAGAGCCTGGCTTGCCCCTCCTTTCTACCCTATTTTGGCCTCGCTCCAAGCTTGATCGTGGGGGCTTGTCACGTCTGCCTGTGGGAAGGTCTGGTTTTCTCTCTTCTCCACACGGGAAGTGGGGAGAGACTCTTCAGGACCCAAATGAGAGCCCCGGTGCCTTCACTTTGCCTTGTGACAGCTGCGAAAGGGCTCTTGGCACAGATGGGCTGGGCATTTGGCTGACTGCTTTTGAGGCTAGAGAGAGAGCAACGGAGGGCAGTGACTGGGTGTGAAAGGGAATTCATGGCTGACAAAGATCCTGTCTGAACATCTGTGATCAATGAAGTTTACTCACTGCTCCCTATTACCTGCCTGTATAGCCTGCTGCCTTCCTGGCGTCTCTGCCTGGACATTCAGCAGCATCTCCAACTTAACGCGGCTGATTCTCCCACCTGGCCCTCAGAATTGCCTTCTCTGCTTCTTTCCACCTCAGTGGATGACAACCCTGGTGGCTTCAAATTAGAGCCAGGACCCAAGTGTTCCTTCATACCTGCTCTCTCCTCTGACCCTGGTCTAAGCCATTCACCATCCTGGTCTTATCAATCCAGCAGCCGAAGTCGCCTGTTGAGATGTGCAATCATGGCATTCCTCTATTCAAAATCTTTCACTTAAGAGTGAAAACCTCACTTACTATGGCCTCATGTTCCCTGTATGACTTGCCCCACTCCCTCTTGCCTCAAGCCGTTCCACTTCAGCCACACTTGCTTCCTTGATGTTCACTGAACACACATGGCATGCTGCTACCTCAGGGCCTTTGCACATGCTGGTCCTGCCTGGAGAGCTTTTTCTCTGGATACCCACGTGGCCCTCACTTTCTTCATCTTACTATTACACGTGACATTCTCACTGAGGCTGCTCTGACCACTCCTTTTAAAATCGTATCCTGCCTCCCCATTCCTGATCCCCCATACCCTGCTCTTTCCCTCATGGAACTTACCTAACAAACTATGTAATTTGGTTATTTATTGTGCTCATTGTCTCTTTCTTCCTCTCACTAGAGTGTGCGCTCCATGAAAAAAGAGATTGTGCTTGTTCTCTTTACTGATATAGTCTCCATGCCCAGAACAGTGCCTGGCACAGGGCAGACCCTTGGTAAGTATTTGTTGAAGGAATGAATGACCCTAAGTTGTATTTTCCCTTTTCACTTCTTTGGTAACAAAAAGAGGGGGAAAGAGTATTTGGAGAATGAATGAAGAGAGATAAAGATATGAATGAAGTTTATTAGCTAGTCTGATCACAATTAGCCATACAGATGGGAAGAATTAGTACAGAAAATCCTAAAATACAGATAGTCCGAGAAGTATTTCTATTTTGATTATGTTATGTGATGTTATGGTTGTCTCTTTCCTATTTTTTTCTTAAGGTGGCAGCATGAATACCAGCTGTGTGTTTGTGTTTGTGTGTGTCTGTATGTGTTAAGTGTGTATGCATACATACCTGTGAGGTAGCGAGGGGTAATTACCTAAAAATAATCCACAAACTGGGTACTTTCATTCCTACAAAACATTGCATGCATAAGACTTGCTAAGTATCAAGTTCAAAGACTACTATGTGAATACGACCTTCCAAGAGCTTCAGGAAACTTACAAACAGCTCATTGAAAGTTGACCAGAGCCTGAACTACCCATGTATATGAGTTCTGTGGGCATCAAGGTTGGCTGGTTGTCTTCTAGACTTCCAATTCTACTCTTCTTGTGTAATAGCTGGACAGTTAAGGGGGACTAGTGCTCCCCTGAATCTGGTACAAGTAATCCCTTAAGAGAAAAGCACAAGAGCCATTTGGATTCAGAATGATGCTCAGATATTTTCCATGGTTGTAGGAAGAGATGTTCTTTCTCTGCTTACGATGTGAAATAAAATGCTGGCAGCCCTCTTGCTACTATGAAAGAGGCTAGCTTGAGGACAAAGCAGACAGCAGAGGGCAGAACCGAGAACCAAAGAAGCAGAGCCACGGCCCTATTGACTTTGTGAACCTCTGGATCAAACCCTACCTGATGCTTGCAACATTTCTGGACTTCACATAAATCCAAGACAATAAATCCACTAAGCTGGTATGAACCAGGATGTCTTTGCAATGAAAGGCAACCTAATACAGTGCTCCTCACTTTCTTTTAGACCAACCCCTCTGCTTCTCACTGCTCCCAAGTGTGGATGACATCTGTGTCCTTCGTGCAGCCAGCATTATGATCACGCATACACAGACGCATTTCAGAATCCTAAGGCAGTGAACTCTTTTTGGTTTACATACATGTGATGTTCCATTTTTCTGTCAAAATGTAGATTAACTAGGATGCCTCACGTTAATGTTAAAATTCTAGTAGCTGGGGGCCTCACAGACCTACCTATGTTTCAAGTTGCATTTCTGAAGCTTTGCTGAACATGCTTTTAAAATGCCTACTTGGGGGCACCTGGGTGGCTCAGTTGTTAAGTGTCTGCCTTCGACCCTAGGATCCTAGGATTGAGCACCCCCATCAGGCTCCCTGCTTGGCTTGGCAGGGGGTTCTGCTTCTCCCTCTTCCACTCCCCCTGCTTGTGTTCTTTCTCACACTGTGTCTCTATCAAATAAATAAAATCTTAAAATAAAAAAACAAAACGCCTACTTGAATGCCCGGAGAACTCTTGAGGCCGGTTCTCCAGCCAGCCAGGCTCAGCATCGGCCTGAGGTCTAAGGGCAGCGCTGTCCAAGGGACAGCGAGCCCGGAAAGGTCACGGGTGAAGAAACTCTCCAACAGGCTGTTCCTTATTTATTAGATGCCAGATACACGGGACCAGGACAGAAGACTCCTAGGGCATGTGATTTACATGGGGGGGGGGGGGTCCCAGGGGAGAACACAGACAAGAGGCAGAAATACATACACGGGGGGAAGCAAAGAAGGAAAGCCATTTCAAAAAATATATACATCTTATGAAGCCATTCCAGCCATTTAATCATTATCAGAAAATAAAACAATCTTTCCACATCGTGCGTTTCTTTGGTGCTCTTCCACGGGCCTGGGCCCTTCTGTCTTCCCGTCCCGTTTGTCACCCCTGCCCTGCGCCCCGCCCCGGACTTCTCCCATCCACACAGGGGTAGCGGGGGGCCTGGGGGAGGGAAGAGGGGAGGCCCCTGCCACGGAGCTGGGTGTCGATTCTGGCTACTCTGAAGCCCTGCCTGGTCTCCCCACCAGCGCCCCGGTCCGGTCTCGAGTCTTCTACTCGGTTCTTCAGTCGTGGCCTGGGAAATCCTCGGTTTTCTGGATGCAGAAACGGGGGGCCACCACCCAGGTTCACATGTGACACAGTCAGTCTCGAAGCTCTAGGAAGGGTGGGGACACGGGTACCAAACAAAACCCAGCCAATACCACCTTCTCCAGGGTTGGATTTTTACATTTTATTTCTTGGTTCATTTCAATGACCTGTATCATGAGAGTACAAGTGAGAAGGGCAATTTCGTCTTTACAGATTTTCCATGAACAGCAGATCCGGGGACAGGGAGGGAGGCAAGCACGTTCTGCCCATTGGGAGGGGTAGGGCAGGCATCCTAAGCTCTCCTCGCTTCCTCATCCCCCACTAAGCCAGGGCCCCCTTTCCCAGGGAGGCCCCCGAGCTGGCAAGACCTCCAACTAAAAAGCTGGCCTACAGTTTATCTCTGACTGTCTGATGGCTCCGTTAGTACACACCAGGGCCTTTCTCACCGGCCAGAGCTCCCAGTGCGCCGGAGCCATCTCCCACGGCCACTGGGGTTTCAGAGAAAGAGCAGCGCCCCCCGTGCTGGCACAGAGCCACCTCCCACTCACAGGTAGAGGAAGGATCTGATGGCAGGATGCTTGCAGAAGCCCCGGACCCATCCACACACGGACTCCCACCCACCCCAAACCAGTGCAGTGAAGATGCTTCTTCTAAAAACGGCTGGTCGCAGATACCAGCCTCGCACAGGCCCTGGCCACCAACTTGGGCCTCACGCTGACACTGGAAGTGCCACCCCGGGGAGAAGGTGCCACCCTCAGTGCCACCCCCCCGACCCCACCAAAGCACACAGCACAGCAGAAGGCGGGGGGAGAAGCTCCCAAGGAGCATACCCCAGCTCCTCTCACCATGAGGGATCTCGGGCTCTGACCTTAGGGTGTGGCTCCTAACAGCTCTCAGACTGGGGGGCTTTGCGTGGGTCCCTTGATGCTTCCATGCCTGTGAGCCCACCTCGGGACTGCCCAGGCAGCTAAGGATGAAGCATCCTGGACAGTAATTCCAATGCAGACCGTCACGTGGCTTTGGCCTTGCACTCCCCACAGGCTAACAAGACAGCACACTTCATCTGGCTGTGAGGCCTCTTGGAACACTCTATCTTGTTCATGAGGCCAACAGAGAGCCACTCTGCAGCCTCTGGGTCTCAGCTAACCCTCAGGCCTGGGGCGACCTCACAGCACAGTTCAGAGGGGTGGTGTCTGGGGGCAGAGAGGCAGCAAGGTGAAACCAGCATCACCTGCTTCCCATGGAAGGCTACAGGGCTGTGGGAGCCAGCACCTGGCCACCTGCTGTCCTAGCGAGGGGCAGGCCGATCCACCAGCCTCTCCAGTGCTAGTAGGTCTGGGTCAGCGGGTGGGGATCCCCCAGGTAGGGCTGCTCTGGTCTTTGCTTCAGAGGGTACCTTCTCCACCATGCCTGACCCCACCTTCCTCTTCGGGGGACCCTCTGAGCTGCCATCAGCCAGCCTGTGCTCAGCAGATGGGCTGGTAAGAGCTGTCCAGAGTGGACCAACTCTCAAGGCCACTCACAGGAATCTGGTGACTGTCCCCATCTGCCTGGGGCTGAGGGGTTTCCCTGGACACAGCTTTTCAGTGCTAAAACCAGGAACATCCTGGGCAAACTGGAGTGGTCAGTCACGTGACACAGCGGCCAGGAAGACGGGGCAGGGGGTCCCCCCATAGGGCTGGCCCTTCACAATGCATTTGGGGAGCTATGTCATGCCTTAGTCTCAGGATGGTAGCAACAGCCCCTCCTGTGACACTGATTGGCCTAACCGTTCAGAATGCAGGGCACCGGGTGACCTGAAGTCTACTGCCCTCAGAAGCTAGCCCCACGGGGATCCTGGCCGGCAACTTCCCGAGCCCACCATCTTCAGGGTTCCCCACCTGCTTATCTTGCTTCTGGGATTTTCTGTGCTCAGCAAAGATTGGTTTGAGCCTTTCCCCATTTTGCCCCAATCCTCCCATGACTGCCAGCCTGGAAATCAGTGCCTAGGGTGCCCTCAGAGGTGGCCAGGCCCCTAGTGTCCCCCAAACTGCCACAGGCCCATCTGCTCCAAACTGCCCAGAAGGCTGACAGGGCCAAGCAAGAGGAGGAGCTCTGTGGAATACTGCCTGGCCCTGCTCTTCAGAGGCAGCACTGTTCCCAGCTATGGACCTGAAATCCCCTTGGCTGCCTGAACCCACCGTGTAAGCTGAGGTAGGGGCAGGAAGTAGCAGGATCTCCTAGGAGAGGAGAGGGGGAGGACAGGTGGGCCTTGATGCTGTGGTGACAAGCAGGTGTGCGGGTACCAAGGGGTGAGTGCCCAGGAAGATGCCCGAGCTCTGGCAGCTGCTCTCTGGATGGGGTCCCTATCAGGAGGGGAGTGTGCACCAGGCAGAAAGGCTGCAGGGCAGGTGGCCCTGGGACTGGGGAAGGTGTGGGGCCTCTGGAGGAGCCCCAAGTAGCAGAGTAGGCAGGGCCTCTGGAAGAAAGCCCCTGCCCTCTGGGAAGGGACAACTTCCAGTGGCACCCAGCCTGAATTGGGTGGGGTCCTGGGCGCTGAGCACTGCCCACCCTGTGGGGTGGGGGCGTGGGGGTGGGGTTAGATACGCACTACTGTCTCCTGGGGCTTTCATAGGTGGAAGGAGCACTTCCTCGATGGTCTCCAGTTTCAAGGGAGTCAGCCCTGGCCCAGACCTCAGCACTGCCCATGGAGAAGGAAAAACATACCCAAGAAAAAGCCAGTTACAGATGAGCCCACGCCCTGCCCTCCCCTCCCTGTTCCCCTGCCCCGCTGTACTCCGGACTCCACGCACAGCCAGGAGGCGAGAGAGCCCTTCCTCTGGGACTGCCCGTGGCCATGATACAGGGCTTGAAGGTTGAGGCTGGTGGCTGTGGAGGTCTCCGCGGCGGTCCGTCCGCCGGTCTGTCCACAGGTGGGAGTCGGTCCAGGTGCCGGGCCATCAGACCTTGGCCTCCAGCATCTCCAGGAAGAGTTTGTGCATGGGCACCTTGCCCTGCAGTTTGACGCTGTAGAAGTGCTGCACGGCCTTGGCGGCCGTCTGCCGCAGCAGGGGCAGCGTCAGCAGCAGCTTGCCCGTCCTCCGGGGCTCCTCATGGCGCTGGCTCAGCTCGTAGTCCTGCAGCGCCTCATGCAGCAGGTCCTGCAGCTTCTGCACAGCCTCCAGATCCTCGATGTACATGGAATCTGCCGGCATAGGGAGAGCATCAGTGGGTGCAGCCCGGGGGGGGGGGGAGGGGGGGCCAGGCCCCAGGAGGGGGGGGGGGGGGGGGGGGGGGGTGGGGCCCTGGGCGGGGGCCGCGCGGGGGGGGGGGCTTGGGGCCCTGGGCTATTGCCCCCCTCCCCTCACTTGACTACGGAGGCTAAACTGCCAGCCTGAGGTCACAGAGGCCCGTGACAGAGCCGAGGCTTGGGGCCAGGGAGCCATCTGCACCTTGGAAGGTCATCTCTTGAGAAACCACCAAGAGGGGTCAGCAGAGACCCTGAAGGACTTGGGACGTGAGCAGACCGGTCATGCCCTGGAGAGGCAAGGTGGACTGTGGAGCCAGACCACTGGAGCTGGAGTCCTGTGTACCTCCCTTGCTAGCTGGGTGACTTTAGGCAAGGGATTTAACTTCTCTGTGCCTTACTTTTCTGAGAGAATAGCCACATGTACCTCAAGAGGTTAAGTGAATTAATGCAAGTCGAGGACTAAAAACAGTACTTGTCCCGAAGTGAGTGCCCCACTGGTGGCACCATGACCAGCATCATCACTGGGATGGTCACTGCTGCCACCACCAGGCACCAGCCCGTCCGCTGGTTACAGCATGCAAACACAGAGAAAGGGGCTGAGCTCTGTGCCCAGGTGCCCTGTGGCGGGGGCCTGGGCCAGGGCCCGAGACAGCATGGCCAGATGCACGGGCCACAGTGACAGCGGATGCTATTGGGAGTCCTCTAAAAATCCCGAGGAGGGCTTTGGACTCAGCCATGAGTCACGGGTTCAAATGGAAGTTGCCTAAATCCCAGCAGGGCAGGCGGGCATCTGCTGACAGCTGGCTTACAGTGGGGTCCGAGCTGAAGCCAAGGCCATTTCCTGGCATTCAATCCCTAGACTCAAGGGAAAGAGCCCGCCTTCTTCTGATATTCCTTAAAGAGCTCGAGCCAGCACCCTGCATCGCAGTGCCCAACCTGCCAAAGGCATGAAGCCCCGGGGGTCACATCGGTCAAGTGAACTGGGAGCTCTGGGCAGGCAGTCAAGGCAGGCAGAACAAGGCTCCCGAGGTCCTCAAGAGAGCAGGGCAATGCCCGTGCTTGCTGGGTTAGTTTAGGTACCAAACCGCCAAGGGCAGCTGTTCTAACTGGCTGACCCCTGTGACTCCTTCTGTCTGACCTTTTGCAGCCACGCTCAGCCCATGCCTCCAAGGTTCTGCCTCTTCCTCCTGGGAGAAGTGCCAAATGAGGCAGATAAGACTCTGGAATCTTTGATGCTGTGTTACTCTGACCAAGTTACTCAGGCTCTCTGAGATTGTATCCTCATCTGTAAAACGGAGCAAATGCCTCCATGCCTCCAGAGGGTAGTGGTGAGGATTAAAAGAAACAGCACATTACCAGGCACTTACTTAGTAAGCACCTGATAAATGTATTATCATCATTACCATGAGGACTCAGCCTAGGGCGAGTGCCTTCAGCATGCTGGGGTGTTACCGGCCTCATACCCAAGATGCCTCCACTCCTACACTTCCAGCAGGTTCCAGAACGTGCACCCACAATGCGCTTGTCCCTCTAAGGCTGGGGATGTGGCCATCCAGACCCCCTGCCTCTCCGACCGCTTCCTCGCTCCTCCCCCTACCCTCCCCAAGGAGGCCAAAATTGGCAGCTGCCTTCGACCAAAAATGAAATAAAATAACATTGCAAGATTAATTTCTTTGCAATCCATCAGCGAGTCTGTATCGATGGCATTGATAAACTGTTAATTACAAAATCAATGGCTATGAATTTTTTCTGCTGTCAGGAAGCCTTGGAGATGCCCAGGACTTGGGGTGAAAGACGGCCACAGGCTCCTGAGGGGCTGGGGTTTGAGACCCCAGCCTGTCTCCAATGTGCTTCACGCTTCTGCCTCGCGGCAGCCCCCTCAGCCAGGTGAGTGGTTCCGCCCTGTGCTCTCCCCCTGCCCTGGGCTGCACAAACTCCGCCTACTTCCTGAACTACCTGTACCTGCTCTGTGGCCTGGGAGATGGGGCAAGAAAGGCAGATCCCTGGCACTTTTTCTCGTGTGACAAAGTGTGTACTCAGGCCACGCTTGATGCTAGCAAGGGTGCTGCTGAGCTCATGTTTCTAAGCCACGGCCAGTCATCAAGTTCTGTGTCCGCATGTGTGTGTGCACATGGGTACACGTGCGTATGTGTGTGTATTTGAGCATACACATGTGTGCGTTCAGTGTGCCCATGCCTGTATCTGTATGTGTGCAAGTGTCTATGCATGCACATGCCTATATTCGTGACCACGTCTATCTACATGCGTGTCTACGTGTGCACGTATCGGTGTGCACACAAGCAAATGTCTGTGAGCATATGTGCATGTGTGCACACATGTCTCTGTATGTGTATGCACACATCTGTATTTGTGTGCCTGTCTTCATGTGTATACATGTGTGTGTATGTGTGTGTGTGCACGTGTGCCTGTGAGATCAGAGCAAGCGGATGGCAAAGCTAAAATGCCGTCTGAAAGCTGGTCCAACCAGGCGCCGAGGCCAGCGGGGAGGAGGTTGACAGTTGACCTGCCTCCCACCTCTTCACTCCCCTCCCCCCGCACGGGCCAGCCCAAGCTCTAGGTCAACGATGAAAAGGTCCAGAGAGTCTAAAATCAAGGATGTACCCCCTGAGGCCTGGCAGCCTTGCTGATCGCACCGTTCCCACTCCCATTTCCTCTGCTGCCTATGGTCCCTCCGCCCACGCAAGCTCCTAGCCCCTCTTGCCAGACCTAGTCCCCGTGCTTCCCTCTGAGTTGTTGAGTGCGGGCTTACGGGGCAGGGGGCTGTTCTGCAGGGCAGGTAAGGGGGGAGTTTTGTCACTACCCATTTGTCAAATCTGCAGACCCACACCACACAGGAAGTAAACCCTGATGGCATCTAGGGACTTGGGTTAATAACAATGTATCAATATTGGCTCATTCATTGTAACAAATTACTGCACCAATACAAGATGAGGAGTCATGGGTACAGTGGTGGATGGGGTGGAAGGGGGGCACAGACCTATGGCAGCAGCTGCTCAATTCTTCTGTAAATTTAAAACCATTTTTTAAAAACCCAACAGGGGGATGCCTGGGTGGCTCAGCGGGCTAAGCCTCTGCCTTCGGCTCAGGTCATGATCTCAGGGTCCTGGGATCGAGCCCTGCATCGGCCTCTCTGCTCAGCAGGGAACCTGCTCCCCACCCCGCTCTGCCTGCCTCTCTGCCTACTTGTGATTTTTCTGTCAAATAAATTAAAAAAAAAAACAAACCAACAGGACTGGCATTCTCTCACAAAGAATATACTACCATTTTGGAATCTTAAAATGTAAAGAGTCTGTTATAAAAGCCTGTAAAATTTTCATTATCATTTTGCATTTGTTTAATAATAAAAGGGAGTTCTAAAAAAAAAAAAATGCTTGCCTGTCTGGATTAGATCAGGTTCCCCAAAAGCAGAGCCCCAATCCAGGGTTCGGGGGCTTGGGATGTCTGGGGGCTGTGCCTTCAGGAGAAAGGAAGGGAGAGAGGCAGGCAAGAGTGAGTGTGGAAGCAAGCAAAGTGAGAACATGGCCTTGACTTTGGCCTGATCCATGCAGAGCTCTGATTCCACCCTGCAGAAGCTCAGACTTTTGTTCCCTCATGTGGGTCACCGCTGGCTAAAGTGTGCCAACGTACTCAGCTTTCTAGGCAAGACAGGTGAGGGCAGGTCTTGGGGAAAGGGACAGCTGGGAGCTGTTAGCAGCAGAACTCAGCCGCTGGGGCACGGGAGCACTAACCCATTAAAGGGGGCTGTCCAGGGCATCTGCAGCATCTCCTGCCTTCTCTATGAAGCGATCTGCTGGGGAGCCAACTGTCTGGGTTTGCCGGCGATGGAGGGCTCCCGGAACATGAACAACAGGATCAAGCAAACCACTTGGTCATCCTATCTGTTCTGTCTCTCCCTGGGAACCAGCTCTCCCTCTTCCCTGTGCTGATAACATTTGTTTCCTCTGATATTAATAGTAATGATAATAACTAATATTTATTGAACATTTCCTCGAGGTCAGGCACTGACCTAAGTGCTTTATCTTCAGCTGATCATTTAACAGCAAAGTGCTTGGAGGAGGTACTGGGATATCCCCATTTTACACACAAGGACAGGGCTGAGGAAGGTTGCCAACTTGCCCAGGGTCACACTGCTACTAAGCATCAGAGCTGTAATTTGAACCTGGGTCCCTCGGACCCGGACTTGAGCAAGAACTCTGGCACATGCCGCCCTATAGCAAACTTGCCTGACACACTCTCTTTAGGACAGGGAGCCTGACTTTCCCTGCATTCTCCACCTGCCCCCACCTGGCTCAGTGGGGGCCGCTCCCTAACTGTGGACACAGATTACACTCCAACTCGCTCACCTGCATCGCCAATGCGCAGCCCCTCTCCCCAGGGATTCCAGCCAGGAGCTGGAAGGGGCTGAAGGAATGGAGTGATACCTTCTTTTCATTTTTTTAATTAAAAATAAATTTTTAAAAAGATTTATTTATTTTAGAGAAAGAATGCTAGAGAGCAGGGGCAGGAGCAGCGGGAGGAGAGGGAATCCTCGAGCAGACTCCCCACTGAGGACAGAGCCAGATGTGGGGCTTGACCTCAGGACCCCGAGATCATGACCTGAGCTGAAATCAAGAATCAGATGCTTAACTGACTGAGCTAAGCCACCCAGGTGCCCCATGAAGCCTCTTTTTTTTTTTTTTTAAGATTTTATTTATTTATTTGACAGAGAGAGGGGTCACAGGTAGGCACAGAGACGGTCGGGGGTGGGGAATGGGAAGCAGACTCCCTGCCAAGCAGAGAGCCCAATGCAGGCTGAAGGCAGAGGCTTAACCCAGTGAGCCACCCAGGCGGCCTGAAGCCTCCTTTTTAATGAGAGTCCAGACCAACTCGGTTGGGCAGGTTTTTCTCTCTTGTATCTGAGCAGTTTGACTAGGAGACTCAAGGAGCAGTTTTATAAGCTGGGGGTTGATTTTGCAGAGGACTTTGGATCGAGTCTTAGCTTGGGCACCCCTTAACAGTGTCACCCCAGGCAATTTTCACCTCCCCAGGCCTCAATATCCCCATCTGTAAAATGGGGAGAGAATCACGAGACCCTTGCTCATAGGGTTGTGTGTAAGAATTAAGTAAGTTCCTAACTAATTTACTGAACAAGCTTAACACTTATGCGCTGGCATGTTGTGAGTATAATATAATCCTGTATAAACAAATCCCTGCCCCAATCTGGTGGGGTAGGGACTCTTCAGTGCTCCCATTTTACTGATAATGAAAATGAGGCAAAGAGGAAAGCGACTTGCCCAAGGCGGGGGTGGGGGGGTGGGGAGCAGGATTTGACTCTTAGCAGCTTGGCTATGAAATCTGCGTTCTTAACCAGCATGCCAGGCTAGGCATCAGAGGCCCAGTCAAGTGCCCTACAAATCCAGGGCTCGGGAAGCACCTGCCGATTGCTGGCTTTCATCACCAGCCTTTCAGCTTCAGGCCAACCCGTGCACAGTCTCTGGTGATAAGAAGCTCCAGCATCTTCTCGCCATCGCTGCCGCACCCCCGCCATGGTGGCCCTGCTCAGAGGCTCCGCCCACCAAGACCTCTGGGAGCTCCTGCTGCGGGACCCACACTTGCCCTTACCTGAGTTGGCCAGAGCCAGGGCCTTGAGTGTCACAAACTCCTCCTTCTCCACCTTGAGCTTCTTGTACCTGCGCACCAGCTGCAGGATGGCCCGGTAGAGCTCCAGCAGCCCGGCGAGGCGGGAGTGCTCCTCGTCCATGACGTAGTCCTCAGCGAACACCAGCTTGTCGTCGTAGGGTAGCGAGCGGTACACGATGCCCAGGATCAGGATCTCCATCCAGGCGCTCTGCAGCAGGCTCATCTGGTCTCCGAGAGACAGGTTCGAGAAGCCTGCGGCAAGAGAAGGGGCAAGGAGGGAGGCAGCAATCAGGTGGGCTGGCTGGAGGAGGGGGTCCCGGGCACCTCCGGATCCCACCCCGCCCTCTGTCCCCGCTGGATTCCTCCTTGTCCTTCCCTCGATCAAGGAGTCAGATGGGAAATTAATGCGAAAGACTTACACAACAAGAGCTCAGTCAATGTTGACAGTCGCTATCACTATTATTGTGAGTTCTATGCTGTTTTTTCGAAATGTCTGTAGAGGCTTTTTGATTAATTAAATGCATCTGTAATTTAAGGAGTTGTTAAATTCATAGCAGAATCAAGAGGCAGCAGGATAGGGTCCCCTTCCCCCCAGAGGACTTTGTGGATTTTTCTCTCTGCTCAGCCAGGGGAGGCTTTGGTGTTTTAAAAGGACACCTGATCCTCAGTGCAAAGTCTCAGCTGTGTGTGCTGACCCAAGGGCCCAATCAGGAAAGAGGACTCAGCTGTTCCCGGCCAGTGACCAACCCCGCTCCCCATGACCACAGCCTGGGGCCACTAAGAGCTCAAGAGCCTCCAGGGTCAGAGGGTACTTTCTCACAGGCAGCCTGTCCCCCAGGGGTCAGACCCCTGCTGCCCCGCCATCACTCTCCACCTAACAATGACCTGAGCTGTCCTGCATTCTGTGAGCTTAGAATCATGGAAGTGTCCCTCCCGGCTAGCAAGGACGCCGACTCCAGAGCAGAAGGAGGTCAGCGATGGGGAAGGTTCCAGAATTATGTCACCGTCTGGTCCAGCGTGCTCGGGAGACTGCCTGGGCCTGAGTCCTGACTTCCCCTCTCCTAGCTGTAGGCTGACCACGTGAAAGCTATGTTAACTGCCACAAACTCAGTGTCCTCTTTTATAAAATGGGCAGAACAGCAGCACCTGCTTCAGAGTCGCAGGACATCTAAATGAGACAATGGTTGCAGAACCTGTATCATGTTCTCAGAGCCCACACAAATGTTACTGATGAGACAAGCCGGAGCCAGGGTGATGCCTGAGGAGGTCGCTATGATTACTGTTTTGTTGTTATTAGCATGCTGTTGGCCTGACTCCCCTCTCCTTTCTGGGCATGGCTGGAGGCCCGGGGTAGTCCCGAACTTCGGCATAGGCCCACTGCTCTGGGTTTCCACGGAGTCTGTCCTACTCTCCCCTGCTGTCCCCTGAGTCTAAACTCCACTGTCCCTCTCCCAACCAGCACAGACGTGGTCAACTTTAGGGGGCAGTCCGAGGTGGAAGCCGCTTCACCAGGTGGGCTCCCCTCTGCTGGGGAGCACCCTCTCAGGCCAGGCATCATGGCTCCTGAGTGCATCTATACTGCCCCCTGCCCCCGCCCAGGCTCATCACTGGCTGCCGGCATCCACAGTGACCGACAATGACGCCAATGGAGAGGGCTGGGCCTGGACCGACCGGCCTCTCCTCGGGGACAGGCTGTGGCACCGGGTGGCGGGGGAGTAAGGTGCGTGCGTGCTGTCTGGATCCCAGTGCACAAGGGGTGTGTGGCAGCCTGTGGTGGCAGGGACAGCCGGGAGGTAATAAAAGGCAGATAGAATGGACATCCAATTTCCCTTATCGGGCCTCTGAGCGGGAGAGGCCTTGGACGACATTAATTAACAGATCCCAATCAGCCGGCTCGTGAGGGTGTGTGCACGCGGGGACACGGGGAGGGGCGGGTACAGGGGGACACCGGGGGCTGCGCGGGAAGCGGACAGATCAGGAAGGGAGACGTAGGAGGTGGACAGGGCGAAATCAACAGACAATTGAATCGGAAGGCTGCAAAAGGGGAGGTGAGGAAGAGCAGGGGCTTCCGGAAAAGAGAAGATGCCGTGAGGCCCACTGCGCAGGTACGACCCCTAGAGGTAACAGCGTGCTTCTGTCTCTTCATTCCTTGGGCAAATCCTCACTGGGCACCTGCGCCAGGCACTGGGGACAGAATGGCAAGATGGAACCAGAACAGGCTCCCGTGTGCAAGATCTTGCAGTCCAGAGGGAAAGGGTCGCCCAAGCCCCGAGCTCTGCTGGGATCTCAAGGTTAGGACAGTTCGAAGGGCCAGAGAGATGGAGGGGCTCTGAGGACACACCATGGGCGAATGTGGCCCCAACTGGAAAGTGCGGGAGGCTGAGTCCTGCAAAGTGAGAGGACATCTGTCGGGCGTGGTGAGGACATCCAGGTGAGCGCAGCTGCGTGCCGGGATGGGCTTCCCTGTGCTGCCCAGCAACTGGCCTGGGACAACTTCCCCACTGCCCAGCAACTGGCCTGGGACAAAGGTGACACCCAATGCATATTCCTAACAGAATCGCATGAACCAATGCCACTGGGCCCTGACTCTTAGGGGACCAGAAAATGGACCCACAAAGAATCAGTGAGACCCTCTTCATCCTTTAGACACAGGTTCAGATTCCGCCGCCTCTGCCCCTTGTGCACAAGCCAGTGACAGGTCCTCTGGGTAAGGGCAGAGCAGGTGGCGGGAGGAAAGGAGCCGGCGCCTCTGAGTGTTTGTGCCTCCCTCCAAGGCTAGACCTCCTTGAAGAAAAACACTAGAAGGGAAAATGAAAAATAAAAACAGCTCTAGGAAAAAGGAGGGGAGGTGACAGGGATGGAGGGGAGGGTTTTGTGGACACATTTTTATCTAGTTTTGGCTTTTGAATCTGTCCATACTAAGATGTTCCCCAAATAAAACTAAATCGAGCATAAAACAAAAGGCTTGCCCCCGTCAACCTAGCAAGTCCACACTGGGAATTTCTCTCACATAGATAACTGGGAAAGGGTGTTTGTTAGATCGGTCTGCTGGGATCTCAAGGTTAGGACAGTTCAAAGGGCCAGAGAGATGGAGGGGCTCTGAGGACACACCATGGGTGAACGTGGCCCCAACTGGAAAGTGCGGGAGGCACCCCGAACAGGAAACAACCTAAATGTAACGAATGTGATACGTGTAATTACCATATAAACCTAATTATTAGCTAAATGAATGGCACATTAAAAGCCACCCGAAAGAATGAGGCAGAACTGTTTTTGTGGGTGTGGAAAGATACCCATGAGTGTAAGGAAGATATAACAACCAGAGCCAGACTGTCTGATGGAATTCTAGCTCTGCTGGCCACTGGCTGTCACCCTGGGCATGTCCACTTCTCTGTGCCTCAGTTTCCTCCTCTGTAAAATGGGAATAATATTAATACTTCCTTCATGGGACTGTGGGATGAAATGAGCTATCAGAGAGAACACTTAGTACAGTGCCTGGCCCCAGGAAAGTGCTACTGTGTTACATAATTAAATGAAAGAAGCAGGATATAAAGCAGTGTTAAAGAACAGCCCTATGGGGCTCCTGGGTGCCTCAGTGGGTTAAGCCTTTGCCTTCGGCTCAGGTCATGATCTCAGGGTCCTGGGATCAAGCCCTGCATTGGGCTCTCTGCTCAGCAGGGAGCCTGTTTCCCTTCCTCTCTCTCTGCCTGCCTCTGTGCCTACTTGTGACCTGTCAAATAAATAAATAAAAATCTTTAAAAAAAAATTTTTAAAAAAGAACAGCTCTATGGTAGGGGGAGAACACGCAGGCGCAGGCACAGGTGCACACAGACATGCACACAGGGACTCTACGTGCACAGGAAATTCCCAGGGATGTTTTAAGAAAGATGAGGAATTTGGAACTCCTAATATCCATTCCTCTCTCACATCTGACATCTGTACTAGAAGCCCATATCCTTTCTTTTATTTAAACCCAAATGCAGGGCTGAAGCACTCCTCCCTGCCCTTCCGTCCAGCACCCTCCACTTCCGCTCTTCTGTGCTGGGCTGGGTCTCCTCCATCAAGCAATCAGCAATTCTGGGCCTGGGGCAGGGCTTGCTGCCCAGAGAGGCTGGTGTGGCCCGGGGCCCTGACATCACACACTGCCCCCTTGAGGTCCTGCTGGGCGCTCCCACCGGTCTCCCCAGGTCTCCCCCCTGGAGCTCTGCCCCCACCCCCTCATCCCCCACCACCAAAGCTGCTTTATCTGCACCAACTGATCTGATAACATTCAGGCTCTTCCCAAGCCCCATCCCCCAGTGATGTGACAGCATGATCTCCTAGAATTTAAGAAAAGAAAAAAAAAAGCACATAATTTGTGGCAAGTGGAGTTCATAATCTGTTAATTTATTATCGTTTCTGTCGACCTGGAGGGCCATTAGCAGAGGTAATAAAGGGAGATGTAATTATAGGATCTGAGGCCACTCCAGACACAGCTGCTGTCACTCGGCAGCCCATATTTCACTGGCCGCTGGCATTCCCTCCCCCGTGGGAGCCAGACGGTGGCTACCTGGGAGCAGGGCTTCTGGAGGAGGCCTCTGGGGGGTCCCCTGCAGAGCCGGCAGGACAAGGCTCTCCTGGGCTGGGGCAGCCTGCGGGCCGCCTGGGGTGGCGGGATTACTGGCTAATAGTCCAGAGGCTGCAGTCTGTCAAGGGATACCCACTGCCTCTTCAAGGCTGCTGCCCCTGGTGCGTGTGTGCTGCTCATGGGGAACAGGACGTGGGCCCTCTATTGACTTGGGCTCGTCCCCTGAGCAACGCAGGGCTCTGGGAATTCGACTCAAGGGAGAAGCCTGCGTGCAGCGTAAGGCTGCGGTAGATGGACTCGAACGCACGGCCGCAGTGCTGCATGAGTCGCCATCAGCCTTGGCTACCCCCAGAACTCACCCCTGCAACATGTGTGCTCAAAAACAGGAGTGAAAGGAGCGGGCTGCTGGGAAAGGAGTTTGTGCTCAAATGATCCTTCCTCCTGGCCACGCAGGTCACTCAGTGCCCATGTGCACAGGTCAGTTTCTGGGCTCAGCCTTAAAACTCGTGTTCTCGGCACCCCGATGCCTTCTGATGGTCGTGGCCCACCATCCCGAAGGCCTAGCTCAGGTTCAGCTCTCTGTCCCTGCAGCCCCTGGGGTCCCTCCTGCCTGGTGACTCTAGCCTGTGGTTCTTCTTGCTGCATTCTAAGTATGCGGGATAGGAGATGGCAAACAGGGCAGAGGGGAAGTGACACGGGCCGTGTAGTGGCATGCATGGACGTGCCCGATACTATTTGGTCTCTTTTCGTATGCTTAAAATTTTCCATGAAAAAGTATTTTGTTGTTTTTGTTTTTTGTTTAAATTCTCCATCTTATTCCCAAATGAGGTCCTCAGGGCAGAAATTAATCGAATTCTTTGTGTCAGCCCCAACTCCTAGCAAGAAACCTTACATACAGCTAATGCTCAATAAATGCATGCAAAGGCAAGTATGAAGCACCCTCTGTGTGCCAGGCTCTGAACAGATCCTGAGAGTCTAGCCCATACTGGCCCACGAGATAGGGTTTCCTGTGCTTAAGTTAAGTGGGCTGGGTGCCAACCTGCGCTGTCTTAAGGAGAAAGTCCTGTGGTCGAGGACAGGATGGGCAAGGGTGGATAGCAGTCCCAGTGGGGGTGGGGTTGCTGGCTTGCACCTACCCTGCTAAAACCTCTCTTTCTGGCTTTCTCTCCCTCTCTCCCTTAAAGGCTAGTGAGCAGGTCTGCAGGTGAGTTTTCTGTCTAATCTGAGACGGAAATAAGTCGATTAGTTTAAATATATCAGGCACTTGATATGTCATCGCCCCTAATAGGAGGTTTACATGTGGCGGCAGGAGACTCTTAATTAATTTTACCTTAAACACTAGAAGGTCAGGCCCAAATAATTCAGCATGCAAATTTATGCAAAATAGGCAAATTAGTGTTTCAGACAGACAAATGAGCCCCTATGTTTATTTTTTAATCAAAAAGAATTCAGCTTTGGACAAGGAAAAATGGAGATGGGAAAGGAGGCTTTTCATACTATTAGCAAAGACAATGACCCGGTCACGGTCCCGCCACTTGTGCCATACCCTCTGTTATGATTCCTGAGTCTCAGGCAAGGACACTAAAGCTCAGGTCGGTCTGAACCCGAAGTCTGTGCCCCTAACAACCACCCTGCTCGGCCCACTGCCCTCTTGGTGGGCACCAGCGGGAGATGGAGTTGGGGTGGGGGCAGGAAGATGTGGGAGAAGAGTGGTGCAAGGGAGAGCGTGCCTCCTGGTTCTACGCCCGCCCTCGGAGGTGTCGAGGGCATTGGCGGCAGAAGCAGCAGTGACCTGGGGGTGCCGCCAGGAGCCACTCCTGAGCCATTGCTGGGACACAGCAGAGGACTGAGCTTGTGGACCGGGCACAGCACGGGGAGGGGGAGAGGGAGCTGTACCAGATTTGGCCCTGGGTTAGTGGAGCAATCCAGGCTGAGGTGTCTTAAGCAGTGGCTTGACCCCACATCTGTGCTGAATCAGCACAGGCCAGATTCAAAGCCACTGAGTGTGTCATCCCAAGAGACTGAGCTCCTTAGTAAGGGTGCTCCAGCTCAGATCTCCTGGGAGCCCACCCCAAGTCAGAACCCCAGGAGCCACCAGGGAGTCCCCGCGGAAGAAATCCTACGCTTCCTGCCAGCTAAGTGACACCAGCATCACCTCCTGAGGCCTGGTTGGCACAGGACAACTCCTTCCTAAAGGCTGAGCACGCCTCTTACACAAGGACATTCTGACTCACTCCCATCCACTGTGGGCCTTGGCATGCGAAGTCTGGGACACCTTTGCTACTATCACCATGTGCACTGTATCCATTTCTCAGAGCTGGTGACAAACACGAGAAGGATCTATAGACAGGAAGATAAACTGCCCTGTGTCACAGAGCTAGTAAGACTCCAAGTCCACGGCGGAACACAGGATGTCCCCAGCACACACGAGACAAGCTGTTAGAACCGAACAAGGGATCACTGCACAGCCTTTGCAAACTGCCCAACATGTGTGTAATGCAATGTATGTGGGTATCGGTGTCTACAAAAACAAAACGAAGGATCATGATCCACTGTTTATCCAGGAGGAAGCTGAAAGACAGGTCTGGGCCACATACTGCAAATGAAGTCCGTATCATGCAAAGCCTGTTCACAAATTAACTCTCCATGCTGCCTGTTAGGAGAGGCCTCCCTCCCCATCAGGCACACAGCGACAATAAGTCCCTGACGAACACTACCATGTCCCGCACATCACTCGTGCTCACGGTTCGTCCTCATCAAAACCCACGAAGGAAGCCCTGTTGGCATTCCCTATTCACGGAGGGCGCAGGGAACCCGCTCAGGGAGACACAGTTCGTAAGTTACAGACCCAGAACCTGAATCCCAGTCCCTTTCCCCAGCCCGTGTTCTTAACCACACCTAGAGTCCACCGGCCTCTAAAGGAAGCAAGAGCCTCAATTCTTGCCTGCATTGTTTCCTCAAGCATTTCCAGGAAGGTCTGCAAGGAAACCCGTTCTTGGCCTTCAAGGATTCAAAAAACTTGCTCTCTGGATCTTAACCCATCAGGGATGCAATCGCCACCCCTCTAGGATGGTAATTGGCTCTGAAGAGTACCAACAATGTTCAAGAACATTACCGGACCTTCCCACACCTGCTCACCTCCAATCCCACAAGGAGAGAAGAGGAGCCCAGAAGAAAAGATGGCTTCCAGGAGCCCAGGCTCCCAGGCATCAGGACCACGGCCGTGGGGACGGTGGCTGAGTGTCCCTGGCCCCACGGGACTCACCTGGGATGTGCTTGGCCCAGCCGATGATGACCACGAGCTCCCTGTCGGCCAGGTCACAGAGAGTGGTCAGGGCCTTGATGTCGCCCTCGGGCATGCCAGGGGGAGGCATGGCATACAGCTTGTCGGGCTCCGCCACCAGCAGGTAGGAGACAATCTTGGTCACTGCCAATGACCAGAGGAAGAATGTAAATGTTGGGGAAAACAGGAAGGTACTCGGGAAGAAAATTCGGGATCTGGGGAGTCCTAGAAGGTCACCTCCCTCCCCTCTGACTCCGCAAACTTGCTGGCCGTGGTGATTTGGGTTCCTGACAAATATCCAAGGGAAGCTACTGGTGAATTCTCTCAAGAGGACCCAGCTTTGAGTGGGAGATGAGGGCAGTATTCTGGATGCTGGTCCAGGCCTTCGTAGGATCATGCTTCGCTTGGAGCCATATTCTAGAAATCCCACATGGAAAAGCCTTCTGAATGAAGGCACCAAGCCAGGCACTGAGGCCACCTCCCCGAGATGCACACTGTCCCAGACCCAGCAGTGGGAAGGTGGCATTGCCCCCAAAGGATGCCAGATGTTCCAGGCATGATGTGGGCAGAAGGGGCACGGGTGACCCTGGCACTCACATGGCTTTTTAGCAGGCGGAGAAATCTGTAAGCTCAGGTACGGGCTGCTCTCAGAGTCCAGCCGCCGTTTGTACTTCTGACGGCCTCCACGCACTCGGTCAAGGCGCACACCTGGGGGAAGAAGGGGAAAAGGTATTTAGGTTTTCCAACATCAGGGGACTTAGCACTAGCTGCTCTGAATTTCAACTCTGGTCTGCAAGAGAGGAAAGGAATCTCGGCCTCTAGCAGGCACCTCAAATATGAAAACAGGATTTTTTTTTTTTTAAAAAACAAGAATTTTCAGACTTTTCACATACACAGCATCCGCACAGGGGTTCATGACAAACAGCAGTTTCTGGATTCCACCTTCTGAGACTACAGGATGGCATTCTACGGTCTTTTCTAGAACAGAGGGAGGGTGAGGACTGGTCAGGGCAACGGGAGTACCCTCAGAAGCAGGGGTGTGGGCAGCCCTGGGCCAGACGCTCATGAGGTGGTCCTGACCACAGCTAGTGAGTGAACACCGCTGAGTCTCCCAGCAGCAGATGCAAAAAGCAGGTGTGGCCACACCACCGTAACATCCCTCCCCAGGAGAGAGGACCTCTCTCAGAGAGATCGGCTATTTCCCCGGGGTCTCTAGAGCCTTCCAGAAACCCACCCCACCCCTCAGCTCCCGCTGTCTAGAGAGACGTGCTGGTACCATCTGATACCCCTACCAGCTCACAGGGTGGACAGGACCTCCACCAATCTACGCGGCCTGGCCTAGAAAACGGATGGGACCCAACAAACTCGCGGAGCGGCGAGCTCCTGTTTCCTTCCCATGAAACAGGCCTTGACTAAAATACATAATCAGGGGTACCCGGGTGGCTCAGTCATTAAGCATCTGCCTCGGGCTCAGGTCACAATCCTGGGATCGAGCCCCGCATCGGGCTCTCTGCTCAGCAGGAGCCTGCTTTTCCCTCTCCCACTCCCCCTGCTTGTGTTCCCTCTCTCGCTGTGTCTCTGTGTCAAATGAATAAAATCTTTTTAAAATACATACATACATACACATAGTAAGTCAGACAGAGGCGGAGTCCTGAGGGGAGGACAGCCGGGTGGTCTCCTCAGCCTCTGAGCTGACAGGCCCAGCTCAACGCCTCTTCCTCTCCCAAAGGTCAACGGCATCGCCCTCACAGAGCCCCAGCGGTGCATCTTCATCCAGGGCCCCGTCCGGCACTTTCCCCAGCACCTCCTCCTGCCTGTCCTCCCAGGGTGGCAGGGGCGGCCGCGGGTCCTGTCGGCTCAGGCCCTTCTCGGGCAGAGGCAGGAGGAAGGACGGTAACTGAATGGGATGAGGATTTGGAACCCATTCATGCCAGGGGCGATTTTCTGGCTGTTTCTTAGAATGTACAGCTCATCCATTTCAGTCCCTGGGACCAGAGACAAGTCCCCTAGAGCCACAAGAAACACTGGAAGTAAAATCACTTAGTTTTCTTTCTTTCTTTCTTTTTTTTTAATTTTATTTATTTATTTGACAGATAGAGATCACAAGTAAGCAGAGAGGCAGGCAGAGAGAAGGCGGGGGGCGGGGGGGGCGGGAAGCAGGCTCCCCGCTGAGCAGAGAGCCCGACGCGGGGCTCGATCCCAGGACCCTGGGATGACCCGAGCCGAAAGCAGAGGCTTTAACCCACTGAGCCACTCAGGCGCCCCAAAATCACTTTGTTTTCTGAATGGCAGGGACCAGCCCTTCAACTGCTAACTGCCCTAAAGGAACTTGGGGTGACGAGTGCTTTGGGTTGAGGGCTCAGACCACCTCCTCCACCAGGAGCACCAAACCAGACCGCCCAAGGGGACGGTGTCTTTGGCCAGTCACTGCTCTGCATTTCCATCGGCAGTGTCCCTTTTACTACAGACAGGTGCTCCCGTACTCGATGCTGGACATGGCTGCAGTGAACTTTTTTCGGGGGGAGAGAGTCGACCGGGCATCCCACCCCTGCTCCCTGTGTGAAGGTAATTCCCCTGTAGTGTGTCATCTCGGAGGAGGCCTGTGCCCACCCCGACTCTGGATATCCAAGTGCAGCAGGTCCTCCGTCTGGCCCCCATCTGGAGGTCGAAGCATGGCCCTGGGACATATAGGCCCAGTCCACGGGAGACTTTGATCGAATGGCACGTGGTCAGGGCAGCCCCAGGCCACACGCTCCCTGCCACCAAATCTCCTGTGCCTGGGCTTCCCCTGGCCTTCGCTGGCCTCTCTGTGTGCTCTTGGAGCCTCCAGAGAAGCTTCCAGTGAACTCCCCTTTTGCACTGAGGGGCAGAATGGACTGCAACTGACCACACCTGCACCTGGGTTCTCCAGACCCTGAGGCGAGTAGACTTTACCCAGAAGGTGAACTCGGGAAGACAGCCAGTAACCAGTGGGTTCCCAAGCAGGGGTCTCCAGGTGTTGGCCACGGAGGCTTGGCCTCATTGAGGACCCTGGGAGACAGGGTAGGACACGCCCCAGGGACCTCTACAGCAGATGAGGGCCTTGGGGCATTCATGCAGGTGCCCAGAGAAAGCCCCCGGCACAGCGGCGCTCACGAGGTAGCAGTTGGGTCAGCATGTGCGTGTGACAGAGGGCTGCGTGGATGCAGGGGGGACGTTGAGTGGCTGCTGCCCTCCTCCTTCTCTGGGGTGGTCCCGGCCAGGCCTCACCTGGGAGTGAGTCTGAAATGCAAACATCTCAGGCTGCCCCCCACGAATCCAAGTCAGCATGCTGACAAGGTGACTCTGGGCACAGAGGCCGGTGAGTCTGGGAAGGAATTATCCGAGCGACCAGCCGTGCCTCGGACCTTGAAGGGGACAGCGGAGGCCCATCCGCGCAGGACCTAACACCCACGTACTGGGAGGACTTTGGCTCAGGGCAGAAGGAGCAGGCACAGAAACGTAGGAAGGACGGCTCTTCCCTTGAAGGTTTTGGGGGCAAAGGTCCCTGGTCTCCTGACCCCCTCCTGTGACCCAGCCACCCAGCGGCTCACCCCTGCCTACGACACTGAGAG
This sequence comes from Mustela nigripes, assembly GCF_022355385.1. Taxonomy (NCBI): domain Eukaryota; kingdom Metazoa; phylum Chordata; class Mammalia; order Carnivora; family Mustelidae; genus Mustela; species Mustela nigripes. The sequence goes on from NC_081569.1 coordinate 128,996,188, forward strand.
CCAAACCCTCTACCAAGCTCTGCTTCTTCTTGAAAAGCTGTTAAGACGACAAGCGAAAATGCCGAGCTTCGTTCACAGAGGACAATGAGGACGCCCCTTTTCTGCGCCATCTCCTACGCAGCAGGGTCTGCCTGGAGGCCAGGAGCAGCCCCTTCCCCACTTCGACTTTCTCTCCCGGTTCTCCCCTCCACCCCGCGGCTGTCAGCAGGAGTGGGAACTGCTCGACAAAACAAAGAACAAGGCAGGCGTCCCTTGGCAAGGCTGGCACTTGCCAGTTCAGTCACTACCTCGATCTGGAATGTTCTCAGTCCTGACACAGGGCCCAGTCTTTAGTGGGTGTTCAAGAAGTCTCGGTGCATACAGGAACCGATGGCCTCCTTCCCCTGACCCCAAGGAGGGCCGGGTGCTTCTTCCAGGGCTCCAACAGCACCGTGGCTTCCCCTCCCAACCAGGAGCCCCTACCCGGTGGGCTGCTCTCCGTCCCATTCCAGGGTCTGTCATAGCGCCCAATGTCCAGCAGATGTTGAGAAAGCCAGAGCTGTTACTGACATCATCACCATTATTATTACTCCTCTTCCCCGACACTGTGTACATGTCTCTGGTCACAATGAGAAGAATCACGAGGAGGCACCTGGGTGGCTCAGTCGGTTAAGCGTCTGCCTTCAGCTCAGGTCATGATCCCAGGGTTCTGGGATCGAGTCCCACCCAGCTCCTTGCTTAGCAGGGAGGCTGCTTCTCCCTTTCCCCTGCTCCTCCCTCTGCTCAAGCTCTCTCTCTCAAATAAATAAAAAATATATATATTTAAAAAAAAAGAATCATGTAAACAGCCTAATTTATGGAAGACTTTTGCTTATGTGTTACCCTTTTTCATCTATAGCATATGAAGCTGGCACGATTATCCCCATTTTATGATTAAGAACCACTGAGGCTTGGGGGGATGGTTGAGGGATCTGCCCAATAAAAGAGCCAGGACCCACCAACTCTTGGCTACGCCAGGGTACCACCCCCCAGGACCCAGTCTGTGTCATCTTCTGTCTACATTTTCTCCTTCAGATCTTCACAGCAGAATGGTCAATGGCTCCAATCAATATACACATCAATTATCAGCTTATTCTGTTTTCTTAAGAAAAGTAGCCCACTGGGTTTGATTATGCCCAAACTGATGCCTGATGTGAGCCAGGCTTGCCTCCTGGCTTCCTGCCAGCTTTCCCAGGTCTCACCCCAGCCACAAGCCCATAAGGGCTCCAGCTCACGGGATCCAGCGGGCAAGGACCCACGCCCATCTTGATGGCTCAAAGGGTTTTGGCGCAGTTGGCTCTCATAGAGTCTGTCTCATCATCAGGTATGGGCGAGGGGGCAATGGTGACACCAACTCTGCTCGCCGAATATGGCTTTTGTGATCATCATAGTGGGAGAATGCTCGGCAGCCTTCATGGGGACTTTGCCATGCCACCTTGCATGTGTTTCCCTCTGTTTCCATCTACTCTTCAGTAGGGTCTTAAGGGAAAGAGCCCACATCAGCTCTGCTTTCTGAGCTCTCCTCCCCCGATACTGTCCCAAGGGTAAAGAGGTCATCATATTTAGGGTGCAGGAGTCCTGAGGTGTAGGCCTGGGCTTCCCAACCCAGAGACCCCCTTCCCACAGGCTGCGCCCCCACCTAAGTAACACAGCCGTATCTTTCCAGCCCACGCTGTTCCCAAAGGCCAATGAAGATCTGGATTCACCCTCGAAAGCCCAGTTCAAGTATCAGCTCTACTGAGAAGCCTTCCAGACTCCCCGGAGCAGAGCTGGCCACACCCTTCTTGAGCGCCCTTCGATTACTCTCTATTACAGCAACTACAGTCAAAACAACAACTCTTCACAGTACACTGTGCTCATCCCCCTGCTGGACTACGGGCATCTCCTGGGCAAGGACTTTCATCTTTGTCGCCCAAGCTCAGCACCCAGCCCGTGGGAGGCAGCCAAGCATCTGAGTAGAATGATGCACCAGGTCAAACCAGCCCTCACACTTAGGGAACAAAAGAATCTCAGGGTCTGGTCCTTTTCCCAGCAACCAGAAATTTACTCCCTTAGGCGAACCCATTCCTCAGGAAGGTCCTCCTCTGTACTGAGCTAAAGTCTGTCTCCCGATCACTTTCTACTCTCCATCCCACCAATGAGACCAACCCCCTTTCACAAGACAATCCTTTATGAACTTGAACATCCTTTGGTAGCCTCCTTCTTTAGCCAAGCACTCTTTATTTTCTCGATCTGGATAGTATTTCAGACCAGTCACCTCCCTGCCTTCTACACATCTGTCTTTGTTGATGTGGTCTGCTCTGAACTGAACACCAACAGCATCTCAAGGAGCAGAGACAGTGGTCAACAGACACTGGTCAACTATGTTTATACTTACTACCTGGCAATATGTTTTTATATTTTCTAGAGTACTCTGCTCACAATTTTAGGAAAACAAGGTAATAGCACAGACTGTTCCCATCCTGAGTGCTGCAACAAGATGCTACATCATAATCCTTTAAAAACAAATCACCAAATTCTAGTGGTGGGGTCTGGCAGACATTATTAGTTGTCTACCCGAGTGCCTTTCCATTCTGTGTCTTTCATGGTAAGGGAACCTGGATTTTGTTTGTGTCCTAGCCAGTCCTACCAATCCCTACCTTCTCAGCTGCCGTGATAGCAAGGGCTGGTCCTACAACCTGGTTCTGGCCAATGGGTTATAATGGGAAGTCCATGCTGGGAGACCTTCTGGGAATGGCTTTGCTTTTTTGATATAAGGGACAGACATTTCAGTGCAACTCTGCCTTTCTCCTCCCCTGACCTGGAAGGTGATGGTCAGAGCTATGGCAACTACCTTGCAACCATAAGGAAGCCAAGCAAGGACCCCAAAGCACACCAAAGAAAGACAGAAAGACTGAGAGTCCTTGATGCTATGACTGAGAAGCCTGTAAAATGCCAGCAAACTCCCATCTCCAGAGTCCTTGGCAGGTGGGGGGATCAATCTCATTTATTGATGCCTAAGCCACTAGCAGTCAACTTCTTTGTAACTTGCAGCAGAAAGCAATTTTCACTGATAAAATGGGCAATTACTTCCTAAATTAGGATGTTTAAGTCTTACAAACACCCAGTGGGGGGAGGTGGGGGTGGGGGGGAGAGAAGGCATCTTGAACTTGAAATGAGAGTTGCCTTACTGTTTGTCCTTACAGTTTTAGCAAAATATCTAGAAAGCAGGCTCAGAGCATATTAAAGTACTACTTAACTTAAAATTACTGTCTGGGATTATTAGATTGTGTCATCTTATTGATACTTTCTGGATTTAAAAAAGCACCAATAAGGGGAACCTGGGGTGGCTCAGTGAGTTAAGCCTCTGCCTTCAGCTCAGATCATGGTGTCAGGGTCCTGGGATCGAGCCCTGAGAGCCCAGCAGGGAGCCTGCTTCTCTCTCTGTCAAATAAATAAATAAAAATTTTTTTTAAAAAAAGCACTAATAAAGGGCGCCTGGGTGGCTCAGTCGTAAAGCGTCTGCCTTCAGCTCAGGTCATGATCTCGGGGTCCTGGGATCGAGTTCTGCATCAGGCCCCCTGCTCACTGGGGAGCCTGCTTCTCCCTTTGCCTGCTGCTCCCCTTGCTTGTGCGCTCTCTCTCTCTCTCTCTGTCAAAAATAAATAAATAAATCTTTAAAAAAAAGAAACCCAACCATTAATACTTACATGCAAAATATTCCAGATCTCTAAGTTAATGAATACATAGCCTTCGTTTTAACCACTGTTCAACACTGTTAATCCCCGAACATGTACAAGACAAAATTTAAGTATTCATAAATATGCTAAGAATACAGAAAGACATGATCACTGGAATCCACGTTCCTATGCAGACTGAGTCCTGTAGCTGAACCCAGGACTGGACAGGGAGCTGAGCTGTCCTGGGCCAGCATGGTAACCCCTCTAAATCCTGTACAAGATTATGACAGATAATACCGGTGCAGATACAGATACGACACAAGCGTAAGCAGAAGCTCTCATCTACTAAGCAGCTCTCACTCAGTGCTGGCCTCTGCTCTAAGAATTGTACGTATGTTGTTTTACTTAGGGATTGCAACACCCTATGAAGGAGATTCTCTTAGCCCATTCTACAGATGGAGAAATTGAGGTTAAGAGAGGGTGAGGAACTTGCCAAAACCACAGAGGTAGGAAAGCAGTGGACTCTGACCTGCGAGGACAAATACAGTTCTCCCCTGCTTGCAATTCCCACCAGGTCTCTTCAGGCTGGCGTTACTAAAGGCTCCTCACTTCTGCTAGCCCTGGGGTGCATCCCCACTTCTGACTGGTTCCCTCCATCCCGCTCACCCCTCTATAAATAGTTCCTTCTTTAAATCCTCTCTGGTGACCCCAGGAGGAGACATCTGTTCCTTCCCAGCCATGACCAACGCAGTGGGGAGGTGAGATGTGCTTGGTCACCCTTGCGAGGAATAGAGGGGAAAGGCATCGAGAATGGGAAGAGTAGCCAAGTCCATGCCGAGATGCTCCATCACAACACCTGGAAAGCAAAGACCCAGGGCCCTCCTGGCTGTGGCTTGTGAGGCTTGCCTGGTGACTATGTTTGAGGGTAGCAACTGTGCGGACCACCAAGAGAGGTCTGTGCCTCCAAAGCAGAACAGAGAAGCATTAGCGTCAGGGTTGGACCTGGATGCAATCCCTGACTCTACCTCTGAGCGCCTCAGTGACCTTGAGCAAGTTTCCTCACCTCTCTGTGCCTCGACTGCGGTACCTGCACAAAAATAACAGTATGTACCTTGCAGGATCGTTTTGAGGACTGAAGGAGCTGGCACGCGTAAATCACTTGTAACACTGTGAACACTAGTAAGTGATAGTAAGTCTCAGTTAATCATATAATTAGTATTAAAAATCCTGTTGCCTATTTTGACCGTATCACTAGCAGCTTCCTGGCTATGGTACTGCCCTGCAGTTCCACAAAATGCTGGCACTGGGGGAACTCAGTAATGTATTTCTTACAACTACATGTCAATCTTCACTTATCTCAAAAATAAAAAGATTAATTAACAAGACTGTTAGCTGCTAGCGGAAATGTAAAATGATGCAGCTGTTACAGAAAGCAGCCTGGCAATTCCTCAGTGACGGGACTGTCAACCACATCGTATTACACGGCGCGGCCACGAATTCCAGGTACGTCCCCAAAGGAACTGAAATCGGGAATTCCAGCCGACACTAGGATCTCAGCGTTCATGGCCATAACCCTCACGAGAGTCAAAAAGGTGGAAGCAACCCAACCGTCTGCTGGCAGATGACCGGGTGAACAAAATGTGGTGTATCTATTCAATGGACTACGACCCAGCCAGAAAAAGAGACACTGTTCTGACCTGCTACGGCATGGACGAACTTTGAAGACATTAGACTCAGTCAAAGACGCCAGGCACAAAAGGAGAGATGTTGTATGAGTCCACTTTTAAGAAATACCTAGAGTCAACAGAGGGCAGATTGGAGGTGACCAGGGGAAGCGGGGTGGGGAGAATGGAGGAGGGGGGTCACTGTTTCCTGAGTACAGGGTTTCTGACTGAGCTGATGAAAATGGGAACTAGAATCATTGTCCGTGTGTTTGCACCTCTGAATCGTACAAAATGGCAGACTTTGTTACTGTTATTTTTGTCAGTTAAAAATATTTCATCTTTCTCAGGTTCATGGAATTAAATAACAAAATGTGTAAAAGTAGCCAAGTGCTTGGTACACAGTAGGCGCTTAATAGTCACTGCTTTCCTTTCACCTGCCTATGGAAAGTGGTAAGGTCTAGAAGGAACTGACAGCCTCCTTCTTGGGAAGAGAGAGAAACACACCGCCTTAGTTTTAACGACCTGAGTCAGATACATTTAAAAACAAAACAACAACAGCAGGAAAAAGAAAACAAACACACCTTAAGGAAGTAAGGTTCAGAGAGGTTGAGTATTGGGCCCAGGATCACACAGCTCCAACGCGGCTTCTTTCTGGAATACACCCACAGGGTGCAGCGCTGTCTCCATCCCACCCAGGACAGAGGCTCTGCCTGTAGCTGTATGGCCCACAGCCCCACCAGCCTCCTCCCCGGGCTGGTGCTCCTCTACACAGAGTGGCCAATCCCATGTCCTAGCTCAGGGCACACGAAACACTCCAGTAGCTGCAGGACCACTCTGGGGCAGGAAATCCTTGGAGGGAGGAGGTGCCAGGCTCCCCCAACCTCTTGATGCCATCCGCGCCCATCTGCTGACTTCTCCAGCCGCCTGCAGCTCTGTCCATGCCCAGAGGCGGCAACTGCCTCATCCTCATCAGATGTCCACTTGCTGACTTGATAAGATCAGCCTCCTGACTTTTTTCTTAATGGAAGTAAAATAACTCCTGCTTCTCTCCACCTCCCTCCTTTCTTCTCATTTTTCCCTCCCTTAGCTGGACAAGATCCCAGGCTTTCGGAAGTAAAAATAGCCAAGAGTGCAGGGGCACAGTAGCCGGGGGGCAGTTCAAGTTTCTTTCTTTTCTGCCTAGGCACTAAAAATAACCGGCGACAGCTCTGAGGAGCGTGGCCCTGCACCTGGCCCAGAGCCTGGCCCCGGCGCGCTGCTCCTGTCACACTTCTCCTCCCACAGGAAACGTTCGGACCAGGCTGGAGAGGGAAAGGCCTCTGAGCCCATGTCCTCCCCAGGGTCTCCTCTGCAGAGCTGCTGTTTGCATCTAAGGGCAGGATCTCTCCTGACATTGCAAAATGTTCAGGGTCAGGACCCTTCTCTTCACCGGACCCACAAGTCCCCCCTCCCACCCTGCCCCCAACTCCCATTCAGTGTCCTTGCTTTATGAATGATGCAAGCAGGTTCACGTTGGTACCATGCTTCACAGTTTAGAAAGCGATTTCCACATCTCATTAATTCTGCTTAACAATTCTAAGGGAGGGAGACTCCATGACTGCTATTCCCACGTGAAACTGAAGCCCAGAAAGGACAGGTAACCTGCTCAGGGACACACAGCCAGGAAATACCAGAAAGCAGGAAATGAACCTTGACCTCCAAGTCCTATCTTCTTGGCTTTAAACTTGAGACCACCAGACAGTGGGATCATTGGGAGGCCACGGAAAGCCTCTGAAAGATAGAGACAAGAGTACTTAACCCCCTTAAGGTTCTGAGTCAGTAGGTCTGGGGTGATGTCCAGGAACAGATAATCTCTCAATGTTCCTCCAGCGATTCTGAGAACTTGCCATGTCTGGGGAGCTCTGTGCTAAACCTGTTTTATTCAGGACTTTATCTGACCAGTGTTCTTCCTTGGGGACTTAGGGGCGGACTCCACCTGTAAGTTCTACCAAATTATAGCTGACTCAGCTCTAGAAAGAGGAAACCACCGAGAAGGGGATGTGGGTACCCAGAGGCTGCGGGTCATGGGGGAATGCTGACCGCTGTCCCAGCGCAGCAGAATGCCCTCATCTACACTCCTGCACATGCCCAGCCTCCTTTAGCTACCTGTCCTGAAGGGGGTTCTGGGTGACAGGTGAGCTCACCTTGCTGCCTAGGACAGTATGGCTATTTGGGGCTGCCTCTTACCCTGGTGCCATATCCTCATGGTGAAGAGAGAATCTCATGCCTGATTCACTAGAAGTCAAGGGAGCCTTGTCGTGAAACCACATGCTATCTAATGTCCCAGGGCTTGTGCCAATGGCTCCTGGATGGATACAATGGTTCTGCATGATGAGCCCCTGGCCCCCTGTCCATTAAATTTTCCACCAGCTGCTCTCTTCTCTGGACCCTTCTCACTCAGGCCATCATATGACCAAGGGCATTTCAGCAAGCCTGGGCTGTCCCTGCATTTCCAACTGCCAAGTTGGCTCCAATACTGTTCACCCAACAGAGCAAAGCTATTTAGACCCAGTTTCCCCTTCCTTTCCCTTCCTCTTCTCTCCCCTTTGAGGAAAAGCTACAAGCTCTGCTACTGGCCAAGCTAACCACACTGAGTTGGAATGGGATTTTTTTTTTATTTTAAAGATTTTATTTATTTATTTGACAGAGAGATCGCAAGTAGGCAGAGAGAGAGGGGGAAGCAGGCTCCCTGCTGAGCAGAGAGCCCCATGCGGGGCTCGATCCCAGGACCCTGAGACCATGACCTGAGCCGAAGGCAGAGGCTTAACCCACTGAGCCACCCAGGTGCCCCAGAACGGGGTTCTTAAAAGGATTTCTCACATAACCAAGGAGACTAGCTACCACTCAGCTCTGTTATTTACTGGCAGCGTGGCCTCGGGCAAATTAAACTCACCACATCAGGCATGGCCAACAGCTGTCAGCTGTGCCACTGCCTTCCATTTCCTAGTCTGTGGCAGACATTGCTAATCGCTCACCACTCCAGTGTACGGATCCCAATTGTGCATAAGCCTTTAGATCATGTATCTAGGTAGCCACCCCCCCCATACTCAACATATAACAGGTCAATTAAAAGGTAATTTACCACCCAGGAGCCTGAATTACTTCTCAGGATCCTTCTATCTCTAAAACTCTGGTTCTGTAATCATAGGTCTTTTTTTTTTTTTAAGATTTTACTTATTTGTTTGAGAGAGAGAGAGAGAGAGAATGAGGGAGAGAGTGCACACACATGAGATCAGGGAGGGTCAGAGAGAGGAGACTCCCCACTGAGCAGGGTCTCCAGCATCATGACCTGAGCCGAAGGCAGTTGCCCAACCAGCAGAGCCGTCCAGGCACCCTGTAATCATAGGTCTTAGTCGGACTTCAGGAACCTCTTAGTTAGGCTTCTGTGAAGCTCCTAAAATGGTCTGCAAAATTTTACGGGTAAGTACTTGCAGATTTTCAAAGCAATTCATCAATCCTTAAATCAGTTACGGTTGGATTAGAGGCGGTCACAGTAAAGAGCATGTAAACAAACAAATGAATAATTTCAAGTTGGGAGAACTTCAACCCGGAAGTAAACAAAAGGGAATGATAACAAAGGGAAGTAGGAAGAAAGGCCTTTGTGAGCTGGCACCCCAGTCTGGGACACAAGGATGAGGAGCCAACCACAGGGACAGCATTCCGGGCAGGGGAACAGCCCAAAGCTCCTAGAGGGGGAGAGAGTCTGTCATGCTTGAGGATCAAAAGGAAACCCAGTGAGGGGCACCTGGGTGGCTCAGTGGGCTAAAGCCTCTGCCTTGATCCCAGGGTCCTGAGATTGAGCCCTGCATCAGCTCTCTGCTCGGCGGGGAGCCTGCTTCCCCCTCTCTCTCTGCCTACTTGTGATCTCTGTCTGTCAAATAAATAAATAAAATCTTTAAATTTAAAAAAAAAAAAAAAGGAAACAAACCAGTGAGGCTGGAGCCAAGTGAGCAGGAGAGGAATGAGACCAGATGACCCTGAAAAGGTAGGAGGGGCTACATCACGCGGAGTGAAAAGGACCAGAGTGAAAAAGTAAAGCAGAAAAACAGGGAAAAGGCTCAGACAAGCCCCTCACAGAGAAGGAATTCCGAGTGGCTAGTACGCGTAGGAAACACGCTTCTCCAATACTGGTGAGCGTACACATGAAAATTCGTAGCAAGGTACCACTTCACCCACTCCAGCAAAAATTAAGACGTGTTGGTGAGGTAGGGAGCAACCACAAGGTCTGAACCCAAGTACTAAGTCAGTACAACGGAATCAAGAACAATTTCATAGCGTCTGATAAAGCTGAGGCTGCACCGACCCTGCACTTCTACCCTCCCCCGGGGCCTGAAATCCCTGTTGTGCAACCACCAGGACACAGGGCCTGTGAAGCACTCCTCTCTCGGCAGTAGAAAGGAAAAACCAACTCCCCCAAACTCACCCAGTGACACCACAGTGCAGCAGTGTGCAAACTACGGTCTCTGGGATAAACCCAGGGCTCTGCCTGTCCATCAGAGCATAGTTCTGTTCACTCATCTCTCCACCGTCTGTGGCTGCTTCAGCCCTGGAACAATGGTGAGTTCCATACCTGCCACAGAGGCCTTCAGGCTCCTAAAGCCTAAAATGTTCATCCTCTGGCCACCTCCTGCTAAGCAGCAATGAAAATGAATGAATTACAGCACAGTGGGACAACAGCATTCATCTCAGAAACATCATCTAAGACATTCCAGATGCAGAACACATACAGTGCCATTTCATTTAAAACAAATCCCCCCACCCCAATATCCACAGAGATATAAACACGATAAAATTACCATGTGAAACCAGGGTAAGTTACCTTTGAGGGCAATGAAAATGGGGGAGGGTACAAAGTGTACCTGAAAAGTCAGGGCAAAAATTTTTTTCAGGAGCCTGAGTGGCTCAGTGGGTTAAAGCCTCTGCCTTCGGCTCAGGTCATGATCTCAAGGTCCTGGAATCAAGCCCTGCTTCGGATTCTATGCTCAGCAGGGAGCCCACTTCCCCCTCTCTCTCTGCCTGCCTCTCTGCCTACTTGTGGTCTCTCTGTCAAATAAACAAAATATTTTTTTAAAAAACCTATTTAAAAAAATGGAAGGTATCAGTATTCATCATACTTTACATACATTTCTGGCATATAACAGTGCTTGCCCACCCAAATACATTATTCCCCCTTTCCATACCAATAGAGTTTTAGTGGGACACATGGCATCCCACTGGCTGAAGACTATAATTCCCAGACTTCCCTGCAAGGGCATGGCCATATGACCAGGTTCCACCAATGAGCTATGAGTGGAAGGAACACGTGCCACTTCCGGATCCCATCCTTCCAATGAGCTGGCCAGCTTATGCTTCCTTTGGCTACCTGAGAGATGGTATTAACTGGGTCCACCTGCTAAGGCTGGCCAAGCTGCCAGCCAGTCCCAGATCACCTCTGACTTCTGGACTGTTACATGAGAGAGAGCTACACAACTATCCTGTTTAAGCTTCTTAAGCTTCTGGTGTTGGTTCATTTGTTGGGAGAGGGGAAGGGAGTCTCTTTTTTATAGAAGCTCAGCCTTAGCCTAACTAATATATTACAAATATTTTCCTGAATCTACTCAATGTTTACTTTTTAAGGATTTTTTTTTTTTAAGTGGATGGGATAAGGAAGTGAATAGAATACAGTAAATGCTATCAGGTCTTTGGGGAAGTTTTGCTGGAAAGGGGAACAAGGTGAGAGCAGTAGATGGATGAAAGTGAAGGGTCAAAATACAGCGGTCGGAGCTTAAATTTAAATTTTGATGTTATAAGGGGAGAATAAAAGTATGTTTGTGTGCTGAGGAAGATGATCCAGCAGTGAGGAAGAGTGTGATGTGGCTGGAAGCAGAAATGATGCCAAAAGTCTGAAGTCCTTGACGAAGAAGGAGTCAGAGCACAGGTGGGGAGACGGGCTTTTGACAGGAGCAGAGATAGCTCTAAACAGGGGTGAGGACAGGAAACAGCGGGTAGGTTTGTGGATTCGATAGCCGGTGGGTAAGAAACTCCCCCACTTGACTGTTTCTATTTTTTTCAAGAAAATAGGAAGCAAGGTCATTGGCCAAGGATGTGGGAGCGAGGCTACGGGAGGTTCAAAACTGCCTCCTGGATCACAGAAGAAAATCAACCACATAATATGGTGAAGACCATGGATCTCCAATCAGTGACTGACATGCTACTTTGGGGTACAACTCTGTGGCTTTCCCTGAAGAGTCGGGAGCGAGATGAAAATGACTATGATTAGGATTCCCCATTTACAGGAAAAGGAGGCTTACGAAGGTTTAAGTAAAGCACCAGAGGAGCTGAGCAGTGGTGACGCTGGGTCTCGCTGGGTCTGTACGACCATGGAACTCATTGTTTCACGCTTCGGCACACCAAAAGTCCTACTCGGACGGTAATAGGATTCAGCACAGACAAGATCAGGCCCTATGGCTTCAACAGGTTAACAGCTCCCCAACCAAAGGTCACCGATCATCGTGCCTGACCAGACCAGATGCTGCAGCTGCATGGGAAGAGCTTGTGAGCCGTCAGACTTGAGTGTGTACGCACACGTGTGCACATGTGTTCGTCAGTGTGCACGCGTGTAAGATGGAAAGTGATTGGGGGTGGGGGGGGAGATACAAATATACATCAGGGTTCTTGGGCTCTAGTTCAAAACTATTCTCTGAAGTGCCGGAGAGCTGGTTTGTTTCGGAACACTAATGCATTTTGGAAAAGAAAAAAAGAATTTTTAAAAGCAAGTCACCTCTCATCCTCTTTCTTCATTCACAGGGCCAGCAAAGTGGTATTTCTGGCAGGGGCTAGAGGCAGAAATACTCTATAAATACAAAGCCATTAAATCCTATGCAGCAGGAACCTGATCGGAGCCTCCTTTTAATTTCCTGACATGAGCTGGCCACTAACCCAATTACCCAGAATCCCCGCAGGAGCCCTCCGCCCGCCCAACAAGCACAAAGACAGTGAGAGCATATTGCACGGATGTCAGCCCAGCTTTCACTGAAATCAAATATCTTTTAGAAAACACTTGGGGAAAGGGGGGCAGGGGCCGAGGGAAGAGCAAAGGGAGAGCAGGACAGGGAGGCTGCCGGCCTGAGGCAGGTGAAGTGAGGTGAGGAGAAGTGAACCAGCAGGCCCGGCCTTCGAGGGGGAGCTGCTGGAAGCCCAGAGCTGTACTGAAGCCTGAGGGCTCCCTGAGAAAGCCAGTGAGCGGTTTTCCAGGCTCTTCCGCTGAGAGGCTGTCAGGCCACACCGCAGCCAGGCCAGTTAGCTCATCTCTCAGGGGAGAGCTTCTCCAGGGGCGTCCCAAGGGAGACACTCATCCTGACTTTCGACCCCAGACAGAGGGACAGCCCTGATGGGTACCACCTCTGAGATTCCCACCAGGAGATCCAGGAGGAAGATCGGGGCAGCCAGGGTGCCCAAGAGGTGATCTCTTACAGCAGTCCCACAGCGGGTTTCACCGAGGAGCTGTTCCAGCTGGGCCGCACCCCGAACTCCGAGGCGACAACAACTCCGAGGTGACAACACGGAGGCCCAGGAGCATGTGGAAACAACACGCAGGGCGAGATCCCCTCAGGGCCAGGAGGAGGGCGCAGGCACCAACTCCCAACCTAGTGTGGATTTTGTAGTCAATGTTTTATAAAGAGAAAAATCACTTTTTTTCGCTCTGAAAATACAGACTTTCACACGCCGGATTTGCTTTAAGCGAGACAGACCCATGGGCATCGCCTACATTGCTCAGTTGATGAATCCAGAGCCTACAGCGGCCTCAAGGCAGAGGCTGAGCCAAAGGAAGCCACATGACCAGACATCTCCCCCCACCCCCAGCCCCCGAGGTTGCTGGCCCCCCCTCCCCCATCATGAAACACTCTCTCTCAGGTTGTTTTACTTGAGAAAAGAAAACCTGTGAGAGACTTCTGGAGCTGCTGGGCAGAAGGCAGGAAAGCCTTCAGATGTGTCAGTGGGATGGGGAGGAAGGGGAGCTGGCATTCGCATCTGTTCCCCGGCCTCCCGCCACCCCCATAGCCGTGTGCCGGACCCAGGACCCGGGCCCCCAGTACCCCATTCCTCTGTGAGAGGCCCACTGTGGAAGCTTGGGGAGGAGCGGCTGCTCCCGGGAAGACTGGAGTCTGCCTTTCAGAGTCAGGTCAGCGTGAGGGAAGATGGAGCCCGCGCCTGTCCCAGGGGCCTGGGCTCCTGCTCACCAAGTGGTGCGGGGGACAACCAAACAAAAGCAGGAGCCAGGGCAGCTGCCAAGAGCCCCTTGCCTGGCAGGGACCCAGGCGCCTCCATGAGGCAAGCTTCTAAGGGGGATGGTCCCTGTGGAGCTTCTGATCACAGGATCCCACCAAGGCTCAGCATGCAGGGGGCTGGGGAGAAACTAAATGGAGGCGCTGGGCTTTGTCCACACTCAGGTGCCTTTGTGTCACCCTGCCCCCTCTGGATTTGGAACTGCCAGCTCTGGGGGAGGGTGGGGGTGGGTGAGTGCCCCCTCCTCCTCCAGGAAGAGCTCCAGAAAGGGCCTCACCAGGCTGGGGCCCAGGCAGTTTACCTCAGCACACCTGCCGCACTCCTGCCAGCCGTCTCAGATGCCCCTGGCTGCCACCAAAGAGACATGCCATCCTGCACCCTTTCCTGCAACCGAGTCCTGGGCCAACCACAAGACCACAGGGCTACATGGAGCAGAGGGAGCCCAAAGTAGGGGCCCACCATGCCCGTCTTCCCAAGGCAGAGTTTCTGTCAGGCCCACATGCCCTGAGCACCCCACACTGGGGTCCGGGGACACACAGCATCTGCTTGGCTTCTCTGAAGCGGCCCACTGGGTACCTGAGCTGCCTTTGCCTCCAGTGCGCGCTTGGCCACACGCACTTCTCTGCCACCAGTGGGTCCCCCCCATCATCCTCCTGTTCTGGGGGGGCCATTAGGAGGCACTCCCACTCTCTTCCCAGTACTGGGGAGTCCCTAAGGAGAGTCTTCATCAGACACTGTCTTTAGAAAACGTCAGGGGTTTCGAGTGGCGGTCCTCCCGTTTTCATCCCTCCTCCTCCCTCCCCTGCTCTCCAGGCCACAATCCAGGGCTGAGGGTGGGGTGGCCTGGGGTTGGGGCAGACACAGCACAGAGCACCGGGAAGCTCCAGGCTCTGGGCCCAGCGCCCCACAAACGCAGGTCTCTTGAGAGACCTCAAGCCCCAACCACTCTGTAGGACTCAATTCTGTCATCCCTGAAATTCAGAGCGTGTTGCTAGCACAGCAGCTCCCCTCTGCCCTAAGTTTCTCAGATGCTGGGATGCAAGCAGAGAGAAGCCACAAACTATAACCAGGAAAGGCCACTGGACAGCTGGCCCCTGACCTGCCCTGGCCCCCTCACACCGAGCCTCCCCCAACGCGGTGGCAGCCCCCATCCTCAGGACTCAGGATGGAGGAGCCTATGACCTAGACACTGTGAGGCTCGTTTCCAGCAGCACATGGAGAAGGAAGTCAAGAGGCCAGCACCAAAGCAAATACCAAGGGCCTTTAAGCCTCTCTTTCCTCCCCTGTGAGCCCCAGAAGGCTCTGGAGGAGCAGAATGAACTTAGTTTTAAGAGTCTGAGGACCTAGTTCAGCCACCGGCGTGGGTCACACCCTACAGCAAGGTAAGACCAAAACCGTATAGAATCAAAATGAAGGAATTCACAATCTTTTAGCAGGTTTAGGATAGCCCATTGTTAATCTAGAAAGAGGACTGTTCTTCGTTGACACCCCCCCTCCCCATGAAGCCCCTGGCATGTTTCTAACAGCCGAGCAGAATGAGAAAGCCATCCCAAAGCCAACATGCCACATTGGTGGTGGGGGGGGGGGGGGGGGGGGGGGGAACCCCCCCCCCCCCTTGTTTAAAAGGGCCACGGGGGGGGGGGGGGGGGGGGGGGGGTAGCTGAGGAACCGCATCAGCAGCTTGTTTTAAAGGTCCACATGTGGGGCTGGGCTGGAGGGGGCTGCTAGAGATAGAAACCAGGGGAGGGGTCTCTGATTTCCACAAGGTCCAGGTGGTCCTACCTACAAAGCATCCTAAAATTCGTGCCTTCTTCCCAGGTGGATGCAGGGAAAGGACAATGAGAGGACTTCCCTGGGGCCCTCAAAGGCTGGGCTGGGCTTCCAGAAGCCCCCTCTGAGAGGAGGACTACATTCTAGACTTGCCTGCCCCTTCCCTTTCTCTCCCAGCCTCTCTCCGTCATGCGATCATCAGCACACCCCTCTTGTCCTGCCTCTTTCCACTTCTGGAAGGATCCCAGGACCCAGAATTATAAAAGCTGATGTGTGAGAACCTGCACCTGCTCCCTCTAAAGCTCAGGCAGAGGAGAAACACACACACACACACACACACACACACACACACCATCCCCCAAAATGGTCCTCAACAAGGGTCATCTATCTGAGCACATCAACAGGGCAGGTGACGAGGAGCCTCAGCGCAGCGCTGCCGTCCAAAGGAGAGCCCCAGGTCATTTGAAATTTGCGAGTAACCCCTTTAAAGACAGTAAAAAGCAGCAGGTGATATTAATGTCACACTATCTTTTGTTTCACCCAGTATATCCACCATATTATCACCTCAACATGCAATCAGTATTTTTAAAAAATAATTACTACACTATCACATTACTCTACTTCTTATCATCCTGGCTACATGTTTGGAGCCCATGGTCTGTGCTTGAGGATGAGGTGGCGGGGAACGTGGGGGTGAAGGGGACCTCCACACGGTGACGCCAGAGTCTTGCCCACGTGCGGCAGAGCACAGCTACCCTGCTCAGGTGAAGAGGACATGCTCTGTCACTCTGGGCTTTAGTGTCTCTGCTCTTTGGCCACCTAGACACAGGGACCAGCCAGGGAGAGCAGCATCTCAAGCCGACTGTCTCCAGGGCAAACTGGGGGCTCAACCCGAGAGGACAGCCTCCCCCAGAGGGCCAAGCCAGCTTTTTGGGGCCCAGGTGGGGTCGCGGTTCTTCCCGAAGGATCCTGATGCCCCACATCTCCCTTCAGAGTGCAGCTCCGAGGTGGCTGTAAACCTCTGTGAAGGGTGTGTGTGAGGGAGGAGGAGGGGTGGGTGCCCCCCGGGAACAGGGTCCTTATTTGGGATGTGGGCAGAGACATCCAGGGGTCTGCACCAGCCCGGGGACAGAGATGCAGGGACTCGAGACACCCCCCGCGAGCAGGGAGCCCAGGCCTCAGCGAGAGCACAGCGTGACTGTGCGGGCCTCTTACCTTCCTTCAGCATCCCCACTTTGAGGCATTTCATGAAGCGGCAGGCCTGGCAGGACTTGCGCCTCCGTTTCGTGATCTCACACTCGTTGGTGGCGGGGCAGCTGTACTCGATGTTCCCTGTAACCAGACACACACAGGGTTGCGGGCGGCATCCCGGGCCCTCTCGGCCAAGAACAGGTCGGCCGGGGATCAACCAGCCAGACCTACAACTGCCCCTCGTCCCGAGGTTCCCACAGGGCAGGGGCTCCCAAAGCAGGTGCTCTGAGGCGCTTGTCAAAATCTTTCCTCCTTCCTTCAACACAGAGATCCCGGAGTCCTGGAGGTCTGGGTGGGCCTGGCAGCCACAGCTTGGGAGAATGGTCACCCCCAGCTCCGAAGGCACCCCTGAGCTAGCATTTTATCCCAGGCAGAGAACACGTCCTTGTGCTGACCAGGACATAGGTGCAGACCACCTGTCCCTACGGCGTCCAGCCCCAGGCCCCCAGTCAGGGGAAAAGCCTCTGGGAAGTTCTAGCCCCACAGACCCTAGGCCTCTCAGCCTGCTGACCACAAGGAAATCACTTTCCTCTCGCAGAATCTGTTTCCTCCTCTGCAAAGCCATGGGCTAGCTCCAAAAGGAAAGATTAGCAAGATCATGGTTATGAGATTGCTTTCCCAACTGTAAAACACTGCCTGGTTGGCTCAGCTGGTGGCACATGGGACTCTTGGTCTCAGGGTGGTGAGTTCAGGCCCCATGCAGGACGTAGAGCTTACTTAAAAAAAAAAAAAAAGAAAGAAAGAAAATGGTGTAAAGCACGATTCAACATGGAACTGATGATTGTATAACCACAGTTCATTACTACAGAGGTGCGCTCGTGATCATTTTCTATCTCGTCCCTTTAATGAATTATAGTGACAGCTACCAGGAACCTGACCCATGCTCCCACTGTTTACCACTCAGACTCCAGCCGCCCTGAGGTCAGCCCCTGCCGTGCAGAAGCCACGCAAGAAAAGCTGGTTGGATGAGTCACCTACGGAGTCCTTGGAGCAATCCCCCCAAGCAGGTCCTGATCCCGCCCCATCATACAGGAGAGGCTGCGACTGCCGTTAACACAGGACAGAGCCTCTGTCCTTCGTCCTCTTACCTGTCTACAGTGACTTAACAAATATGCATTGTGCCGCTATCAATGCAAAAGAAAAGCAACAGGAGGGAGAGGGGGCGCAGAGTAGTTGGAGAGAAAGGCAAGTGGGAGGTAAAATCCAAGACAGCGAGCGACCCCAGTGTTTTGGTTTTGTATGGTCTTCCTGGCCACTGTCCCAACCCTGTCCCAACCTCCGAAGCCTGTGGTTTTCAAAGAACATACACGGAACTAGCGCAAACCTCCTGTCCCCACCCCATTCAGATGCCCAGAAGGCTGTCTGCCCGATCCCCAATCCTGAGGCCATGGGCCACTCCTTTGAAGCTGAGGCGCTGTCTGGCCCATCTCACACAGCAAGGACACTGTCCTGCACGGAGCAGCCTCAGAAAGGTCACTCCCAGCCTGAGACAGGGTTTGAAAGGGCAGTTCCAGGCCCGCCTGGCCTCTGAATTCGCCTTCCCCCCCTGCCCCCCCCCCACATTAGCAGTTCAAACAGTCACTTTTACCATGCCCCTGCTCAGGGGTGAGCCCACCCACACCTCATTTCACAAACCTGAGACTGAGGGAGCCGAAATGAGTTACTCAAGGCCACAGAGTGCCTGCGCCACCCTTGCACCCCACGGGAAGCTTGGGGAGACCAGACAGGTCCCTCCCTGCGGCCAACCCAGTAGCGAAAGCTGCCTTCTAGTGTTCCTGTGCCTCAGCTTCCCCATGTGGCAGATGGAAGAGAGCCGGTAGGAACCCACGTCTACCCCCCAACAAAGTGCTCTGAAGTAGTAAAATTGTTGAACCCCAAGTGCAAGGTTAGTGCTCAGTCAGTAACCTTAGCCGCCTTTCTCGTATTGGTGAGGAAGCTGCCCGTTGGCCTGGGGCACCTTAGATCTCTATCTCTGGGTCTCTCCCCATCCCCTGTGAATTCTAGGCCTCACCTTATCATCTTCCTCCCTCCCTCTTCCGGTGGGGGAGGGGAGACTAGGAGTCACGCTCCGTGCTGGAGGGTGGGAGCGGCCAGGAGGGGAAGGGATAAAGATGCTGCTCGCCCCTCCCCTCTCTTATCCAATGCTGTCCCCGTTGTAGTTCACACTGGCTCTTGTGACTTCTTCGCAATGAGGTTCAGTACTCCCATAAGCACAGAGATGAAAAGATAAACAGGAGGAAACAGATATAAACTAATTCATCCAAGTCTGTCTTGGCTTGGAAGGAAGGCTCTGTAGAATTGGCCCTTGGCCGCCTTCTCACCCCACGCCTCGACTGACCAGTTCCTAGAACTCAGTGAGAACCGAGGCTTCCAGGCCTTTGCTCCAGCAGCCCGGAACAATCCCAGTGAGCTCCCTTTGCCGCCTCCACCTGGTGGCCTCCACCTCCAGGACCCACTTAAGTAGCTGCTGCTTCTCCTCCTCTCGCCTGTAGCACTCCAGGTGCCTCCACCCACGTGGACAAGGGCTCCTCAAGGAGCAGCCACGGCTCTGCTTTTCCTGCATGGCCTCTTTCCTTTTCCCGACAACTCTGGAGGTGAATGCCTTTTTCCCTCCATCTCATAGCTGAGAGAGGTGAGCAGAGTCCAGCATGAGGCAGAGCGAGGATTTGAACCCAGATGGTCTGGCTCGAGTCTCGCTCCGGACCACTGTGCGGGGAGCTCTCGGGGCCCGTCGCAGCCCTGCATTCACCTGGCCAGGTAACTCCCGCAGCCCTGGGAGTCTGCCTGTGTGCTCTAGCCCTTCACCTCCCCTGGTCTCGGTGGCACAGCCAGCCTGTCAGCCCTTGAAGGAGGACGGGTCCCAGGTTGGGTAGGACTGTTGCTCCAGCAGGGGGTCGATCAAAGTCTGTTGATTTGGCACCGGTGCTCCCCCAGGACAAGAGGACTGAGCGTTCACAACAAGAACCTGAGCAACGGTCTCGACCCTGTGTGTGTGTGTGTGTGTGTGTGTGTGTGAGAGAGAGAGAGAGAGATAGAGTGTTCTAATTTTATTTATTTATTTTTGTTCCTTTCAATTTGCTTTATGGCCCCAGCGGCTGGCTGCCAGCAAAGCCAGGCTGGTGGCCTTGCCTTGTAATTTCTGTAAGTGCCTCCTTGATAAAGTGATGAGATTAATTCATCAGAATTCCTGTGGTCTCTGGAGGGCCGTGTAGGAGAGCGTGGGGAGCAGGGAGGGGCCTCTGTGGTACGTACGTGGACACACACACCCAAACACACACCATCAGCAGCAGCTGAAGTGGAGCAGTCTTGGAGGTGGGCTCTCAGAGGACAAGGACACAGTCAGTGGCTGGCATAAATCCGGAGTTCTAACACGTGAGTGTGCCCAGCAGAGACACAGGCAGACACTACATCAGGCAAGTCACCGAACTTCTCTGGGCCCCTTTCCTCATCTGTAAAATGGGCACAGCACATTCCCCCCTTCTAAAGGCTGTGTGATACAGGGACAGAACGCACGTAAAGGGCTTAGTGAGGGAAACGTGTAGGCAAACAAGGAACCAAGGCAACTGTGCTTGCTTTCAATGCAAGCAGGGCTGCCAGAAAGAATTCAGCAGAAGACTCCAGGGCTACGTCTTTCCTAGGTGCCAGACATGAGGCTAGCCACCCGCTCTGACATTCAAGAACCTCAAGACCCATAATGACCTCAGAGTTGGAGTGCCTGCACCTGTGCTGTGGAGGGGAGGCAGGAATGCCTGGAACCTGGCCTGCACTTCCGCAGCACCTCTGACCTCAAGGCAGAGGGGAAATCCTCACCATCAGGTCTCTTTGATCCTCTGCCTCAGAAGGAAACCCCGAGGGCATCCCCATCAGCTGTCCCTGAGCAGCTGCAGGCAGCGGGCAGTCCTTTCCCAGGACTCCAAAGTGGTGCTGCAGAGCTCAGACAGGGCTCCTGGGGGACTCTGGTCTCAGAGGCTTCTGGCTAACATCAGAGCCTGAACGACCCCCATTTTAGGTCACTGCTTGGAAGGGCTGGGATGGCAGTCACCTGGTTAAACCCCCCTATTTCTCTCTCTTCTGGGGGACCCAGACTCTCTTTTTCTTCTCTGTGTGGCCCACTGTCCTCAACTCCATACCCTTCCCCCCCTCCTTCCCCGCTGGCTGGATGATCTCATTCCCGCCACTGGCTCCCGCTGACATACTGGGTAAGGATCAGCAGCAAGAGACCCTGCCAGTGCCTCCACCTACCTCTTGGCTATTTCCACTCAGAAGTCCCTCAGGTTCCTCACACTTCCTCAACGGAACCCATCCGCGCCTGGTCTGCTCCTCTCACTGTGGCCCTGATCACATAGCAAAAGGATCACTAAGCTGCCCCACTGTCTACGTCAAAAACTGAGGCAGCCTGGGTTCTTCCCCCTCCTTCAGACCTAAGGTCCTTCTCATCCTATTCAATTCAAGTCACATCCCTCCTTCCCCTCTGCCCACAGCCAAGTACCCACACTCATCACCTCTTACCTCACGTCTATGCACTCGCCTTTGTCTCCAGGTCCCATTCCCATTTACTCCCGACACCACCCCTGGAGCAAAGTTAACAACTTTCCTGTGCAGAACTCCCCCATCCTGGCATGCTGAATGGCAGCATGGGGGTGAGAATGGTCGCAGAAGAACGGACAAAGTGCAAACCAAAGTAGCTAGGGGCACCCCGTGGAGTTGGTTGTGTCCAACTCTTGACTTTGGCTTGGGTCGTGATCTTGGGGTCATGGGGTTGCAACCCAAGGCAGGCTCTGTGGTGAGCCTGCTTGAGATTCTATGTCTCTCCCTCTCAACCCCCCAGGTACTCTTTCAAAAACAAAAACCAACCAACCAGCCCCAAAAAACCAAAGCAGCCAAAGAAGGAGCTCTAACTGACGAAGCATTTGTACTGCAGAAACTCAGAAGCCTCGGGCAGTGATGACTCAAGATACAGTAGATTTAATGGAGTGTAAAGGCCAGAAACAGGGGAATTTGCTAATCTGTATTTAGGGAGTACTTAGCTACCAAGTACTTGGTAGGGTTGTGGCCACCAAGGAGTGGTGAGAAGTGGTGAGAAGCCAGCTTAATCCCTGGGGAATATAAGCAAGTCAAGTTCTAGACTTAAGAACTCACACTCCCACCATGGGCAAAAGGGGCTGAAAACAGGATGACTAGAGAGTAAGACCACCCAGTCCACCCGCAGGCCTACTCCCAGAATTCTAGCAGTCTATACATTTCGATCGCTCACCCAAAGGTAGGAATTTATAGGGCTCTTCCCCTGGGAGATTGCACAGCATCAGAGAGAAGACCGGCAGATAAAGATAAGCGAAGGGAAAGCTCCTTCTCTTCTTTGTATCCCTCTTTGCATTTAAGACAGATAGACAGACAGCCAAGGATTACCAATACATTCATAAAAAAGACTTCAAATATGAAAGACTAACCAAAACAAATAAATGAGGGAAAAATACGTGGGAAGAAACCAGGGCAAAGTAGTCAGTAGAAACAGGCTCACAAAGCAATCATCAGCGTACTATCAACTTGAGAAGAAAAACACCAACAACAACACTGTATTCGCGAAATAAAAACAGCATGCAATAAAGGATTAATAAAAGTATAAAATGGAGTTCACAGAAATTAAAAATATGAATGCCACGAAAAATTCAGAAGAGCTGAGGAACTACTCTAGAACAGAACAAAAAACCCAAACCATCGGAACAGGCTAGAAAAGATGTTAGAATTAGACACCTGGCTGATCCTAGAAGCTCAGAATCTAATCATCAGAACTTTTCAAGAGAAAAAAGCCTGAAGAGGAAGTCATCACAAAGGCAGGAATCAAAGGAGAGAGGGAGGGGAGGGTGGTGGAAATTTCCAAGACTTAAAGAGTAGGTAGGAGTTTCCAGAAATAAAGTAAAAAGTCCAGAAGAATGAATGAAAAAAGATCAGGACAGAACTGGAGAGGTGGAGAACAAATTAGTAGCTGCCCCGGGTCAGGGAGGGGAGAAAGAGGCAGGTGGTTATAGCCCTTCCCTATCTGATTTTCTCTATCTGATGGTGGTGATGGTCCGAGGAGTCCGTGGAGATAAAATTGCATAGAATTGCAAAGAACACACAAAGTGTGTACAAGTGGTAAAATCTGAGTAAGATGTTATCTTTAGGGGGAAGTGGGTGAAAGGTCTACAGGATCTCTCTGGACTATCCCCCCCACCCCGACTTCTTTTTTTTTTTAATATTTTATTTATTTATTTGACAGAGATCACAAGTAGAGAGAGAGGAGGAAGCAGACTCCCCGATGAGCAGAGAGACCGATGCAGGACTCAATCCCAGGACGCTGAGATCATGACCTGAGCCGAAGGCAGAGACTTTAAACCCAATGAGCCACCCAGGCGCCCCTTCCAGACTATTTCTTAAAACTGCATGTGCCTCTTTACCGCAAAACAAAAATATGAAAGAGATAAATAAGTAAATAATTAATAAAAAGAACTGCAACCCACTACACAGTCTTTAATCGTAACATTTCAATCCGAGAAAACAAAGAAAGAAAAATTTTTCAGGGAGAGTAAAAAAACAAGTCAAAAACAGGAGATGGAGAGTAAGATCAGTCACCGTATCTGAACCCACAAGGGAAAAAAGGCCCAAGCCACACCGACCGCCCCTGCGGGCACTGCCACTTTCTCTTCTCAGCGCTCATTGCCCGACTGCACATTTACGTCTTGTTTCTTCTCTGCTTTGTTCACGGAGGCTTCCCCAGCACCCAGAACCGTGTGTGCAACAGTGAGGTCTCAATATCCAGTCTCTAAAGGACGACTCAAGCTTCTTGAGGGCAGCCCCGGAAACCAAGAAGACCAGCAATGGTGTCATGGGGCGGGGGATGGGTCACTTCCAGCCAGAATTTTCTACCAAGCCAAGATACACATCTCATGGGTGGGCTGAAGGAATGAGTAAAGACACTTCCACACTTCAAGACCTCGACAATTTTACCTGCCCTGTGCCTTTGGATCCAGAAAACAGGGGATCCAACCCAGGAGAAGAGTCAAGGACACGTGGAGAAGGAACGAGCGGTCAGCAACTGAACCGAGAGCCGTGATGCCACCATATTCCAACAATGGAAAGATGGGAAAAGTGCGTGCGCGCGCGTGTGTGTGGGGTTGGGGCATGGGCTGTGTAACTGGAACTAATTCTTAGTGTCCATAATAGGGAGTCAAGAAATAATGCCAAAGCTCCCAACTCAGTAAACGTAGCTGTAAAATCCTATTAGTAACTGCAACAATAAATGCCAGGAGGAAGTTCTTCTTGGAGGGCTAACTCCAGATCCCCCGAGGGGAGGAAAGACAATGTGAAGGGCCAGGGACTATGAGGGGACTGACACTTCTATGGTACTTTAAAAAACTATACACATATATTATTTGGGAAGAAGTTACAAATTAACTTAAGAATTAAGCTCAAGAAATTGCCC
The DNA here is from genome assembly GCF_022355385.1 of Mustela nigripes. Lineage (NCBI taxonomy): Eukaryota > Metazoa > Chordata > Mammalia > Carnivora > Mustelidae > Mustela > Mustela nigripes. The sequence continues at coordinate 129,020,313 of NC_081569.1, forward strand.
AACCGCTCCACTCCTTATTATGCAAAGAATGAAATCTAACCTCCAAGGCAAAGCCTAGCCAACTCTTTATCATCGAACTGCCTCTGACCTGTCCATCCTAATCTCCCCAACCTGGGGGCCCACAGTCTGTACGCTCGGCAAAACCCCCACGGAACCTCCAAGCCCTCTCCTACCGGTCAGTCTGCTAAACATCTGCCTTCAGTTAAGGTCACAGTCCCAGGGTCCTGGGATCAAGCCCTCCCGTTGTGTGTGTGGGGGGGTCCCCTGTTCAGCAGAGAGTATCCTTCTCCCTCTGCTCCTCCCCTGCTCTATTTAAAATTTAAAAAAAAAAAAAAAAAAGTATCTTAAGGGGGGAAAAAAGCAAACAAATTGAAAGCCAAGAACCTCCACCTAGAAAACCTTAGAATTCAGCAAATGCTGCAGGTATCCCGTCCCCAATATTTTCCGAAGCAGAGAACACCTCGTTCTTAAATCCCTCTGTTTGATTTTATCTTCCCTCCCCTCCCCCTTCAGGGACTCACGCAAGGTCTCCTATCCCTTCTCTTCTCACCGCACTGACTCTCCGGTGCTTCTGACGGTTAAGACGGCACCATTATTTTACGCAGCATCAAGAAAAAAGGGAAATCTCCCATCAGACTGACTATGCTCCCTTGCCACTAACATTTTCATTTTGTTCTTGTGAGATCTCTTTGAGCTTTACTGAGATAGAGGTTGGATCATACAGTATTCCTGTGCAGACACGGAAGAGAAAATAAAGGAAAAACAAATTAAAGGTGTCACTAACACTTCTCCGAGTGGGACTCTCCTGAGTCATTTTTGATCAAAGTCATTGTTTTGGTGTTCTCCCACAGAGTCGTCCTCTCGGCTAATAAGGGAGTTGAAAGAATGTCCACTGTCTTGGGCACGGGGATTCCTCCCTGGTCGCTGGCCTCTTTCCGCAAGTTCTGATACGCATGCGGGGCAAGGGTAACTGGAGTGACCAGCGCACAGCCCGGTTCAGAAAAGTTACAGCAGGAAACTGATACAACTGGGCAAGACGGGGCTTCCCAGTCTCCTTCCAAGGCTGTCTCCCCTTCCTCTCACCAGCTCCTTCGTGCTACTCCCCCCCCCTTCAGAAGAGCTTTCTTTAGAAGCTCTCCTGGAGGGCATATTACAGAAGAAGGTTGGGCCCTACCCCAGTCTCAGATTAGAGGCCTGGGTGGGGCTAGAAATTTGCATTTCCAACAAGTTCCCAGGTGCTTCTAGTCTCGGGACCACACTTTGAGAACCTCTGCCTAGAAGATCTCATTAGTCTAAACCTTACACAAGTTCCACTCTTGAGCTCTAGGCCCCAATTTCCAACTCTTCCAGGGTTAAGACTTGTGAACTGGTCAACTCAACATGTCCCAAACTTTGTCCATGACCCTGACCTCCCAGCTGGCCCTTCTTCCACCAGGAAAATTCTTTCTAGGTTTCCCTGCCCCCAAGAGCAGCCTAAAATTAAAACCCAAGGGGCAGTCTCAATCCAACCAGTCTTCTCTTTATACTGAATCCACTTCCAAAAGTTTCTCCCGCCTAAGCTCTCCTCTTACCCCTCCTGCCCCTGCTGGCTTGGATGCCCCCAGCAGCGTGATTACGTGGATCGGTTAAACGAACTATGAAAATCACCTCCTGACCCCAACCGCCTGCCCCTAGGCTATAGGCTCTCCTACTCGCCCATCTTTTCCCCCAATCATCTTGCCAGAATTCCCTCCACCAAAAGGAGATGGGATTAATCCCCTGCTCTAAAATCCCTTCAGTGGCTTCCGGTAGCTGAACAGGAGCAGCACAGACAAAATGGACTTAAGGGCTCTCATACCCCAGGCACTGAGCAGAAGACTTGACACGCAGGTCAGGTCTCGTTTGATTTCTGCAAGGACATTCCAGTGGCACAAACCATTGATCAGCCCCCTAATCCCATTTCCTTGACAGGGAAATTAAGGCCCAGAGAAACTAAGTAACTTGACCAAGTTGACCAAGAAAGGAATTATCAAATCGGGGTTCTAAGCCAGGTGAAACCACCCCTGAACACTATACTCCTCCTTCACAAAGCCCAGGGAGCCCTGGGATATCCAGCCTAGTGCTGCCTTCCCCGTCTGTCCTCTGTCACAGAGCCCCACCTCCCTGAGCCCTCCATGGGCCCCACTTCCATGTCTTTCTGCCAGGCGTGTTCACGGGTCACCCCTGCTTGCACAGCCTTCCAGATGCCATCCCTGCCCTGACTGGGCTGTCTCACCTGACTTGCACCCTGGCCGTGTCTCTCTGCAAAGAGGAACCGTGATTTGTTTTTCCTCTCAGTGCCCCAGTGCCCTGCACACCACACAGCATCCGCAGGGTTCTGGACTCTTTAAGAGATTTTTTTTTTAAATTTGACAGACAGAGATCACAAGTAGGCAGAGAGGCAGGCAGAGAGGAAGGGAAGCAGGATCCCCGCTGAGCAGAGAGCCCTATGGATGCAGGGCTCCATCCCTGGACCCTGGGATCATGACCTCAGCTGAAGGCAGAGGCTTTAACCCACTGAGCCACCCAGGTGCCCCGGTTCCAGACTCTTTCTGTACAGATGAGGAAACAAGAGACCAGAGGACCCAATCCCAGCCCAAGGTCAGCTGGCTGGTCAGGGGCAGGGCTGGGGACAGCAACCCGCTCCTGACTCCCACTCACTGCTACCTCTGTCTCTGCAGCCCCCTTAGCTCGTGTCCCCTGGGATCCCCAGTTTCATTCTCCAGGACAAAAGGCCTGGAGGTGGTCCAAGCCAGGATAACCCATCAATCAACTCCCTGCCCCCTTCCTGGGGGAGTTTCCTTCTAAGCCTGCATCTGGGCCCCCAGTGAACAGAAGCAGAGGCTGCCAGAGCTTTTCTTGCTTTCCTCATCTTAAGTCACAGACCCAGGAGCTGCTCCAAGGGCCTCAGGTGACCTGCTAAGTTGGCCACATGCCCTGGGGATATAGGAAAGGGTCCAGGGTGGCTTCACCTTCCCACAGCAATGTATTCATCAATGGCTTCCACTTGGCCTAGGAGAAAGTCCAAGTGCAGCACACCCCATGCCCCCCACCCTCCAGGTCTTCCCTAGGCCTCCCTCCCACCAGACAGCCTGGCCCTCTTCTGGTCCTGAGAGGAGTTGCTGTTTCCTCTGCCTCCAGGGCTGGCCCCAGGACTCTTCCATGTGCATTGCTTTACCTTAACAGTCATCTCCTCAGCAGGGCCCTTCCAAACCCCGTCTAAATCAGACCCTTTCTGCCCACTCGCTCTGGTCTCATCACTGGTCCTGCTCGTGCCCAGCACTTGTCTCGAGGGTGTCATGACGAATCTTTACGAGCTATCATGTTGACTGCCCTTCCCCCACCCCCCAGCTGGCAACCCCCCAGGCTCCACCCCCAGCTCCTAGCACAGTGGCTGGGACTCCATCAACAGTCAACACAGAACTGAGTAACTGCTTCATGAGCTCACATGCAAGGCAGGCATGTCCCCCACAACAAACACTGTCTTTTAGAAAAGAAATTCTTTATGATCCGAGCCTTTGTGACATCTAACAGAGGGTCCGTGACCATCGCTTTAGACTGACCCATCATCAGGACAGCCCTACGGCCCCAGGAGACCTCAACCAGTGCCAGTCATCCAGCCCACTGAATCAGTAACAAGGGAATAAATAAGTGTCACCCAAATGTGGTTCTTCCTAGGAACAGAACCTCACGGTTGCAAATGCTGAGTGCCAAAAGCGAAAACGTCGTGGAAATCAGGACTGTAAATCGACACACAAAAAAGCAACTGTCCTAATGGTCTGGGAACCGGACGTACAGCTCAAAGTCAAATTTTCAGGGACAGAAGCCCCTCTCTGCTCATAAAATTTCAAGTAAGCAAGACGGAAGGAAAGACAGTGTGCTCTAAAAAACTGGGTTAAATGACCCAAGAACTCCCTAGAAAAGGCAAAGGCACTTTAGTCAAAGGTCCGTATGAGAAGTTTGGCCTCTGCCTTTGGCTCAGGTCATGATCCCAGAGTCCTGGGATGGAGCCCCGCATCGGGCTCTCTGCTCGGCAGGGAGCCTGCTTCCTCCTCTCTCTCTCTCTGCCTGTCTCTCTGCCTAATTATGATCTCCGTCTGTTAAATAAATAAATAAAATCTTAAAAAAAAATGTTTGATAAACCCTGCTTCACGAAATGTGAGAAGGAAAAGTTTTCAGAAAAAAAAAGTGTTTTACAAAATGTGATTCTCAATATACGAGTAGAACTAAAATTAACACATTGTTTTAAGTAGACCTTGGCCTAGTTTATCCAGATCCCTCTAAGTTTGTGCATTCAAATTGGCCAGACTTCTCTGGTTCCTCCTCCCTGGGAAAGAGTGGGGAATCACTGCAGGATTACCTTCTATGCATGGAGAACTTTCTAGGCACCAGGCACTGCTGGAGGGGGTGGGGTTCAGCAAAAATCAAAGTAAATACAACTCTATTCCTGCCCGGGAGGGGTGCGTCCTATGCCAAATAAGCAGAGGAAGGGGGAGCAGACTTCTCGAAGGAAATGCCAATTAACTGGACACCTAAGGGACGAAAGTAGGGGTTAGGGGTTGGGGGAGGCAGAATAAAGGGACAAATACGTGTGACATGTAGAAACCGATGGCGTGCAACCAGTTCTGGGAACTGGAAAATAGAGCAGTCAGGCTGGCCCACAGCCTGCAAGGGAAAGTGGCCGGGGGCTGAGGTGACCGGGTCAGCGTGGGGCAATCCCAGAGGACATCCTCAGCCACGTTCTGGAGCTGCCATCCACCCACAAGCAAGACAGCCGAGTGCCATGTTCAGATGTGTGTTCAGAAGCGTCTCCCTAGCAGCACTAAAAAAAAAGCAGACTGGGAAGGGCTGAGCCTGGCAGCTGGGGAACCAGACTAGAAATTACCGTGGTCAGTGGTCAGTGGCTGCCTGGAATGGACCGGGGCAAATGGAGAGAAGCATCCAGGCAGGGGACACGAAGGAAGGAGACTCCACCGGCGGCGGCGGCTGGGGCGTTAGTTTGGGATGGGGGGCAGGAAGCAGAGTTAAGGGTAAGACCCACGGGGCAGGTTAAGCCTCTTCCTTCAGCTCTGGTCATGATCCCAGGGTCCTGGGATCGAGCCCCGCATCGGGCTCTCTGCTCAGCAAGGAGCTGTTTTCCCCTCCCTCTCTGCCTGACTCTCTGCCTACTTGTGATCTTTCCCTCAGTCAAACGAACAAATAAAATCTTTAAAAAATTTTTTAAAAAAGCTAAAACCCACTTCTGGCCTGCATGCTGGGGAGAGGGCAGCGGCTGGAGCACAAGAACACCTGAGCTTCTAAACACAGCTTCTGTTTAGGACTCGCTGCATCTGGGGGGCTTCTGGGACACCCAAGTGGAGATTTCTCTAGGTGCCAAAGGCACTGGAGCATGACAGGGAGGCTGATGCATGAGCTTTGGAAGTGGGACTCATCTAACTCCAGAGGCAACAGGAACATGGGGCAGGATGTGCCCAGAGATGAGGAAGATGAGGGCTGGAGGCTGAAGCATCAGGGGATGGGGATGCTGTTTTGTTTTCTTCATTTTAGACAGGAGATACTAGAGGTATTTAAATGCAGATGGCAGGAAGAGGCTAGAAAGTGCGAAGATAAAAGAGAGGAGATAGGGGGTAGGAGGGTCCCTAGCAAGTGGGGAGGAGGTGAGAGCCCCGGATGGGAGACCTCTGCCTTCGCCAGCAGCATCCATAACCAGGCGATCAGTTGATAGAAGGCACCACAGTTGCAGGGAGAGTGGGCAGGTTGGTGGCATCTTCTAATTTCTCAAGGTTTGGGCATCCAGCTTGGAAAAGTCCCCCAGGAGCCTCCCCCAAAGGCCACCTCATTACCTTGGCACTCGTCACAGAGGTTTTCCTTACTGTGAGGTCAGTATCATCGTCCAGAGAGGGGCCATCTCTCAGGGGCACAGGCCCATTGCCCAAATTCCAAAACCTGATGTATAAGCCCAGGCATGCACATTCAAGTACAGGGAGGAACTGGTGTGCTTAACCAGCCAAGTTCACTTCAAGCAGAAGACCTACAGGGGAACTAGATCCGAATCAGAAAGATGTTAATCATGACATCAGTCCATCCCCAGGCTGACTCCTAGGAGTGCAGTGGTGCCTTGGCCAAAGTCTGCCTTCTTTTTTTTCTGTGCCTCTGGGGCGGATCAATCCTCTTTGATGAGCACATTTTTTTTTTCTTTAGATATGCTAGTAAATTCAATCAGGCTGACGATTTTATCTTCTTTGCGGGGGAGCCTCTGTGTCCCTTCAGGAAGGTGCCTTCTTTTGTGGCTAAGTTCATCTGTTCAGGGTGTCATCATCACATCCCAGCACTGATAACAAATGCTCTTTTGGCAGAGAACGGGGCAGAGAATGGGGCAGACCAGGCACTACTCCGTTGACTCCAAGCCCCCTGAGGGCAGAGAGCTGTGCCCACCCTGTTCAGTGCTGTCACACAGGGGAGTGCAAACTGTTTCCATAAAGGGCCAGACAGTAAAATGTTCTAGGTTTTGGAGCCAGAAGGTCTCCATGGAAACTACTCAATCCAGAGGTTGCCCCACCAAAGCCCCCAGACTCTATGTAAATGAACAGGTGGGGGGCTTCGTCCTAATCCAACCTGACCAAAGCAGGCTTCAGCCTGGAGGCTGTGCTGAGCCCACCTCTCCAGGCCCTGCCCACTCCTGCCTGAGCGCTGGCACCCAGCACAACACCTGAGCGCTCGGTAAGTACTTACAGAACGGCCTGGCGGGCTCCGAGAGTGGAGCTTGCGACCAGTGACCTTGGGGATGTAGGTTCAAACCCCACTTTGGGTGTAAAGATTAATTACTTAAAAATAAAATCTAAATAAAAAAAGAAAAAAGAACCAAGGGCAGGAAGGAAAGAAAAGAAATAAATAGGCACCTGAGAATTTTTTCCTTAAGTCTACCATGACATCCTTGTTTCTATAAACTTCTAACCATATTGGGATAAGCACTGACAGACTGGAGTGTTCTAAGGAGGGAGGTGGAAAATGAGCTAGCATTAGCCTGAGGGCTTCCAAGCATCCACATAAATTCATGAATGGATCATTCTGTGATGGAAGACCCTCAGTCCAAATGATCAGACTTTTTTTTTTTTTTTTTAATGGCCTGAATATCCTCCTTAAATGGGCTTGGAGCTCCATAAACTGGCTTGGAGCCCAAGGCCAGGCCTACAGACTCACGTGGTCTAAACATCAGATTGCAGCGTCTGGAGGCCAAGTGCCATGTCTCTTTCTCCTGCTTCCAGCCCATACCTCACTCAGAGCACGCACACAATTCCCACTTGTCTCTGAGGTCATTCAATAGGTCCCATTCCCCTCCCCATGTTCCCAGATTTTCGACAGCCATCACGTCCCAAAACAACAAAGTCAAAATCGATGTTAAGACTAAAACCAAAGAATTAATAAAAATCACCCGAAGAGGCAATCAGCTTTACAGGATACTTCTTCCCTGTTCTAGACAGAAACCTCTTCCTGCTTCAGAAACCAACAAGGACTTGGGACAAAGCAAAGAGGCAAGAGCAGTTCATCCCTGACGGTACTAAATGCTGCCGTTTGTCCTCTGACTTCTGGGCAAAAGATCATTATCCTCTTCGTGGAACAAATAATTAAGACTATTTACAAATCCTTCCTATGTGGGCTCTTGACATTCTCAGCACCCAGGCCTCTGCTGAGGCTACACCAGCCTCTACGTTCAGAAAATGTGATCCAGAACCCCTCCTGCTCATTTAAGAGCAATACGAAGTGAAGAAAATGGATGGTCTCCTAAAAAAAAGCTATTTTTCAACTGACCTCAAAGAATCCAAACTAATGGCCATCTTACCCAGACCACCTCCTGACGGGGGAAGAACATGTAAACATCTGTTTGTCAAATATCCAGTGATACTGACTGGCTCTCAGACCGGAAGTTTTCAACCCTGACAGAGGCAGGAGACTCAGGATGACCACACAGTGCTTTTCCAATAGAGTTTCCAGGGCCTCCTCCCAGACTCAAGGGTCTGAAGCTGGCAGGGACGGGGGATGCGTTCATTCACAGCCCTGGAGGCGAGCACAGCACCTGACGTAACACACTCAGTAAATATTTGCTGAAAGCACTATGGGTCACAGCTCCTTCTGGGGAACGTACAAGGAACCAGAGTCTGGGGCTTTAGGAAAACATACTTTTTATTGCTTTACTCTTTTGCAATGATTGAACTTTCACCATTTTTTTTTTGAGGGTTCATTGAAAAACTATTACCTATAGCTAAAATAATTTAAATCCTAAGTCAAAATAATTACACCGTTTTACTTAAATAGATGTCATGACAAAAGCTAGCTCAGTAAGATAAATTGTGTGTCTGTTGTCTTAGGAGTATGTCCTAAGTGGTATCACGAAAGTGAAAATAGTACTTGGAAGCGTTGATGGCCGAGCAAGAGTCAAAGTGCTTTGTACATACTGATTCACTTACTCTTCTTTTAACCTCTCTCTGGGAGGAAGGAAAGACTGTATCTCACCTTACTGAGGAGGACAGGAACCCATGGAGAAACTGAGGCAGCAGGCCCAGGGGCATTCGGCGTGTAATGGACAGAGCGGTCTGACCCAGGGACCCAGGCGGAGAGTCTACACCCCAACATCTCCACTAATAGGTAGAACTGGAAATGTGACCCATCCCGAAGGGCCTCCACTGATTTAATAAATACATCATCACAAGAAATTTCAACAAATAGTTGAATGAATCAACGGCCAAGTCATCCCAGAAAAGCTCAACCTGACTCTTTCAACAGTGAAATGGGGACGTGGGGGAGGGAGGACACGCTCCTCAGGACAGCCAGGCGGGACCAGGAGGGCAGGATGGGTGCCCCCCGGGTTTTGTCCAGTCGGTTACGAATCCCATCCCAGTGAAATGGCATCAGCTCACCTCAGTTACATGCACAAGGAGGGCTTTTGTCTACTCTACCCACAGCACAATGGCTGGTGCTTAATAGGTGCTCAAGGGAAAGTTAACGGAATGAAAAGGTGTGAGTGCTCTACCCATGACTGGCTGCTTTAAGAGTCTGCCTACCTCGCACAGGCTGTTGCTCTGGGCTAGCCCCTGTGCCATGAACTTGGCAATAGCTCTGTGAGGGTGGACCCATGAGTAGCCCCCGTTACTCTTGGGATGACTTTACAGAAAGCACCCACCAGGGATCCTGCACACGTTCATAGGAATAAATCACTCATGGACCCTCTAAGAGAGACAGCTGCCCTCCTGGCCATCAGAACACGAATCAGCTGATTAACACCCATGCACGTGAAAAGCCCTTGAAGACAGGCCACGCTGGGACCAGACAGGGTGAGTGGGTTTCCCTTGCTCTGGTGGCCTGACTCTCCCAATTAAGAAAATCGTGTTTCACTTGTGCAATTAAAAAAGATCAAAACAGGGGTGCCTGGGAGGCTCAGTCGGTTAAGGCAGGGGCTCTCAATTTCCGCTCAGGTCTTGATCTCTGGCTCCCAAGATAGAGCCCCGGGTCCAGCTCTGTGCTCAGCAGGGAATCTGCTTGAGCTTCTCCCTCTCCCTCCGGCCCTCCCCCCTGCTTTCTCCCTTTCTCCTAAAACAAAACCAAAAAAGAAAGAAAGAAAGAAAGAAAGGAAAGGATCAAAAACAAAATGAGGAACTCTTCTCTTAGGGGTCTGGAATGGCAGGACCAAGAACACAATCTTCTCCCCCAAAATCATCTTTTTAGGGACACGGCCTTGACAGCAGTTCCCCCTACCACTGAGAGACGCTCACCCACTGAGGCGACTGTGTGGATTTCCTTTGGGTTTTCTGGGGTGCCACAGAGGCATGTCTGCCGTCTGCACGACAGTCCTGAGGTTCAGAGTCTTGCCTGGAATCCCGAAGGGGAAACCGAAAGGCGAGGGGAAGACCCTATGGAACCCCTGCTGTCCTGGTGCCCAGCCAGACCCGGCAGCTGGTGGGCATCCCCCCCCCCCCCCCCCCCCCCCCCCCGTTTTCTGTCGCCCCCGCCAACAGGGCATCCCCGCCCCTCCCGCCCTGGCCCTGCCCCACCGTCACGCACCTTGGATGGTCCTCTTGAAGAAGGCCTTGCAGGCCTCGCAGGACGCCACGCCGTAGTGGTAGCCGGAGGCGATGTCCCCGCACACGAGGCACAGGCGCTTGGGGATGGCGTTGAGCATGTACTCGCACTTGATGGCCGAGTCCTCCATGAGGCCGCCCGCACAGTCCTCGTAGCTCTTGCGACACGGGGTGCTGCCCAGCCCGGCGCCTGCGAACATGGGCGGCGAGTCCAGACCATTGGCGTGGGCGCCCA